>NC_134365.1:142176954-142479985 GCF_035582795.1 Mycteria americana
TATTTGTGATGCAGCTTCCAGAAGAACAGGCAGTGGCAAAGGACTGTGGAGACTGCCGGAGGCATTTTGACACAGCCTGTTTGTGAATCAGCTGTGCCTTGCACCACTGCTTCTGTGAAAGCAGACCGAGCCATCTCCAGCCCAAGACTATACACACTCGTGAATGACAAAATAAAGGATAATGCTGTTCCCTACGCATGTCTGAAGATCCTGCTGTCTGGTGACTCCCTCGCAAAGGAGTCTGATAACCATAATTTTGTACCCTAGATGGATTGATATGGAGCTGTTTATTTATTTATTTTGGGGAATAAATCCTTATAAAGCAGCTGTAGGCTAAACACTAAGATAAACCGCAGGCAGGGGTAGTTGTTTAGAGTAGCATCTGCACTAGCATATGTCAGAAGGGCTTAAAAAAAGAATTTATTTCAGCATTTAATTTAGACTAATAATGCCAGCAAAGGGACATTATTAAATAGAGAGAGAGAATATGGATTTCAGAGACCATCATTTCAAGAGAATTATCAGACTGAGAATCTAAACATATTTAGGTCAAGGTTGGATTACAAATGCAGAAACTTCTTCTTAATAGAGTATTTCCCTATTGATTCCTTTCTTTCTGACTCCTACTGAGTCTGCATCTGTTCCTTCTCTAAGTAGACAGAACGTGGAATAGATGCAAATATGATGCAGTTTGTTGATTATATTCTTGGCTGTGTTTATCTGTTGGAAGCCTCACCATCAGGCAGTCAATTTAATCAAACAATAATCTTCAGTCAATGGTGATCTTGTATAAAAAATGTATCCATGGTGCCTGCTGCGTCCTGTATTTATTGAAGATGTAGCTCTTCATGGGTTTTAACGCAATTGTCTAAAAATTATAATCAAGAGGATTATTTGTAATAACAGGCAGTACCACATGTAACTTTTTTGTCCTGTCCCAAGACAATATACCTTTTCTTTGGGAACAGTTAACATCCCTCTGGTATGGGCCAGAATATTATTCATTACATTTGTGACATTCCCCATGGCTATGCAAAAGCGTGAACAAATCAGCTCCTTTGCCAGTTCAGTGTTTTATTCTGAGCATTGAGGTTTGTTAGTTGAGCCAACCTAAATCTCTTGTTTTAAACTCTCTGCTACACCCATGATTAAATAGGGGGGAGAGCAGGGGAGTTTTCTGCCCTTCCCTTTCCACTAAGAACTTCTCTAATCTTAGATAACTTAGAATTTTAGCCTTCATTAAAAAATGTAGGCAAGTTGATGTTAAAAAAAGAGTGAAAAATTAGAGCTGTTAGTATACTCACATTAGAGGAAAACAAACTGGTTTCCCACAGTAGTAACTATAACAGCTAGAGATGACAATGGTGTGAATTATAAAACAAAAGGAAAAATCCTTTTTCTCAGGCATTTTTGGTTTTATTGTTATTTTGGGGGCTTCCATCCTCTGGAAGGTCCTCCACCTTCTCCCCAGAAGCCACTACCCATAATGAAAGACTGGCTGATTTTCACCTTCCTTAGACTGAAAAGGCCAAACCCAAATTTTCAGCTATCTCACTTTGCTCCATCAGGCAGGACATATGGCTGCCTAATCCTTTCTTGAAAACCCCTCAGCAATGAAGCTCCACAACATGCCCTAGGCAATCTATTCTAATATTTCACTAGCTGTTAGGTGTTTTTGCTAGTAGGCAGCTTTGGCTATATTTTCTATAATTTAGCTCATTGCTTTTTGTCCTATCCACACTGATATAGAGAGCAACTGCTCAGTTGTTCAGCACATCTTGTACCTGAACACCGCTGCCACATGACGCATTGGTCTTTTCATCTTTAATTTAAACATTCCCGTTTCATTCAATCTTTCCTGTAGGTCAGGTTTTCTAGACCTCTCTGGAGTCTCTCCAGTAGTTTCAGAAGGTTCTTGAAGGGCTGCCAAAAAACAGAGAAATACTTAGCTGAGGTCTTGTCAGTGCAGAATGGAGCAGAAAGATCATTTGTCTGTATAATACCTACACTTTTCACAGCAGCATGACATTGGTGACTCATGTTGTTCTTTTGATCTACCGTAACCTGTAGGTCTTTTCCTAAAGGACTGACATCAGCAAAGTTCAATTTTTAGACCTCATTTTTTTTCCAGTGTAACTGATTATACATGCCTGAGTACAGAGCAATGTATTGTCTGTACTGAATTATATGGTTTTCACACCAGTTTGCCAAGATCATGTTAAACTCTGTGTACATATTCCTGGCAGTCATCCCAACCTTGGTATGATCTCCAGATTTAATAATAACATTCTGTATCAGCCAGATATTAAGAAATTTGTTAAGTAGAGCTGGACCAGGACAAGTCCTGAAGAAAACAGGTTGGTATGCCCTTCAATATAACAGTGAAAACATGTTCTCTGAACATGCTTTTTCTCTATCCACAAGGCTTCTTGTACTGTGATAGAATAAATCTGATGGGTTCAACCTTTGCTTTTCTTCCACTCAGGCCCCCAAAAAGCTGCTACTAGGCATCTGGTTTCACTAGGCTATCCACTAAGCTACCTCAGGTAACTGATATTTTCAATAACATTCATGTCAGAATACAATTTTCCAAGCATTTAAAACTGAGCCCTTTTTAACTATACTACAATATTTAAATTAAAAAACACAGAAAAATATTCTCTTTTTTAAAGTTGCTTTACAGAAGAGGAAATAAACGTAATTTCCCTTTTTCTCAAGAACAGTAAAAAAGATGATATTCACCTATTTCCTTTCTTCCTTTGTGCCTATGCAAGTGATACGTATAACGGATACTATGATTGCATTAATACCATCAGACAGCAGATCTACAGAGACTATAGGTTCTAAATAAGTCATGGACCGCATTGCAAGAAATGTAAAAAGTGCACAGTAGTAAACCTATTATTCTTGACAAAAGGCGTTCAGGGAAAATTGCTGCAAAATGTACTTCATTAAGTTCCAAAAGGTATTTGCAACTTTGTATTATATAAGAAGGATTTTTTAAGCCATAAAACTTTGCATGCCTAACTCCATGTTCATTCATTTTATACACATGCTCAACTGGACCTATTAATGTCCTGATTAAATGCCACCATCACCTCTTTTCTCTAGCTGTAGAAATATGCCTTTACAAAGCTCAAGGATGGAATAGAAATAAACCAGCAGACTAAATGCTTACTGGGGGTAAGGGAAACAAATATATCTGAAGTAGAAACTTCATATGTCCAGTCTCTAACTCCAGGTGATTTGTACGAAATCTTTGTCAGTAGAAGGATGCATGCTTAAAAGTTAGCAATGTTGAAAACCATTATTTAGTTTCAAATTTTCTTCATTAACCAGAGCTGTTGTAAAGCCATGGAAGTATAGAATAAACAAAGAATCACTTAGATAAACTTAAAAACTGAAGTTCTATTTTCATACTGAGGACTTAAATGTGTTATATGAATGTAGATAATAATAGAATCATAAAATAATTTATGTTGCTTTGAATGTTATCTGGGTCAACCTGCTACTCAAGAGATAACAGGCAGACAAGGTTGCTCAGGGCATTGTCCAGTCACATTTTGAAAGTTTTCAAGGATGGAGATCCCACAACCTGTCTAGAAATCTGTCGCAGGGTGTGGCCAACCTCACTATGAAGATTTGTTTCTTATATCTAATCCCAGTTCACCTTATTGCAGCTTGTGTCCATTGCCTCTTGTGCTTTTTCTTGTGCACCTCCAAGAATTGTCTTGCTTTGTCTTCCCTATAACTACCCACTAGGTTGTTGAAGATAGCAACTGCCTCCTTGAACCTTCTCCCAGCCTCTCCTTCTGCATTGTGCAACTTCTCCCCCTACATCATTTCAGCTTGCTGTTTCAAAGGACTGCTAGCTTTGTTCTTGATCCTAGTGAAGCAAAAGGAACTTAGCAAAGCTGTGCTTTTGTGGAATCATGGCCATAAACCAGAGAACCATTTCAAAGGAGACACTTAATGAGCAATTAATAAATATTCTGGGCCAGGTTTTCTAGTTTTCTTGCAGCTAACAGCTTATACTGGCAGCTGTGTGAGACTTTTCAGCTCAGTAACAAGAGCTTGTGTCTCAAAGCCTAGCTCCATGTGCCTGTTTTGCAGTCTTGGGAAAGGCGCACTCTCCAGTATGCCGAGGGCTAAATCTGTTCCTAGCTCAGTACGATGTACAGAAGGGATTGCTGACCTAATATTTTTTTTTCCCTTTAAAACTAAATGATACTTCATAGACATGACTGTAATTCAGCAACTTATAGGACTATTGACACCTATTTAAAAAGATCTCAAGATTACATCTAGACCAGATTTTCAAAGCTGTTCAGGCATTTAGAGAGGCATTTTTAATTTTCTAGGCTTTAGCAAGCTGCCTACAGCCTTTGAAGAATACAAAATGCTAGTAGGTACCCACTATCTGATTATTTAGGCAATTACGTGCTTTGGTGCCAGTTCCATGTGGCCTTAATTCTGTTTAGTACTGCTTAATGACAAGAAGTATATAAAGTATCAGATCTAAATAGCACCATAATAGTTTGTATCCAAGACCACTTTTTTGCTTTTACTTTTTAAAAAATACATTACTCTTTTTTTTTTTTTTTGGTGTTGACAGTATTGATAAGAAAAATAGTTTCAGGGCTGTACATCTAAAGGAAATGTTATTTTTCTAAAACAAAGATCACTTTATATTAGTATATGTCTAGCTGATGAAAGAAAATGTATTTAATGGCTGCTATTTGGCATTCCTGCTTGAAAAAGAATGAATTATCTGAAATATTTTCTTTACAAGTTATTTGTTAGTAGTCACAGTTCACTGCCCTGTAGATCTAGTGAGTAAATCTACCTTCTGCAGAGCTGGAAAACCTGCAATTCACACATCTGATCTTATTTCACTAATTGAGTGACGCTTTTTCCTCTCAGATGACAACTTCTGGCTTCAAGCAAACATTGTGCTGCTTTCTCAAAACCTTTTTCACATTTCTACTGCATGGCCTGTAGGTGTTTGATTCCCATTATAGTCTGTTAATATATAGCAAGTACATGAAACAAAATTCTTCAGAATGCTAGGGTCGGCTGTTACCTTCTGTGACTAGCAGTAATGAAATGCATGTGAATACATGTTCTTTCTTTTTTTTTTTTTTTTCTCGTTTGAATACATATTAGAGAATTATAAAGGGCTCTGAATGTTCAAAAATAACATTGACATAGAATTTCATTCCCTTTCAGTCTGAGCTCTAGCAACATTTCCTGGCTGGTTTGGAACATCTGTGAAGTGTTGTTGAATTGGTTAAGACTGGAATGGCTGGAGGAAGATTGCAACCTGTCTAGCTGAATTTGCATGAAAGAGCTATCTGGTGTCCTGAGGGCTTTTATTTGTTTGTTTGTTTGCTTTTTACATTTTTTTTTTTCTTTTTTCTCGTTTGGGAATATATTAAGTTTGATATTGGAAAGAAAAATACAGATACCCAAATGTCTGCTTATGCTGAGCTTGAGAGAAGTGAGATAAGTGAGACCCTTCTTCAGATCTTCTGAATTTATCACTTAGATTCAATATTATATGACAGTATCCTGACGGGTTCAACAGACACTTGCAAAGAAGGCAACTCAGAATCAATCCCACTTCCCTTTGTCCTGGAGCAGGGTTCTGAATCCTGATACCTCACGTAGCAATGTATTCTTCTCAATATAATACTCTCTGCTCTGCATTTTGAGTGCCTTCCTTCCAGTTTTTCATATTGAAACTATTTCACTTTGAATTGCAAATGCCATGACACATAGAACTTGAACTCAAGTATCCCAGCTTAGTGCCCACCAGGCTGCAAAATCATTCTCCTACGTGGCCTGTCATATTCAGTGCCAACTATCCCATTTGCTTTTGCTGAAAGTTTTTGTTTCCATAACTACAGTAATGAAGCTATAATGCCTATCATTTGTGAGTTCATATCACATAGCTCCAGCTTAGCACTGGGCCAAGATTAGAGAGCAACAGGAAGCTTTTAGAAAGTTTTCCTAGTAAAACTGTAACTATTCTAATTTTATTGTTTAGAAGATATTGGATTATTCCTCATGGTTGAATTCAGCACTCTACTGCAATATGAATTATTAAAGGTTATAATTTTGTTGGAGAAGTAGTTGATCGACAACAGTTACAACAATGTGAGTTACTATCAATTATGAAAAAAATGGTTTAGGTTTGCCTATGTATAAATGCAATCAAAACCTTCCATACTTCATCAGATTTCTATTTATGGCCTAGTCTTGCACTAGATCAAAAGTGCAAGTGTATCCCAATGAAATTAAATTGTGAGCCAGCCCAGTCCTGGAATTTGATATGGATCGTGTTCTAACACTTTATAGTTATTTTATTGTATTCAAAATAAGTAGTTGCCAGAGCAAAGCTATTCTGAGGAACTAAACAAAGCAATACGATATAATAGGCAAATGCCATTGTTTGAGGCTTGTACTTCTTTTTTAGTTTCCATTTCTGTAAAGTGAAAAATGCCATTAATTTTAATTTTAATTTAAAATATGGAAGTTTGACAGACTACTACATGTCTTTTTAATAAAATATAAGGAGCTTATTGCTGTGTGAGTTCAAGACTTTTGCTTTCCTTTTCATTTATAGTGGTATATAACTTCAGGTTTGATAGCCTGAGCTGGTGTTCTTGCAGCTTTTTATGTTGCTTGATGATTTTTTTTTAAATAACAAATTATGTCATACAAAAAATATCACAGTAATGTAATCTTGTTCTCTAAAATACATTTTTATATTTCCTCTACAGATTGCTCTCCCTGGTCCATTATAAAAAAGATAATTAAGTTGTATAGCTTACATTCACGAGTGATTCAATTCATATATGTCATATATGATGTTTTCTTTTTTGTTTGATGTTGACATTGCTAATACAAGGTTTCCATACTTATGACTTGGAAAAACTGAAAAGTTCATTTGCAGTACTACCATTAAGAAGAAAAAAACCCTGAAAAAGTTATAAAAGTAAAATATTCAATTCCCATACTCTTGTTGCTAACTCATGGAAGAAATATGCTTGTGAAGGGAACTGAGAAGACAGCATGCCATCACATGTTATACAGATTTTAATCTAAGAGCAAAACCAAGGATATTAGAAATGACAATACCTTTATCTAAAATCAGATTTTAGGCGAATGATGTTTTGTTGTTATTGTACTTTCTCTACCTTTTGAATCAAGCACTCTTTTGGAAGACTTAAACACTTGAAGTAAGCTATCCAGATAAGCAAGTGAAGACGACGACAACTAAGTATCAATATACTGGTATAAAAACTTTACTTCTGTTTTATGGTTATAGTCTGTAGAAATAATATTTTCATTCTTTATCTATTTCTTCGGTTCAATATGTTGAAACATTTCTTTTTTAAAATTTAAGATGACAGCAGAGAGACAAACTGATACAAATGTAGAATTTAAACATCTTTGCACAAGTTTAAGTCTACCTGAACAGACTAATTAACTATAATACTCAAATTTGGTTTAGTTAACTATTAACAACAAAAAAGAGTGTGACAGATAAAGATTAATTTGCAACAAACCAAATGTGATGCTAAAAAAGGTCTCAACATAACAACAACAAAATACATCCCCCTCCACCCAAAAACAGAGAAGTTATCATTACATTTTAGTTTCCTGAACAATTAAAACAAACTTACATCTTGTTGGGGGTCCTGAGAATCAGTTGAGCTCAGACATTGCATTTTATAAGACTGTTAAAAGTTCTGCTAAAGTCCTGTTATAACACTGTGCCTTTCATATTGGTCTACATCTGCTTCTATTTCTCATGTACATCAAGGAAGATAATTTCCATGAAATCTTCATGTGGTTAAATGCAACAAATCTTTCCATTGTCAAACCACAGCAAAACTCTCTCAAGTATTGCTACAGTTTATTGAATTAGAATGTTCTAAGCGAACATCCTCTGGAGCTTATAGGAGTTGGCAATGGACTGACTGAATAGGAAAAATCAACTAGACAGTTAACAGAGCAGACAAGGCAAAAGTTGGAGGAAAAAAAACATAAGCTCCAACCATACATGTCTTTCAGCTACCCCTGAAAGATGGATGTATGCCAGAAAATCAGGACAGTCTGGGAATAAGCATACTGTTAGTGTTGCTTAAAGGAATCCACAAACACTTATTGATATATCTGAAAGCCAGTCTCATTTATTGTTATGAATTCTCATCAAGATTGTTAATAAGTTTCTCATTGTGGTAGCACAACTTCCTATTGTGGTAACGTTGGCTAACTGCTAAATGCCCACCCAGCCACTAACTCATTCCCTCTCCTCAGCAGGATGGGGGAAGGGAAATGGGAAAAAAAAAAAGAATGACAAAGCTAGTGGGTTGAGATAAAGACAGGGACATTGCTTACCAGTTACCATCAAAGGCAAAGCAGATTTGACTTGGGGAAAATTAATTTAATTTATTGTTAACTAAAATAGATTCGGCTGGTGAGAAACAAAGACAAACATCAAAACATCACCTTTCCGCCCCCCTCTCCAGGCTCCACCTCACCCCTTCACTCCAGACATATGTACCCAGCCTCAGTGGTGCAGGGAAGGCTGTCACAGGGAGAGGGCTCGTCTGTGTCCTGCAGTGGGTCCATTCTGGAGCTGGCTGGAACCATCTGGATCCAGCACGGGGCAGTCCCTGGTCTCTTGTCACAGAGGCCATGCCTGCAGCCCACGCCTGCTGCCAACACATTGACACCTGCATCCAATATACTCACTGAATTTGACTTTACATTGCATTATATTTCATACTATTTAACTTTTTTCCCAGAAATATTTTTTGTTATAGTAAGTATTTTGCCATCAACACAAAAATAACTGAAGATGAATATGGTTTATTCCTAGAAAAAGAATCATTTTAAGACTTTGGAAGAATAATACTTCTAGTTATATAGTGTAATTATTCATATAATATACAAATATTTGCACATGTCAGAATACATCCCTTTTCAATAATATCAGTAACGTAGATTACAACTCTTGCTAAACCCAGAACTGTTATGCTAAAATGTAAATACATCTGCATTGCTACTGTGAAAAGTAAAAGCTTTGTGTGTATGTATGCATTTACACACACACAAAAACAAGTGAGTCAGTTAAAAGGGGTTTTCTTTTAGTGATTTCACAAAGTGGTGTTTCAGAGTTTTACTAATATTTTGGTTTAAGCTTTGGATGAAAGTTTAAGGATGAGTTTGTGTTTTTTCACACCAGTTCACCTGCCATCCCGAGTCACTGTCTACAAGCTTGGGAGTAAAACGGTCTATTGAGTAATCTTCCCTGGTTCTCTGGTCTTATTTCAGTTCTTACGCTCAATGGATTTCATTCAATTTTAGGGTTGATTGCCAGTGCTCTATCATTTTAGCTGTTCAAGGGAATACCTCAAGAAAAACATTGAAAAGGTCATTTCCATAGTTTCTCTGCAATCATATTGTCCTGCATGATAAAGTCTCAGACACTAAATCCAGACTTGCTAGTAACTGATTTCTTTTGTCTCTGAGACAGATAATGAGATATGATAATAATAAAGAGGTTAGTTTGTCTTCAAAATGTCTTGAAAAGTTTTAATTGTCTATTTTATGTGATTTTCTAGAAAGCTGAAAGAAAGACACTTTTGCAGTATCTCTAACTACAGTAGCAGATTCCTTGGTTTGAAGCTATAGTGGTAGAGCATTTCAAATTATCCTTGAGACAAGAATTGCACAACATTTCAAGTACCATGCAACAGAAAGGTAAAATGATCATTTATCTTTTTAAGTTTGGGTTTTTTTGGTCAGAAGATATTGGCATTACAGAAGATTCCAAATATGTTTGCTGAGTAAACATAATTTTCTGACATGATTCCAGGAAGCACAGCAGGTATTTAACAAAAAGTTTAGGGCTTTAGGATTGTGAAAATTGATACTCAGTGCCAGAAGTAAACCGTCCGATTCTGGAAGAGAAATTCTAGAGTCAGACATGTTCATAGGTTCCTGGTTTCATGCTTTAAAACAGACAACAGACAGAACTTAGTGTCTGTAGCTTTTCCTCACAAATATCTATCCCAAGGCTGTAGCTGTGCACCTAAATGAAACTTGAACTAGAATCTGATCTTCCTCCAGCAGTTTTCTGTCCAGTTTCTCCTACTGAGTAATAAAGTAAAATGTAATGACATAGGAGTCAAGAAGGTCAGATATGATGACTTAGTGGTTCTTTTTTCCCTTAAAGTCTGTAAATCTGGAAATCCATCTATCTATACTGGAAGCCATGACTGGCAGAAACTATTTTTTTGAAAGTTCCAGATCACCGTTGCTGTTTTTCCAAAGAAGGATAAACATTTTATAATGAAAGATAAAGTGGAAAGGCATAAACATAATTCTCCTCTTCTTCCATTTTCTTTTTGTCCCTTGAATACATGTGTAATGGATCTCGCTGGAATGGAGTTAAATTCCTCCTCAGCAGCCCACATGGTGCTGTGCTTTGCATTTGTGGCTAAACCAGTGTTGATACACCAATATTTTGTCTGTTGTTGAACAGTGCTTGCATAGCATGAAGTCTTTCTCTTCCTCCCCCCTTGCCCAAAGTAGGCTGTGGTTGGGAGTGGACACGGCTGAGACATCTGACCCAAGCTGACCAGAGGCATATTCTATGCTATATGACATCATGCTCATCAATAAAAGCTCAAGGAAAGGAGATGAAGGGACATCTTTGGTTATGGCATTTATCTTCCCAAGCAACAGTTACATGTGCTGAGGCCCAGGTTCCTGGGAAGTGGCTGGACATCACCTGCTGAGGGGAAGTAGTGAATGACTTCCTCTTTTTGCTTTGCTTGTGCGGGAAGTTTTTGCTTTGTTTATTAAAATGTCATTTTCTCAATCCACGAGTCTTTTCACTTTCCTTCTATTTTCTTCCCAACCTGTAGGAGAGGGGACTAAATGAGAGATGTTGTGGGTGTTTGGCTGCTGGCTGGGGTCAACCCACCACAATTTGTAATTATGGTTCATTTTCCCTCGTTAGACTTATTCAGTAGAATAAGCAGGGGATGCACAAACAAGGTTGCCTACTAAATTTGAATCCTAAGTTTGGCTGACTTTACTCAGTATGAAAATACGTAAAGTTATTATTAATCTGACATTATCGGAAATTAGAAGCTCAGGAGAATATATACATATCTCAATCCAATAATTTTACACAATTGCCTTTTTTAATGTAATATGAACAATGGCGTGAAGCGCTAATCTGCCTATTCATGTTCTGACAGGAAAACAAACTGCACAAGCCTTAGTCCTTCAAATTTAAAGAGGTAGAAGCTGATGAGATTTTGTTTCTATATAACAAGAGAGCATTTAAGACGCACTTGCACAGATTTTTTTTTTAAAAGCAAAAGACAGAAAGTAATAGAAGAAAAGAAATTGAATCCTTCATGTCCTGTCATTTTTATAGGGTGCATTTGTGCACAAAAAGTGTTTATGAAAGTCTTTAGTATAGTATTTATTGCCAAGTCACTAGCAAGGCAGTTAAAGTAATGTCTCCAGGTTTTCTTTGTCTTCTACAGCCAAACAAAAGAATACCTGGGAAACATTCTAAGTCAGTTCAGAAGCTTTATACACTCTGGGTGAAAAAAAGTTCTTTTAATGAAACCTAAGAATTGTCTTTGAGACAACACTGAGATTATTATGAGTTTTTCAAAAGCTTATCTTAATACAAAGTTTATACAGGTTTACAAACATATAATGCTTTCTACAGATGGAACTCATTCCCCTATATTGAGGATATCATGAGAGTTATTTGTCATCAGCCTTGTTTCTTAATAAGACTAAGATGATAAAATATGGTTTAATCTTTTATTTTTACAGAGTGGGTAAGAAAGGTTGGAATTTCGGAATACATCCAAATAGCTAGACATATAGATAGATGAACACATCCAGATAGATACAAGATCCAGATAGACAAAAACCCTCTCTACTGGAGAAAACAGACCAAATTCCTCTGAATTGGAGGAAACTAATGATTTTCTCATTTTCTTTTCCTAATGTGTTCAAATTACATTGTCAAGAACTGCTATAATAACTTTTCCTTTTGCATCTTTGAGACAAATACTTGATACACTGCATGACTATTACTTTCTGTTCTAATTCATCGCATCCGAGAGGTTGACAATTGAAACCTTATTAGTTCTCCCGAGTGACCCAGTATAGGAGGTGGTGTGCACATGACCGGCCCATTACATTTTTATCCAGTAAACTCCTTGGATCAGAGCTAAATAATTTATTTTTTCTTTGGTTTTCTGAAAAGGTTTAGCAAAGCATAGAAGAGGCAGTAAAAAAGAAGCAACCATTATGCACAAAAGAAAAATGTTATTTTTTCCTACTTCAAGACTTAGTTTGAATGATGTCCTTGAAAACTGTTTTTGTTTATATTATCAGAGACTGAAGACTAAATAAAAAACACTTGTCCTTCTCTAGCAGTCTGCCTCTATTCTCACCTTTAAGGACCTTCTCTAGGAATGACCACTGGTCATTCTTTCACTGTTCATCTACATCCTGCTCTTGTGGTGAATTTACCTTTAGCCATCTAAGGTAATACAGAAATATCATGAGTTTGCCCTGGCCAAGAGCTGAGTCAAATGCAAAGAGGAGCTGACTGTGGCGAGTCATAGTGAAAAGAACAACAAAAGCAAGAACTGAGAATAAGTGAAACCTGACATGAAACCTGAAGTGAAACCTGAAGTGAAACCTGACCTGAGAGGGAGGAGGTGCTCCAGGTGCCAGAGCAGAGATTCCCCTGCACCCATGGTGAAGACCAGGTCTCCCTGTAGCCCATGGAGGTCAATGGTGGAGCAGATATCCAGCTGCAGCCTGTGGAGGACCCCACACCAGAGCAGGTGGATGTGCCCGAAGGAGGCTGTGACCCCGTGGGAAGCCCATGTTGGAGAAGGCTCCTGGCAGAACCTGTGAACCTGTGGAGGGAGGAACCCACTCTGGAGCAGGTCTGCTGGCAGGACTTGTGACCCTGTGGGGGACCCATGCTGGAGCAGTCTGCTCCTGAAGGACTGCACCCTGTGGAAGGGCCCCACACTGGAGCAGTTCATGAAGAACTGTAGCCCATGGGAAGCACTCATGTTGGAGAAGTTTGTGGAGGACTGTCTCCCATGGGAGGGACCCCACGCTGGAGTAGGAGAAGAGTGTGAGGAGTCCTCTCCCTGAGGAGGAAGGAGTGGCAGAGACAACGTGTGAGGAACTGACCACAGCCCCCATTCCCCATCCCCCTGCTCTGCTGGAGGGGTGGAGGTAGAGAATTCAGGAGTAAAGTTAAGCCCGGGAAGAAGGAAGGGGGAGGAGGGGGAAGGTGTTCTAAGATTTAGTTTTATTTCTCATTACCCTACTCTGAATTTGCTTGGTAAGATATTACATTGATTTTCCCGAGTTGAGACTGTTTTGCCTGTGACGGTAATTGGTGAATTATTTCTCCCTGTCCTTATCTCGACCCAGGAGCCTTTCATTATATTTTCTCTCCCCTGTCCAGCTGAGGACGGGGAGTGATAGAGCGGCTTTGGTGGGCACCTGGCCTCCAGGGTCAACCCGCCACACTTCGGTATATCCATTTTGCTTAAATATTCCCTGACCTGATACTCTTTTACTAAGGATAAGTCTTCCTTGGTCCCGACTTTCCGTCTGGTGTCAGAGACCTCAGATTCCTGAAGGCCAGTCTTACCAGTAAATACTGAGGCAAGGAAGACATTAAGCATTACAGATCTTTCCATGTCCTTTGTTACTGGGGCCCCTGCCCCATTCAGCAGAAGGCCCACGTTTTCCCTAGTCTTCCTTTTGCTGCTGATGTACTTGTAGAAGCTCTTCTTGTCTTTCACATCTGTCCTGGTTTCAGCTGAGATAGAGTTAATTTTCTTTATAGTGGCTGGTATGGGGCTATGTTTTGGATTTGTGCTGAAGACAGTGTTGATAATACAGAGATGTTTTAGTTGTTGCTGCACTAGTCAAGGACTTTTCAGCTTCCTGTGCTCTGCCAGGTGCAGAAGAAGCTGGGAGGGGACACAGCCAGGACAGTTGATCCAAACTGGCCAAAGGGCTATTCCATACCACATGACGTCATGCTCAGCATATACAGCTGGGGAAGAAGAAGGAAGGGGGGACATTTGGAGTGATGGCGTTTGTCTTCCCAAGTAACCGTTACGCGTGATGGAGCCCTGCTTTCCTGGAGATGGCTGAGCACCTGCCTGACCAGGGGAAGTAGTGAATGAATTCCTTGCTTTGCTTTGCTTGCGTGCGCGGCTTTTGCTTTACCTATTAAACTGTCTTTATCTCAACCCTCAAGTTTTCTTACTTTTGCTCTTCCGATTCTCTCCCACATCCCACCGAGGGGGAGTGAGCGAGCGGCTGCATGGTGCTTAGTTGCCGTCTGGGGCTAAACCACGACAACATCCCTCATGAAATTCAACTCCAGGTGGGCTTTGGCTTTCCTAACTCCATCCCTGAATGCTCAGACAGTGCTTCCAAATTTTCCCATGGGTCACCTGCCCCTGCTTCCATCTCTCATACACTTCCTTTTTTATGTTTGATTTTAATTGGGATTCTTTGTTCATCCATACAGGCCTCCTGCCACCTTTGCTTGATTTCCTGTTCATCAGGATGGACCATTCTTGTACTTGGAGGAGGTGATCCTTGAAGATCAGCCAGCTGCCTTGTACTCTTCTTCTCTCCAGGGCCTTCTCCCATGGGAATCTTCCAACCAGATCCTTCAATAGGCTGAAGCTTGTTCTTCTGAATTCCAGAGTTGTGATGCTGCTTTGTGCCTGTTTCCCTCCTCTGAGGATCCTAAACTTCACCATCTCATTGTTGCTGAAGCCAGGGCTGCCCTCAGCCTTCACATGACCTATGAGTTTTTCTTTGATTTTAAGTATCAGGTCCAGCAGAGCATCTCTCCTCATCAGCTCCTCAGTCACCTCCACTAGGAAGTTGTCATCTATGCAATCCAGTAACCTCCTGGATTGCTTGTGTTGTTCTTCCAGCAGATATCAGGTGTGATAAAATTTTCCCATGAGGACCAGGACCTATGGACATGATGCTTCGTCCAGTTGTCTGAAGAAGGTCTCCTCTACTTTTCCCCAGTCACGGATTTTCTAGCAGACAACAACTACAATACTACCCATATTCATTTGCCTGTTAATCTTGACCCAGAAGCTCTCAGCTGGTCATGACCCATCCCAAGGTAGAACTCCATGCATCCACGTTGCTCTCACACAAAGGGCAAATCCTGCTTCTCACGTTCCCAGTCTGACCTTCCCAAAGGGCCTGTATCTGTCCATTGCAGCACTCCAGTCTTATGAGCTATGCCACCACATCTCCGCAATCCCAGTAAGGTCATAGCCCTGTAACTGCATAGAGGCTTCTAATTCCTTCTGTTTGTTTCCCATGTTGTATTACTGTACAGGCATTTCAGAGTCACCTGAGCATGCTGATTCCCCAGAAAGGGCATAAGAGCTTTCCCAGTAAGGCTGCCCCGTAGACACTTCTTTATTTACATGCCTACACTTGAGGTGATTCTGCTCCAGCTTTTTTTGGTTGATTGCCATGTCCTTTCTGTTCACATCACCCCAGGCTCTTTCTTTGCTTACGCCATCCACCACTTGCTTACTTGATTATTGAGGAAGCTCTCCCTTCCCATCATTCCTAGTTTAAAGCTCTCCTTAGCAGATCAGCTGGCCTGTTGGCAAAGATAATTTTTCCCCACTTAAGCCAGGTGGATCCCATCACTCTGAAGAAGCTAATGATCCTCAAAGAGGGTCCCATGGTCCTAGAAAGCAAAACCTTTCTGCCCGACATCAGCTACACAATCATTTACCCAAGGTCTGCATACAGTTACAGCGCTATGAACTAATTGGGATCACAGAGGCATGGTGGGATAGCTCACACGCAGCTGTGTGGTTACCCTGACCTTGGTTACCCTCACCAGGCCTCATTCTGATTCCCCACCCATGGGTTTACATCCCAGCCTGGTCTCAGCCTATCCCCATCCCCACTAAAGCGTCTGATGCGCTGGGCTGGGGCTGCCCCTGGCTGCACCCCCGCCTGACCTGCTCCCTGGCTGGGGTGGTGGGATGGGCTCGGGCTGTTGAGGCCCTGCCCTGGTAGTCACCTTGAGGAGGCCCTGCTGCTTCCAGCCCCTGGTT
Source organism: Mycteria americana (assembly GCF_035582795.1). Taxonomy (NCBI): domain Eukaryota; kingdom Metazoa; phylum Chordata; class Aves; order Ciconiiformes; family Ciconiidae; genus Mycteria; species Mycteria americana. The sequence continues at coordinate 142,193,166 of NC_134365.1, forward strand.
GCGCCAGCCCCTGTGCTGCCCTGACGGTACTTCACATGGAAGTCTGTGACAAGTCAATACTTCAGGGGTCTGCACTGGGACCTGTCCATTTTTAACATCTTTATTGATGACCTGGAGGAGGTGAAAAAGTGCACTCTTGTCACATTTGCAGATGACTCCAACTTAGGGCTACCAGCTGGTACACTTGAAAGCAGATCTGCCATCCTAAAGAGGCTGGAAAAATGGGCAAACAGGTTGTCATGAAATTCAACAAGTACAAATGATGAGTCCCTGTTGGGTCCCTGTGGGCAAAGGAGAGCCCGTGCCATGACATTGACTGGGGACCAAGGGGCTGGGGAGAAGCTCTGTGGGAAAGGTCCTGGAGTGGCGATGGGCAGTGAGCTGAACGTGAACCCATGGTGTGCCCTAACAGCAAAGGTTGTGAAGAGTTCCTGGGCTGTACAAACAAGGGCATGTCCCATAGATTGAAGGATGGGATTGTCAACCCTCTACATGGTGTTTGTCAGATCATATTTCGAGACTGCGTCAAGTTTTGGCCCCCAGCACAGCAGACATGGGCAAACGATGGGGAGCTCAGTGGTGGGCCCCCAAGGTGGTGAGGGATGGACCACTTGCCCCATGGGGAGGGACTGGGGGAGCTGGGCTGGGTTAGGCTGGAGAAGGGATGGCTTCAGTGCACCAAACAGACTCCCAACACCTATGAGAGGTCATCAAGGAGATAGAGGTGGTCTCCTCACAGTGGTGCAGGGCAGGAGGGTGGGAGACAACGGGCACAGGAGAGGTTCAGGCTGTGTATGAGGAGAAACTGTTTCCCCATAAGGACAGTGAGGCAGTGGATCAGGTTGCCCTGAGAGGCTGTGTCGCCTCTGTCCTTGGTGGGTTTCAGCCTCCAACTAGACCAAGCTGTGAGGAGCCCAGAGCTGGCCCTGCTTTGGGCAGGGGATTGCACTAGAGACCTCCTGAGGTCCCCCAGCCTGAATTAACCTGTGATATGATAATTCTAAGTACAGCAATATATACAAGAGAAGGGGGGATATTTTTTGTTGCTTACAGGTTTATATACTTCATATATGATTTACACCTTTTTCACATTCATATAGGACAAAGTCATTTTCATTCAATGCAAGAGAAGATTAGAAATCAATATTTTGGCTACCAGAGGGCATAATCTTTTTTACATTATTATTGCTATTCACTATATTTACTTATTTGTCATTCAAACTTTTGTAATGAAAACCATTTGTTGAAATATTTTCTGGCAGCATTTATTATACTCACTAAGCTTCAGAAAATAAAACTCCCTTAATAGCAACAGCAAGAAAATCTAAAACACAGTGACTTTGAGCTTGATTTGTAGATATTACAGCTATTTTGAAGACAACAGATTTGTTTGCATTATGTCATTTCCCAGCCAGCACAGCGTGTGCCTTCATTACAAATATACTCATTGGGCTGTGCTGAAAATATTCCCGATTTAAGTCAAAATGAGATCCAAATGAGTTCTCTTGAGTGCAGTGAGAATTGGAATGAAAGCCCCCAGCTATAAGGAAAATGTATATCAATATCCTGACAATAATATTCACCCTAGAAAATGCTAAGAATTTCGGTTTATTATGCCTCACTGGGTTATAGCGAGGGACAGTAGAGAATATATCAGAAATGAAGGCAAGCTGGAACAGAAACTAAAAAGCTACTGAAAACGGAAAACATGCATTCTAACAAAGCATTCACTGTGCAATATACTGTTAGGTAAGAATGTTAAAATGACAAAGTCCTTGGAGTGTATTTCCAAGAAATTCAAGAATTAAAGGGTACAGCTAAACGAAGATTCTGCTCAGCAGGTCAATGTTAATTTCTTCATAGTCAGATAGATTTGTACCCTTATGGGCTATTACCCCAAAAATTCTGTCTCCCACTACATAATCTCAATAAACAAATTGCATGACTGAAAATAAAATGCAGAAAACCCTGAGCAAACCCCCAAGTCAAAGTTATAGTAAATTATTACAGATATATAGACTTCAATCGATTGAGATTGGCATCAAGAAGCTTATGTTCTGCCAAACACACAGGCTGATTCTGTAAAGAACTGCATGTATTTACATACACGAGGGGCCCACATTCATTACTTTTTTTTTAGATGTATAAATCAATACAGCATCATTGGACTGGTAATATTCATTCTCAGAAGCCATTAAAAAACCCCCAAACTTTTACTTAGCAACACCTTACGTCATGCAATAATTCTAAAAAAAAAAAAAAAAAAAAAGGCAAAAACCCCACCTAAAAATGGGGATATACTACTATTTTTTGATAGCAACTCTGAAAGGATTACTTCTATAGAAAAAAATGGTGCTATTAAAGAGGAAAAAATGAATTCTTTTAAGGACCAGGCTGAAATAAATAAGATGAAAATGAGTAATACATAATGAAAAGTCATGCACAAAATTTAGTTTCTTGTTGGGAGCAATTGATTGAAAAAAGTAAGTAGTTGTATTAGGTGATCACAGGGAGACTATGCATTCCCAGGATAATACAAGTCCGAAAAAGGTAATTCTGAAGAGGTGACAGAGAAGAGACTTCCTGTAATAAAAGGGAAACATACACGCTACTGACAAGATATCAGAAATAGCCCACATACAATTCAAATCCTATTTAAGAAGACTAATACATGGAATGTGAAAACATAAAATGAAGGATTACTTGGATGATAAGGGGGATGAAAACTCTTATTTAGAACAGGGAATTAAAAGCATGTTGTTTCTTCTACCTACAAAAACAAAAGCCAAGAGGGATATGAGTAACATATGTAATTTCCTAATGGAAGAACAATTAGAAAAGGAAAAGAAAACAAATCAAAACAACTTAAGGTATAGGAAATGTTGGAACAAAAGCTAGTAAATAAAACTTATGAATATGCATATGAATAAATGAAAGCTGGACATTTGAATAAGCTTCCTAGCTCAGGGAGGTTGTGAACAATTTTTCAGATGGAATACAGCTCCTTATTAAGTCAGGGAAAGGATCGCACAATGTGAGGGTCTGAAAAACATAAGTACTTACACCAGTAGTTTAAGAGGTCTCTCAGTTCCAGAATCTTTAACATCTTTTACTTAGTGTTTTGATACATAGTTAGAATTACATGGGCTCAAGTAAAGAATGAAAAAAGGTGCCCTTTAGGACATGTCCAAAAGTATACAAGATAGAAAAAAAAAAGGGAAAAATAGATTGTAAGGTATGGTTTCATTACAGGTAATAGTGACATTTGGAGCCCTGGTGACAATGCGAATGGTATAATATAAAATGAATGGTTAAATAGAAGTTGGAAACCTCCCGCATTTTTCCTCTCTGTTTTTTATTCCTCAACCTTAAATTGCTGCTTCCTTTGCTTTCAGGCCCAGACTCCCAGCCTTTATTCAGTTAAAATACACACTGATTTCAAAGAGTGTTGACTATATCCTCTTAACACACAACGTTCTTTGTTTTTTTTTTTTCTAGAAGTGGTCAAAGGTAAAGACCGTGTCTCATTCTCCTGGCAGTTAAATCTGTACAAACTGAATCAATCAACTGAAATATTATTATCAAATGCTCATTTAGTATCGGTCTAGTTTCCTTTCTATTTAAGTAATGGAAAATTTAATACTGGTTTCAAGGAGAGAGTAATTAAACCAAGAAGGAATGATTTTGAAAATCATGCCTTTGAACTACAGCAGTGTAAAAGCAACTTCTAAGATAGCTATGGACCTGTCATAACTAAGTTCAAAATTCTAAGCAATATAAAGCAATGAATCGTTGGTTTCTGCATTTGGAGAGAGCTCATGAGAACTCATTGTTTCTGATTTTGAAGCCAATTTTCAACTATGTTACTCCATTTCAAAAACCAGAGCATCAGAACAGCAAATCCATTGTGAATTCATGTCTTGGGTAGATATATGAAGGGGAAAATGTAAAGGTTTTCTATGAACTATCAGTAAACCTTAACCTTACCTTCACATTTCATAATTCCAATGAAAGCTGTGCAAATAAGGAAATTGTCTATTTTTCTGAAATGTGATTGGCTACTGGTGGTAATCAGCAAATCATTGCTGATAAAACCATGGGTTCAGAATATCTCAGTACTGTCCAAGGTGCTGTATTTCAGAGGAAATACTTCATTGCTGGGTTGGGTTCTGTAGATATGTTGTTGTTGTATCTCCTAAACATCCAATGATATCAGGCAGCGATGACTGTGGTTTCTCAATAAGTTCCTCTTTTTCTTTCTATCAAGCTTCTTCTGTCACTCCAAAACCAGATTCTAATCTCTTTATCTGTATGTTCAAACTTTCCTGAATGTGTAACGTGTTTAGTTTGCTTCCATTATCAAGAAATTCCCTATGCTTTTTCACTTTACATTTTGCTTTGCAATTCCATGCATAAGGAAAAATTTACATAGAACTAAACTTATTTCATTTTATCTTTAAAAAATGATCGCCTAACAATTCTTATTAAGCAAAGTGTGGTTGACAGAATTTTGTATGTACTGCTCCAAAGTACAAATGGTACAAGAAAACCCAAACAAACATTTCTGAAAGTCTTCTCAAATTCTATTCTAATCACATAAAATGTGAGAAAATAAGTAATTTATTTTTATTATTGAATTAGTAACGGTAAAGAGGAGCGAGAAGGTTTTGAATGTGTTTTAACATCATTTAACATCTTTTCAGAAGGGTTGTCTTATGACACATAGTACACGTTACATGCTCACAGCAAAGGTGCAACTACAGAATAACCTACATAGATAGTACAGCAAAGAAATTCTAATGCTAAGTGACCAGATTTATGTCTGCCTCAGGCATTTTTTAACTTTAATATCATTGGCAAATGTAATGCATTGTTATTGAGAAAAAACAACCTCCAACTGTCCATAAATAGGTTTCCTAGCCAAAAATGTCATAACAAAATTCTCAGCTGAATTAAGGTCCTGAAAGTATCAAACATAAAAGTTAATTATGCAAGTGATTCAATTCAGCTGGAAGCTACAGAAAAACATCCTTCGGCTAGTCTTTGGAATTCCTGAAAGCTTGTGCTAAGAATGTAAAATGGGCTTATTTTTCTCAACACTGAGTACTTTGTGAGTTTCAGATCACTAACATGCAAAAAACAGAGATATTGGCAACACCTTAAACCACATTTTTATAAGTGCCAGAAGGTTTGATGAATCTATGCCAATTTGTATTGGTTTAGAATCTGGGACTATATCTAATTTTTTAAAAAGAGATCCTGACAGTAATAAGTTTGTGGATTTTTGCTACTAATTTGACTAGAGTCTATTCTTCTCCCTTACTGTTTGTCTAAGGTATTTTTCCTTTCTCTTTTGTGTCACATCTGTTTAATTTCTGTTGCCTCTACTGCAACAGAAATGGTCTGGACTATGAAGTGCAGACAAAGCATATCTTTGACCTTGAATTATGCTGTGAGGTATATAAAAGCCTTGGTTCTAGTGTACTGTCAGAGATCTTGACATTACACAAGGTGGGAAAGTGATCTTAACTTCTATGAAATAAAAAAATCTGAGGATTAAAAGACAAAACACCTTGGAAATTCTACTATTTGACTAATTTGCAGCTGCTTATCCATCACAGCTCTTTGACCAACTCAGTTTAAGAAATACTTTTTTCAGAAGTATAGAATAGTATTTTTTAATTATTCAGTAATCCTTTCCATAATTCTAAATAAGTTTGCGTTTTCTTTAGTATAAATCTGTAATGACATCTACAGATCAAAATGCAAGGTAAATGTCTTTGCATGTCAGTCACTCATCTCATGGCAAGGGTAAACTTATGGTGTTTCTTCCTACTGTTTCTCTTATGAACATCTATTCTACATTGTATTTTCAAATGTGTGAAGACCGAATTAAATAAATTTCATTTTTCTAATTTGCTCTATGCTATGTTTTATGACATTTTCAATCCTCCTTTTTTTATTTTCTGTTTTTCAGGTGAACTAGGGGCAGGGGTGGATTTGCCACAGGCATAGGCCTTTAATAAAGTCCTTTAAAGTAGCAAGATACACAGCATCTTCATTTGTATGTGTTATATACATATTAGTTGTGAAACATATAAACATAATAAAGGACATCAAGGAAGTATTATTGCAATACATTCCTACATTCAGAACAACTCAATACAATTTTCATGTATATATTGCATAGCATGCCATGCATATACTATTTTTTATACGGTTGTGTAATTTTTTCAAAACATTGATAATTCAATTGTAATTCAAACTCCACCAAAAAAAAATCTTGAAGTGTTTTGTCAGATGTTGTGTCAAGTGACTTGACTTGTTAACTGCTGCAAATTACGGTTGTAATTTCTAACTTTTTTAAGTGAAATGATTGTGTAGAAAACATAGAAGTAAAGGATATTCAGTCATTTTTCAATCTCCATAAAACCTTGAACTTTTCCTTCTCATTACTTTATGCAGTCTGTAGCAAGAGCTGTCTTCCTGCACGATGGATAGCTTTTATATTGTCCTTTGTTTTAACCTGAATGAAATTATTTTGCTACAAGGACTCAAATGGTATCTTAAAACACCTACCATAAAGGACAAAATCATGCTGACTTTGTCCCACTAATTCTGAAGAGGAAAAGAGTGAGAAATATATAAAGATATTACAGGTTTTGTTGTTGTGATTTTGTATGCAGTTCATTTTTTTCAGACTAAGCTCTTGCATCATTCTGGGACTGAACTGCCTCAGCTTGCTTTTGTTATTGGCTATTGACACTTTCACAAGGACAAAAGCATATCAGTTCTGAGATTTACAGAATTTCTTGCCAATCATCTGCTCAACTGAGAAGAAAACCTCATGTAACCACAGCAATGTTCCAGGTAAACCTAATGTTCTCAACTAATGTGGATGGGTACAGTATGATTTTTTTGAAAGGATGGTAATTTCTGATCCCATAAAGTGCACCAAGCTCTTCGTTTTACCTGAATGACTGATTTAAGTTTTTCACAGAACACTTCATCAGTATTGTTCTATAATTCAGCAGAGTTCAATAGAAGTAGGAATTTGTCTTTTCAGCCTTTATTCAAGACAATTTTTCAAAAATTACTTGGGATGTAAGATGCTGATATTCTAAACTCTACTTAAATACGCTGCATATAGCACACACCCTTTATGAGAAATTACTGTATGTGGTACTACTTATCTAATAAAATTAACCTACATATGTATTATCCCCATTCAGTTTTCATACATTGGAGGAATACTGTCACACAGAGGAGGAATAGTTGTCCACAAATTGTAAATAAAAAATATTTTTTCTTTCCAATATAGACCAATTCATGCTTACCTTAATACATTTTTTACTTCTGGTGACACTAACAATCTCATTGTTTGATTAGTCTGTGCTTTTGTTATAAGCCAAAGTTTTTCCACTTTCATTATATGTCATATAACAGCAGTCATACCATATATCTAACCTTTTCTTTCATTATCTCCACTCTCCCCCAAAATCTTCAATTTTGGCAATAGCAGCAAATCTGAGCCCTTCCTTCACAGATATAGTGAGGAAGCCTTTTTTTTTGTCCCAAGGAGTAAAGCCAAAACCTCATTACTCTCTTTAGTTTTGTGACTCCATGAACTGTAAGGCACTAGTCTCTATTTTCACTTTAATGTTATAAGGACAAGACAGAAATACTCTCATTTTTATACTTATTGCTATGGTACATGAGCCTAAAGACACCAACAAAATACTTTCAGAAGTGATATTAACTTTCTATGTTCAACTTCACAGTAACACACTCAGATCGCTCTTTCAAGCAGCTGTATTAAGCACAAAAATCCCATCCCAGACTCTAAGAGATTGTAATATTCATTCTTGTCCTGTTAGGCTGAGCACAGTGTTAATATAATAAATGATAACTTGGTCTTATTATACTGCACCTGTACATTTTGCTGTGTTGGATTCCTCCCAAGCTGTCATTTCTTCTGCACAGGTTTTTACCATTGGGGGTTTTTATGCTTTAATACAAGGGCATTTAGCATTTGGAAAGCTGTTAGGAACTTAGTACCACACTGTTTCATGGATTTATTTCCTAAAATCAAAATATTGTGTGATATACTCTGTACCATGAAAACTGTGTCTTACATGCCAAATGAAACCAAAGTTTGCCTGTGGAAATGCATAATCTGTTTTCTAATGATGTCTACTATGGTCTTGCTCATCTATTAATGTTAATAAAATACGTGGTGACATAGCCCAGAAGGCCAACCGTATCCTGGGCTGCATAAAAAGAAGCATGACCAGCAGGTTGAGGGAGATGATTCTCCCCCTATACTCTGCTCTCGTGAGACCCCTCCTGGAGTACTGCATCCAGCTCTGGCATCCTCAGCACAAGAAAGACATGGACGTGTTGGAGAAGGTCCAGAGGAGGGCCACAAAAATGATCAGAGGACTGGAACACCTCTCCTGTGAAGGAAGGCTGAGAGAGTTGGGGTTGGTCAGCCTGGAGAAGGCTCCAGGGACACCTTAGTGCAGTCTTTTAATATATAAAAGGGGGGTTATAAGAAAGTCAGAGAGAGACTTTTTACCAGGCCCTGTAGAGATGGGATAAGGGGTAGCAGTTTTAAACTGAGAGAGGGTAGATTTAGATTGCACATTAGGAAGAATTTTTTTTTATGAGGGTGGTGAGACACTGGAACAGGTTGACCAAAGAAGTTGTGGATGCCCCATCACTGCAAGTGTTCAAGGTCAAGTTGAAATGGGCTTGGAGCAACCTGACCTAGTGAAAGATGTCCCTGCTCATGGCAAGAGTTGAACTAGATGGTCTTTAAAGACCCCTTCCAACCCAAACCATTCTGTGATTCTGTAAAGCTTTCCAAAATAATTTCCTATATTACAAATATATTTAATATATTTGGGGTTTTTTGTTCTATGAAAAACAGAGGTTTCCCCTGTCCCATCTCAAAATTGTCTATGAATGTATTTATATTTAAAGGGAGTCTCTCAGCATTTAGGACTCATGCTTCATTCATCTTCTGCTACATCTTCTGCTGTCCAAAACTTCTATTTAGGAATTATCTTAAATGTCTCCAGTCCTTTGTCCGTTTCACCAGGCAGCTGCATTATTCTATACTGGTAGTACACTTTTCCTGCATCTTTTTAATGAGCTTCATCTTGCTGTGAGTTGTCTGCTACAATGTACGGCTCCACAGCCTGCATTGAATTTTAATTGAAAACAAAACTGGAGACCAAAGCCTGTTACTGGAATAGCCTCCCACAAAAGCTAAACTGCCTTCAATCATTTTTGAGATACTCTTCAGAGCCAAGTAATCAGATAATATGTGCTTAATTTAGAGAACAAGTTTTGGCAAAGCTTTTGTATAACCTCACTACCAGGATAGTACAGCAGCAGGTTCCAGTAGCAGCAGCAGCAGCAGCAGGCATCTTATCTACCTGCTAGAACACACAGAATAATCAGTGTAGACACCACCTTCAGAATTTCACCCCAAAAGTGTCTATTTCTTTATTAATTACAAAAGAAATCTAGGACGACCAGCTTACATAGATATATGCACAATACAGCTACTTAAAGTTTGTTAAAATACCTCCTCCCTCTTGATGTGGGAAAACTAAGACGGTCTGTCTGGAAGATGGTTGCCTTTGGAGTGACTACTGAGAAACAGGCATTTCTAGGACACAGTCCATCCAGCTTGTTTTAGACTTCCATTCTATTATTTTGTCCTAGAAGTGACAATGTTCCCTCTGAATCTAAAAGCACTCTAGATCAGTAATTCAGAAATGGACTTCTGTACTTCAGATGAATCTTACCTGAAGAGACTTTGAAAGTGACTTTAAGGAGGCTTACGGGAATAGCTTCCAGTTACTATAGAAAACCTATGGGGAGGAAAAGGTGGAGAAGAAGGTGGGAGAAAGAGACAGATACAAACGGAAAGAGGAATTTAAATTCTTTAGCTTTATTCCGTATATAATAATATATTTGATGGCCTTCTGTACAGCAAAGCACATGAAAGCAAGTTCACCTGTCCAGCTTAATTTGCCCAGTATCTTACTCATATCTTTCAAAAGAATAATCTGAAAGACTCAGTATATAATTCTGCTATGCTAATGGGGTTAAAATAATTTTTTGTACTTCATATGAAAAACACTTAATCCCCAAAAACTGCTTAAGAGAATTGTTTAAGGCTAAAATACTTCAGGAAATTAAAAGTTTTCACTCTGGTTGGTTAGTTAGCCTTTAGGTGTTCTAGGCATATATGAATCAATCCTGCTGGCTTGCTTTGCAGTGTTTGTGTGTTCTCACTTACAGTACTGTTCTTATTAACTTGTAAACTTCGAAGTCAAATCAAGGTCAAATTTTGTTGAGGGCTATACAATGAGCATATATGACAACAAAGTAATATGAATTTTCAATGTAATGAATGCTATTTTGGGTGGAATGTAATGAGAAAAATGGAAAGCCAAGCATTGGTCACAGCTGGGAAGCCTTTCGTTATTGGCTTCAGATGCATATAAACCTGTGGAGAGACTACTAATGTACATTACCAGTCACATTTTCCAATCTGGATGCATTTAAACATGTCATATTTTTACATCCTAGTTTATACAAATAAACTACAAGATATGCTGACACAATGGTGAAATACATCTATGAACTTAGTGGCACGAAATACTGACATACAGATATAAAATAAGTACTTGAAAATGCAGGTGCCAATTTAAAGTGGGTAAACTTTAAGTATCTGCTTCATGCAGTGCCTTAAGTTGGGAGGCTACTTTTAGTATGCCTTCAGTACAGAGATGGAGATTCTTTCAGTGTAGCAGTTCTGGATTGCCTTCAAGAGGGATTTCCTTCCTGCAATGAACAAGGGAGGACTAAGAAGACCAGCTCTCAATTTAGGAATGCAAATCAGGTGCTTAAAATTACATTATGTGAAATGGTTGTGCATGCTAGAAATACCTCTTTGGTACCTACACATTAGCTTTTCAGCCTCTTAAAAGGATATGAATAACTTAGCATTCAAACACCACTGAATATCTGAATCAATAAAGAAAATTATTTAGAAACCTTAATTTAAGAGTGTTGCATTTGTTTTCTTTCCCCAGTATAACTTTTTTTTCCCCCGGCAATATTAGAGCGGTTGGAATCCTCTAATCTTGTTTCCTCACAGCTCTCAAGAACTGCAACTTTTCATTTTCAACGGTCAAGAAAATCTGTTTCTTGCCATATTGCCTTTTTTGTGCTGAGAATGGCTCTTTGATAGAAGCAATATTTAAAGAAAAGAAATAGGTCTTTTAGATACAGCTGTTACTTTTAGCAACTGAAAGCCAATCTGGGCTACATCGTGTAATTTTTTCCTTCAGACACTCTTTTATCAGTGATGCACTTATCCTAGTACTGTCTGGCAGTGTTGGGCGTGGAAGAGTTGGAGGGAAGGCAATGGAGGTTACTCCAAGGGTGGTCACAGTAGTGTAGGCACACCAGCATGAGCAAGGAAGCAGAGCTTGAGCACTGCCACAGAGGTCTGCAGCAGGAACGTAAGAGGGAACAAGATGGGCTGTACCATAAAAGCAGGGAGGAGGTAGGATCCTGAGAAGCTATGAAAGCGGATCAGGGTATCCCCTCTTCCCGAGGAGAACCACAGGAGCAAAATGTAGTCCAACAGCTTTCTATGCTTCAAGGCACCCAGAATGGGGGCTGTAGAGCTAGGTGGGATTTGGCTTGAGCAGCTGCAGGTAACACTTAGTCAGCTGCTAGCTTTTACCTTTGTCAGATCTTACTGACCTTATAGACACAGCTGAATGTACCTGTTCCGGAACTATTACACCTTATTGGGTTACATGATAAACCCTAAGATACATGATCCATCCTAGGCCTTTGGGCCTAAAGATGAATGAATACCTGGATTATGCAAGACTTAATTGCCACAGTGTTTGTTTTACAAATCCCAAACAAGCAGAAGTGATAAGATTTCCAAAGTCATGTGAAGAACTTATAGTTATTTAGGTGTCTAAAATCAGCTGGTTTCAAGGGTTATTTGAAATCTAAGTGTCTTAAAGGGTCTGGATCTAAAGACTAAGGCTGTTCCAAACAGTTAAGATATGTAGCTGTTGTACTTCTAATAGCACTGAGGGTGGTGTTTCACAATGACCATTAATATTGTGCTTGATTTTTTAGTAATTAAAATTAAGATATTCCTAAAAAATGCCATGTTTTCTCCAAGGTTTAGGCACTTAAAGTCTGACAATACCAAGAGAAATATTTTGAAGTTGCTGAAAAATGTACACTCCTGTTCATTTCCCTATAATACTTACTCATACATGGCAAAATCACACAACTGCTTCTTCATTTCTGTTCCATGAATTTTGTTATTGTCCAAAGGTATTAGCTATATTTACTTATTTAATAAAATCATGTGTGTACTAAATAATCAATTTTAGAAAAAAATAAAAGTCATTTGTGAATGCATTAAATGTCCTGAAATTTGGGCTTTATTCGAAAATTATACACAGACTGATTACAAAAGCAACAAAAAAACCCCAGGTCTGTATGCATTATTCTCAGTTTGGCATATGAATGGCCCAGTCACACAGAATCTCATATTTAATGGAGGTTGTCTGTTTAAAATAATCACTTTTTGACAATGATTTAAAAACTCACAAATGTTTGCAAAAATCGACCAATTTGCTCAGTTTCATGTTAAATAGTCTCTTCCAAAGGCACCTGTATCCTTTCATTTAGCTACAGAGGAATCACCTTTTAAGCTGGCTCAGTGATTTATTTTATTTTTCTAGGCTAAGGAACATCTATCTTACATTTCTTAACACATCCTGTAAGATCTCATAAAGAATATCTATTTCATGAAACATACAAAAGCCCTTAGGAACATATTAAGATTAAAGGATCTACTCTCTGACCTTAAAAAATGGATCATTTGTTCCATAAATAAAAATGCTGAGATGTAAGGAAAATTACTAATATAAAAGACTATGTGCACTACAGCTCTGAATGATTTGCCACCCCCCTCTAAAAGTTAGACATTGGCACTTGTGGTCAAAAAGAGCTTTTGATCCCAGCATCCTGCACAAATTAGAGCATGCAGATCTGAATAGCTGTATCATAGAAAAGAAGTAGAGCAGAATGTGCATCAATACTTTAAAAGTCAGAAATGACTCGAGGCAATCAGCACCAGAAGATAGGGGAACGGTTAAATTTGTAAGTCTGCTTTGTTTTAGATATCATTTGGCAGGCTTTTACATCCCTTGGTATTGTGCTTCCTCATGTAAGATGTGATCAGGGAACTCCCCTACAGTTCTAGTGCTCAGGAAAAAGCAACAGCACATTGGGTCATACACCAGCCAGGATTTTAATCGCTTTCCTTGGAATCTACCAGGCAATGTCTGATTGACTGAGAAGAAGACATCCTCCAGAGGAACTGCTAATCAGAGAAGAAAATGAAACTCTGATAATGCTTCAAATAATACAAGAAAAAAACATCAAAGTGTAACGATAAATACCACCTCAGAAAGCTACCCTCCAGACTGTTATTGGAAGTGGGTGGATGAGCAAGAATCCTGTCAGAGTGATACTTTCAAAGAAGTGTAATTACAACACATAATGACATCCAGCAGGCATGGGCATTGTTTTAATACTGATTTCTGGTTGCAGTCTTCAGTTTTGTTTCCACCTATTCCAGCTGGGGGATGGGGCATGAGTCCAGAAGGAAAAAACCTCTGAATTCATCGGGAAAGAAACTTTGTAAAATTATACAAGATTAGTACCTCTTGTAAGCTCTGGCACAACTAGAAAATCACAGAATCACAGAATAGTTGAGGCTGGAAGGCATCTCTGCATGTCATGCAGGCCAAGCCCTTTGCTCAAAGCAGGTCCAGCCTCAGGGCTGTGTCTGGTCGGGTTTTGAATCTCTGCACGAATGGAGACTCCACAACCTCCCTGGGCAGCCTGTTCCAGTGTTCAAACACCCTGCCAAATGTTGCTACCCATAGCTTTGGCACATTTTAAAAAAATGTGGTGGGCAGCTCAAGAGCAGTGTTGGAGCATATGTAGGGTGGTTTAAGGTGCTGAAGGGTGAACTAGTTTGTTAAGGAACCAGATTTTCTTCCTCCTTTTCATAGCTATCCATCTCCTGGGGACAGAGCTATACTTTGGCTACTGGGATATATCATGAGACTCAAATTACTTTGTGTTTACCTGAACATCTGACTTTATATCAAATAGAGACTGTTAGGAATTAAAAGGGGGAGAGAGGTTGCAGGAATTTCTTAATTCGTTGGAAACAATTCTGATACTCCTTCCATTTTAGTATTCTTTATTCATAGCAGTAGTCTCTCTGATATCACAGGAATTGTTTTACAGTTAAGTATATAAGACCAGACCATGGTCTTAGAGTTTACTCTATCTAAAGGATTTATTATTTGGATTTACTAATACAACAGTTTGTCAACTGTTAAGTATGGAACTGAAGCAAATATGACTCTCTTCAACTGACTTTAGGAAAAAGACTGCTTTCATCCTTGGCATTGGAGAAAACAGAGAAGAAAAGCATGCAATTTTACAGTTCTCTAAAGTGCTAAAGCACCTTCTAAACTAAAGAGAAGTTGAAAGGTAAGCAGCTACACATTCAAAGTACAAGAGCACGAAGTGAGAGTGCTGTAGGAATCAGTGATGTCAAAAAGATGCATCGGAACACGTTTCCAGTTCAGCTCTGAGCTTGTTGCTTTTCCTCCTTCTGTCTGCTTTAGTGCAACACCTTTGTTCATTGAGTTTCCTTTCTGAATTGAACAGTAAAGGATAGAATATTTTTACAAGTGTAAATGACTGGCACAATTTTTTTATATCAATAGCAGCAAGCAATCACGCTGCATTTGGTGTGAAAAGTACACATAAGTTGCGTTCAATTCATACTTCATAAAATTGTTTAAAGCTCTTATTTTACTCCACTAATTCTCTTGCATACTGCTGCTCAGTTTACGGTGGTCTTGACACTGTTAGAACATAGTAGGAGTCGCTTTGAATTACACTCCATCTATGAAAAGATGAAGGCACAGCCAAAGATTGACTTGAACCAAGGAGAGCAGTCTCTTTTTTGCCTATTATCCTGGCAACAAGGAAAATATGAGAAGGAACATCTTCTTTTAAACTGTCTGGATGATTGCCTCAATGTGAGGCAAACTGCCTCCTGTGAGATGAAGTACTAAAACGTGGTTATATTATCAGGCTGAAGCTTCCTGAAAACATCTGTATGTTAAAGTATCTGTCTCAGACAGCTTAGGTTGTATTTAGACATGCTGCAAGCGACAGTGACGCACTACAAGAGAAATCAATAGGTACCTTATTTGTGGTTGAGAGTCAGTTGCTTTAACATAGATAGAGCTATTTGGTGAGATCTAGCATATCTCCCCTAGTCTCCAGCTGCTACTTCAGAACTGCATGGGTCACCTCCTCACCTCGTGTCCCTTCTATCAACCTCTTGGCAGTGTCTCAGAGACTCTAGGTGATGAGAAATATCTCTTAGTGATGATGGTTAGATGGCTGGCTCCTACTCTCCAGAGTCCTAGGTGTAAACGTGGGATACAGACAGTCTGTTGTCCAGGCTCCTTTCATCAATGGGACAGATTTTTTCTGAAGCTCTCTTCACGGACAGACAGGAATCTCCCTGACACTGCAGTCTGTACACCATGTGTTCATCACATCTGTACAAATCATATTTCTTTAACATATGTGTAAGTAACATGGAAGAAAAACTAACTCAAAGCTTGTTAACACTTGCAACTCTGAATTTGTCTGCACTGAGGATGAAAGGTGAGGCCTGAGACAACACGTGGGAGAGCCTGGCTGTCACTGCTTTTCCTAGCAAGAGGATAGAAGAGGTATAAGCAGTGTTTCCCGGGAGCAGCTACCTGCCCTGGATTTTCAGGGCTATGGCGTAAACTAAGGACACCTAAAAATCACACCCATAGGACAGTACAACCCTGCATAACTAACTGCTTTTCTTTTGAGCAGAGCCAGTCCAGGATCAAAAAAATAAATAAGGTGTTGACACAATATCAGAAATCTGCTAACAGTAATAGTTTTGTTCAAATATTTAATTTGAGAGAAATTAATTTTAGCCTTTTATGACGAATGATTTCTTATAGTGACTGTATCTAGGCCAAACTGTATATGACTTGTTATTCCAGCTCAGGGCTCAATAAAAAAGTGTTCTTCATGGAATGGTTAAAAGAGACAGTTTTAAAACAAAAGGCCTCTCTGACAGTAGAATTGCTTTTAAACAATGTACCGTATTCTAATACAAATGTCATTTTCTGACACTGAAAGAAGCAGGGGTGTCAGGATTCAGAGTTGAGTTGCACAGCTCTGCTTCAGGTTTCCACTTCCACACTTTCTCCAAGTTCTGCCATGTGAAATGTTAGAGTACTGAAAGGACTCATTTTCATTTTTTGTCTCAGGTCACTTGTCACTGAGTAGATCTCCATGAGAACATAAGTCAACGTGCCAAAGGCAGGAGGCTCTTCGTCTTACCACCACCTAACACCCCTGTATCCTGCCACTAATAGACCCCTTTCATTCCCATTCACCCAAGGATTTAAAATGGCTGGGGGGATTGATGTTAGAAGAGTGGATTAATGCTCTATAGATAAGGAGAAAAATGAGCATATTTGAAAGTTATAAAATAATATTAAATTAAAGCAGACGAAAAAAAAACCAAAACAAAACTGAAAGAAATAAAAAATTGTAATATGCAGTTCACTGTTCCATCATGTCCAATCTGTCTCATAACATCATGTCTGAGTCATGACTCACTGATGACAATGCCTCACACCTACTGTTTCATAAGGATGTAAATGTTTCTGGTGATATAAAAGACAAGCTTTTAGACAAGCTATTGCAAGTATGTTACTTTGCATAGGGAAATATTTCTTCCCTGGCCCCGGGAAGTGACGGTTGTATATAACAAAGCATGGGACTAGATTCTCATAGCTTCTGTTATTGCAAATGTTATTCATAGTCATAAAATTATACAGACCTTTTTAAAATTTAGCTATCCAGTGAGTAAAGTGCTTTCTAACAAAAGTGGTGCGTTCCTTTTCTTGTCACATGAAACAGGACAATCACTTTTTTAATTTTAGCTTAATATTTTCTTTCACTATAGGTCCTATACAAGTAAAAATATAGATTTATGTGATTTGATGCCATAAAAGCTTGATACGAAAGATCATCCTTTTATCCTTTATAATCTTCAACTACTACCCCATCAAATAAAGCTTTGCATTTTGAAGTCTTTGGTTGAAGCAGCATCACACTGTTTGTTATGATACAGTCATACAACACATGCATTTAGGTAAAATAGAATACAGTTGAGGGTGTAAGTTACCATTGTACTCTATATGGGGATCAAGCAGCATGTTACAATCTAGTTACCCCATAATGCACACCAAATGCTGGTGCTGTTCTACCTCTAAGCACTTTTACTGTTTAAAAAACAGCTAAGGTAGTCTAATAGAATTTGCTTTTCATTTGCATCTGTTTGAGCAGATGATGCGAAAGATAAATGCTGGCTTTTACTGATTTATAAGAACATTATGGAACTTAGAAGGAAATCAACATATAATCAGGAAATCCATGATATAAATATTTAATGATCCCAGATAAATGCATAAAACCCAAATATGTTGGGGTTTTAGAGAAGCTTATGCAAGGATTTTGGTGGTCATAAGTACAATTTTTTTTTCAAGTTAAGAGCTACCATTTCCATTAAGCTTAAGGGTTTACAGATAAGTTAGACCACCAGTCTGTAACTTTGTGATATTTTTACTTTCTTTTATTTTATTTTTTAATGGGATATTAATTTCATAGCTCACTGAGTATTTCTTTGAAGGTCTGTCAGATCCGATGTTTGCTCAGGGCTTGAGAGTGTGTATTTGACATTAAAGAAACTTAAAGAACAAAAATATTCATAAAATATATTTTTCAAGAGTAGACTGGGAGAACCATTTACAGTAGTTAGGTTTCTCTGGATCACTGTTTTATAAGTGGTGCAACCAGCTTTCCTCACCATAAATTTTCATTATAAGTTATTCTTATATTTCCACAGTTCTGGTATTCATTGCATGTCTTTTGCACTCTATGAAGCAAGCTGTAATGAAATTATTGCAACCTCAACTTGTTGCAGGACAGAAAGGCAAAGAAGTAGACTAGTATGACCTTGCCCCAAATCCTTATTTTTTTAAAAGTTCTGGATTTCTGTTTTAAAAGGTAAGACAGGATTTAATCAATTTTACTTGGGGTTTCTCAGAGCTGCCCTTTTGCAGGGAAAGAAGGGTTATGGCTACAACAGCCACACTAGTTTAGAAATCATAACTTACCATGCTAGCAAATGTATAATACTTAACCTTGCTACCATTGAAGATAATAGTGCAGAGACAGTATAAAAAAAGAACAGAAGTGTATTACAAGTGAGGAAGGGAAGGAGGGAGGAAGGGAGAAAGAAAACTGCTTATATTCTTTTAAGGTATTTAATTTTACATGTTTGTGAAGGAAATACAAGCTAACAGCATTTTGGTGGGATAATAAAACTCAAAGAACTCTAATGGGAACAAATATATGCATGTATGCATATATACATGTGTACACATCTTTATACATACACATATGTGAACCAAAAGAATAGTTAGCCAGACTTTTGAAATTATCTTTTCATTAAGAAGTGCACACATGCTCAGATACACACATACCCTCAGACACACTGAGCTGAAACTCAGCTTAAAAGGGTGCATTTATAAAAAACAAGCCTTTCCAAGGGCCTGGTATTTCAATCATTATCCATGACAAACACTTTGAGCTGGCATGGAAAAAAAGTCTATTCCTCATTTGCAGAGCTGCCAGACTACAAGACTCCTGTGTACTTTTAAATGAACTGATGAGTGAAAAATTAAAGAAAACAGCATTTAACTATTTGCATGTGCCATGCCTAGGGTGCAGCAGCAGAGTACGAAGATGAAATGGTGCAGCACTCTGCAAAAGCTTTTGTTTGTGTTCAAAGGATGCAGAGTATGTTCTACCTTTATTCTTTAGGTAATGCATAGATGACACAGAACACTAATGGCAGTTGTTATTTGCCCATCATCAGTTGTTTTAATGTCTGGGAGTAAAATGAAAATTCCACCGAGGATTTGAGAGAGATGTTTGTATGGATCCTTAGTCCATACTGACAATAAACAACTCTTCGGAAGCCCAGCTGCAGGTGAAGTGCAGCACCATCAGCCTAGTGTTTCCAGGTCAGATGCTGTTGAAAACACTTGGCGACTTTTCATTTGATAAAACAATAATTCAGAGATGACTGAACATGTCTAGCTGATGAAGACCGATCAAATATTCTCCTTATCTCCGAGATAATCTTTCCAACTGAGGAGTACAATATTTATACTAAATCATATTTTTCTTTTATGCTAATATGATCTGGAAAATAACGACCATTTATTCTTATTCCATGAATTTAGCCTTCAGTATTACTCTAGCAACAGCTATTTGTCTGGTTTTTCTTTTTATTTTTCTGAGATATGTATGCTTCTGAATGTCTGGTTTTGACTTTCCAAATGTCTTCCTTTAAAAAAAAATACAATTATTCAAGTCGCTTTTCTGATGAGACAACTCATAGTACTGACTTCCTTATAGCTGCTCGTATGATACTCTTATTAAAAGTGAGAGTGCTCTGTCAAATTCTAGATTGGCTCACCAAAGTACATACACAAAGTACATACAAAGTATATGTTCATTCACCATCTTAAACTTGTATCAGTACTGTTCTTCTCCTGACAGCAATTTGCTGTCTTCTAGTTTGTAGTGCTTTAAGAGTAAATGACGGGAGTGTCTATAATTAGTCTGTGCTACAACAGGTAGGGAGGAGAGAGTGAAGAGTGTCTCTGAACCATCTTCTGTGCAGCAGAAAGGAGATCCACATGGAGCTGAGGAGGTGAGAGTTCCTTTTTTAAGATTTTCCTAGAAGTATCTAGAACTTTGTTCTAAAAATGACAGAAGTAATCTCACAAATATTTTTCAGTCCTCCCATTTCTAATCTGGAGACTGGTTCAATTCAATGAAGGAGTTAAAGTCTTTATTCTTTATTTAAGATCTATTCTGGTTTTAACCTTGTGCTTTATTCCCAAGTATATGAGTGTAAAACTGTGAGAAAAACATATTCAGAGAAACATGAAAGGGCTCCTAATGTCTGGTGACAATATAATGATAGTAACACAAAATGTTCCTAAGTTTGAAAAGGACTGCCTCCAGCAGTATGGTCAAAGATTCAAGAATAGTATCAAGAACCAGCTAAAGTGAGGGAAATCATAAATGTTCCAATGTATTATATCTTTAAAAGAACTGAAATAATATACCCACACCTCTTCCTGACCTGCATATTTTAGTAGACATGCAAACAAATTTAAAAATTAAAAAGAAAGATAAACCATGTGTTTGGTTAAAAAAACCCTCTCACCTCCAATGAGAAAGAAAAAAATGGAAAAGTTTTATGGTGGGAGTGTCTTCAAATTAAAAGGAAACCTCTGCAAAGGAAATAATTCAAAATGGATTAAAAATATGGTTTTCTGTGTATAGAGATTGACCTATACTTTCATGGGAAAATGGGTAGACAAATATTGTCTGAGACACACATCCTTGGCTAAATGAATACCTCGGGGTGGATTACTTGGCTTGTATTTCTTCTTGGCTTGGTCTTTCCCTTCATGTTCCCAGTTTCATTAATCTCTCTCACTGGCTACCGAGGCTTTCACAGTGTTTGCATCATCTGAGCCAACTCGCCATTGGCCTTCAAACAGAGACACCACAGTCCTGGAGATGGAGCACGAAACTGGCAGTCAGGAGAAGAGGGTTGTACTTTCCTTTCTTTATTTCTTAAGACAACTTAGTTTGTCAGATCCCTTTTTCTTTAGGTATAGTAAAGGAGTGGCATTTATCTATTATTAGAAAATAGTTTGGTGCTGATAAGTTTAATAAGGAAAGATAGGATTAACATTCGTTACCTATTTTATTTAATTTATACTTTTCTTTCTGTTTTTAGTTTTTCCTTTGCTCTCTTTACCCAAAACTATTTCAAGCCTTTGACTTTCCCTTCTTTTGTGAGAATTTATCTTTTGACAACATAAAACAACTATGAAATATTGTCACAGCAATTCAAAAAATCAACAGTTACAACTTAAAGTAAGCAAATGACCTGAAGTGCTGAAGTTATTTATTTGTGCAAGTATAAGGTGCATTTCAGATGCCATGAAGCACCGAATATTGGCAACTGTTGCCTATTTAATGCAGAACAGAACATGATTCATACTATAAATGTATCATTCAGCAGACAGAAGAATCTAGGTACTCCAGACTACTCACACTTGATCTGCTAAACTGTTGGCACTGAGGTTGGCTGTCTGGGCAGAGACTGAATGGCTCTGGAGACTGAATTATCCTTTCCATTTATGAGATGGTCTACCTAACAATCTGCTATTAAAGCTGTTGAACACAGTGGAAAGGAGATGATTTAATTGACATGATGCTCCCCAGGACTTCTAGCTCAGCTTAGACTTAGTAAAATCATGTTTGACATCACAGAAAGCAACTACTGGTTGAAAGGTTAACCATGGGGTATTTTATTCATGATTGGTTCATGGGAAAATAAACACAATTCACTTCATCGTGCTGACCTCCAAATCCAGCCAGACTATTCAATAGTAACTCACCTTATTTAAAAATAACCTGTAATGCTGTAAAATAGAGACAAAACTTTGTTGGTCAGCTTCTCCAAACGAAGGATAAATGCCATGAGGAGAATACAAGTTTCCATCAGCAGCATCTTAGTGTGTCTGATTTGTGAACTATAAATTGCAGTGTCATTGATCTAGTGTCATTCTTTTCCACAATAACGTAAATGTATTTATAAAAAGAGCTGCTTGCTGGGTTTTTTTAAAATAAGTACTGGATTTATATATATAAACAAAATTCCAAAGTCTAAGAAATATTGGACTAGACAAAATAAGATAAAAGACATTTTAATATATTCATAATTATTCTTTTTAAAGCAAAAATGTCTTTACTCTTAGCTAATTAATGAATAGATCACCAATTTCAGACAATGATGGAACATGACTACACCCAGCCACATTTCATGTTTACAGAGATGAATGTTACATGGTGGAGTAAACAATGACACCCAGTGGCCATATTGACTCAAGGCCTGTTTGTGCTATTTTGGATTTTCTCAGCACAAGTATTTCTATTGTTTAGGTGAGTTAAGATTGTTACTGTTTTGACTTGGTTTTGTTTCATTTTCTTTTTCATGGTACTAATGACCCAGTAGCTGAGTTTTATTTGGAGCCAAATGACGTAGCAGGTTTTACACCTAGAGGTCCATCCCTCCAGCAAGAGAAACCATGACCAGTTCATCAGTCACAAGAGTCACACATATAAATCTATACAAACCGTGCTTATTAAAGAAACTGACCGTTGAAAAATGTTGGAGCACAAGTTATGACAAGAATGTGACATGGTATGACAAGGACAGACAGTGGATATTTATGCTGTTTTCCAAAGGATGAAAGCTGTTGCATTGTTGTGTGGCATTATGTTAACCTCAGGGGGAAAACAAAAACAAAAACAACAAACCAACCAACCAAACAAAAAAAAACAATCCCCCCTCCAACCCCTCCCCAACCCAAACACCGCCAAAGTGGAGCCTATATTAAGGATAAAAATTATTTTAATGAGTTATCGTTTCTCAGGAGATACAGGGTATCTGACTCTGAGACCAAAGGAAAAGCCAAGAGCAGCTGACTCTAATTAAATTAGCTAGTAGATGCAGATCTGGAATGCATTGTCTGTTTCTAACTTCCATGCTACGAAACCACATATTTGTTACTTATGGCTTCTGCGGTGCATCAGTCACTGAATTATCTCTTGGACCAAAGCTCGTATGCCATTTCTGTCAAGAGCTGAACCCATGTCTGATCTTATTACAGGCTTTCTCATTGATCTAGAAATAATGAAGTCATTTTTTTAATAAAATTTGTCTCATAAAATACTGATTTTCCGAATGATACAATTGTAAATTGGGCTTTCCTCTTTTTCTGCCCTTATTTCCCCTCTGCCTGAAACCACCATACAGGCATCCCAAGATAGTGAAGCAATAAGATGAATATGAAAATTATTTTATTTTCCACCTCAGTGCTCAGGAAAAGCAATGCTCCTAATGCTCCTAATGATAAATGTAAGCCAATATCATGGTGCATAGACAATGGTAAAAAGGCTTCAGTAAGAACTAAACAATGCCATGTGGAATTGTCAGTGAAAGGTTCAGCCAGGATGATGATGTCCTGAGGCATTTTACAAGCAACAGCAAAACTTCATGCCTGAGGAGCACAGAGAAGATTGCAGTGGCTGCTACGGATGGGAAAGTAAAGATCTCCTTCAACAGGTGGTAGATGAGAGAACCACAATGGAAAGTAGAACTAGTAATTCCTAAGCGGGAATGAAGAACTGTTGACAGGCAGAGCCTATTACAGACTCTGCTAGGAGTTAGTGTCACTGGCAAAGAGTGTGGCTGGTCTGTGCAATCAATCCCTAGAGCATACTGCATGTGTCATCCTAAATACAATAAGAGCAAATAAAAAAATAACTGTGAGTATGAACAGGTGAGTAGGTATGAGGGACCAATTGTAGCTTGCGGGTATTTTTATAGTATAAATAATGAATTAATATTAGCCAGTGAAATGTCTTTAATGCTTTATTATAATACTTTTCTTCTCAGCTACTTTGTACCTGTATCTCAAAGTTTGTTTTCAGACTGACTCTATCTTACCAAATTAATCTAGGTAATGTCAAAACCATTCTCTTTTCTGACAATTTCTGTTTCATGCAATTTCTGTTGACTGACAAATTTTCCCAGAATTAGAGCATCTAGAATGCTCTCTCCATCATGTACCTTGCCAGCCATCAGTTTAAAGACCTACAGCAGACTACTGTGATTTATATAAAAAATCACTAGATTCCAAGCTGAGAAAACCAACATAGCTGTTAATTATTGAAAATGGTGAAAGAGGAGAAAGACTAAGACTTCCAATTCATGCTGAGAAACTGTTCTAGTGAGATGATTCCTCTGTCTTTATGAATATCTGTAAACTCATTACTAATTACGTCTGCTGAAAAAGCTCTGGTGATATTTCTATTGAGAAATATGTTCACAGAAGCATTCAAGCTGTGAAAGGACCTCAGGAGGTTTCTAGTCCAACCCCCTGCCCAAAGCAGGCCCAGCTCTGGGGTCAGACCAGGCTGCTCAGGGTTTCGACCTTGAAAGCCTCCAGCGACAGAGACTGCGCAGCCCTTTGGGGTGACCTGCTCCGCTGCCTCACTGTCCTCATGGGGAAATAGTTTCTCCTTCTATCCTGTCTGAAACTCTCTTACTTCAGTTTATCCCTGTATCCCAAACAGTACCCTTGGCTAACAAAGGAAGATCATGCTTCCGTGCACATCAGTGAAAATTTTGTGATTGGTTCCCATAAGAATGTGATATTTCCCTTTTGCTTGTTTTCATTAATGTGATTGCCTGTTCTGTACAGAGATCAGGTCTCCATGGCCACAGTCTTCCTTAGAGTGAAAATGAATCAGATGAGTCTCCGAATTCATATGCCATTGTCTTTGTTTATTCTGCTTTCTTTACAGCCTTCTTCTACAAATTAGACATGAAATACTCATGACAGTAAAGAGCGGGGAATTCCAGATCTTCAGATTCATTAAACTGTATCTCCTATGGGATACGTTGGACAAGCTTTTCATTTAAAAGGCGAGTGAAATCAAACTGTCAGTTCTGTTCAATAAGAACCAAATGAAGAACAGCAACAATGACAACAAAAAGTAATTGTAAAGGCGACAGCAGCTGTCTCTTCATGGGGTGCTCCTGAGACACTTGTACAGAGCTTTTCTGGGGGGGGAAAAAAAAAGAAGAAGAAAAAAAATGAAAAAAACCACGAAACCCAACACCAGAAACAAGTTGTCTATAAAAGAGCCCTTATTTCCCTCCCAAATGGCTTAAAGGGATTTGTGAAACCTACTGCTTCTGCAGCTGTCACCCCCACTTACCTTTTCTCAGGGAGCACAGCTGAGACCTTCATCTCTCTATATGGCCCTTCCAGTCATTCCATGTGTTGATTTAATTACAGTATCACACTGACGTGTCCTGAGACAATGCTCTGCAACTGGGCAGGGTGGCTTTCACTCTGGGAGTAGGAGAAAGCCTCATCTCTCACAGGGATGGTATTTTTTAACACATTATTAATTACTTTTAAAGAATAGCCTACAATTACAATAAGAGTAATAGCTTATTGATTTCACAGTAACCCATATGTATGTGAGTGCACATTTAATATTCCTTTTAATGCACATACTCATAGTTTTATTTTATTCATTTGAAGGAGCGGAAAGATGGGAATGTCATTCCTGAGTTTTCCCTTCTCTTTTTTCTTATGATTCCCTTTTCTCATTGTCCAAACCCCACCCCAGAATCTCTTATGGCCACAATTCTTGCCAGCATAAGGGACAAATCTGAGGTTGAGTAGAAAAAAAGAGCAATTATTCATGAGATATTGTGAAGGAAAACCAAAAAGGTAGAGGCTTGCAAGTAAATTGCGCAAGCTTCTGTGCAAAGGCTAACGTACTGTACTCAGGGAGTTTAATAAAGGGACTAAGAAGACATGAGAGCAGCATGAACAGAACTGTGTGTCTATCACCACCCCCAGCTGGATCCTCCAGCCAAACTAAATTTAGGAAGTAAATGTTTTGGCTTCAACAGTGAGTCATATGATAACAATTATTTTCTTATTACTCAAAATTTGGAGGCTGAGAAGACACAGGATAAACAAGAGATAGCAATTATCTTTGTTTGCCGCAAAGGAATGTCACATCTTTTCATACAGTAGCTTCTCAGAAATATAAATCTTGATGCTATCAAACTTCAGAAAATGTGGGAATAATTAGGATATGAATTCTAAAGGTATCTGGAGTATTACTTTTTATTGTTCTTTTTTTATTTACCTATGGTGGTCACCATTTTTCTCTTCATTGGCACAATTAGTGTATATAAGATGTGATACCTGCACTTCTACAACCTGACCATAACAACAGTTTTTAGATTGCAGACCCTGCTCTATGACATCAGCCTACACAGCCTTACGACATGTCACCAGCTCTTCTCCTTTTAAATGAGAAAATGCTAAGATTGTTTTTTCCTCCAATAATTAAATCTGTTTCCTTCTGCCATGTTTTGCATTACAAAAGACCTAAAAGATAAGGTCAGTTTATAGTAGCTGGGCCTGAAATTCATACCATATTGAATTCTAATATCTTTTTACTGCTACTTCTTTAACTATGATTTTGAAAGACAGGTTAAATCAATTTCTCAAATATGTTAATTAATTTCATTTTCAAAAAGTTTTGGATACCCAGCAGGAGAGTCTGAAGTTTCTCAAGACTTTAATAGTTGTGGAAAATCATCTCTTTTAAAACAGACCAGGATCTGATATCTCAAAAAATGAAGCATGCAAATAAGGGATCATTTTGGAAAATGTGGGCTATAACCATTCTCAATCTGTAAAATGTAGATAATGATTTTTGTCATGCTACAAGGATGATGTGAAAATTAATCTGCTAACAAGGACAAGATAGTGGTTTTGTTAGTTAAGCATTATGAAACATTGATATTATTTTTCCTGTAAATCTTTTCAGTAAGATCCTTATTCATTATCCTGAGATGGAAGACCAAAGTTTTTGAGATAATAAGTTTAGGATAATCTCTCTAGTGCTTCTTTGGACTTTTTCAGCAGAGTTCCTGCCCTCTTGGCTAGGAAGAATTGCATTATCTTTGAAATGTTAATGGAAACTTTTCAAAAAGCTATGTCAGGCAAACTTTAGTCCCAATGGGATCAGTAGGTATATTGACCCCATCAGCTGTAAATGCAGAAGATCAAGAATGAGCACTTCTGGAAATCCCATTCTGACTAGTTTCCAGGCTGATTTAAAAAAGAAAAAAACTGTTGGTTTTTCATTGGTCCCGTCCCCCCCCCCCAGCTATCTAATTCCATGGAGTATAAGATGGAAGAAAATATTTGTTTATAGGAGTTCTACAGGCACAGATACCTGTATGTGCAAATATGTATATAAGTTTTCATGGCAATGTGTATGCACATCTGTGATTCTACTCACTCACATACATACACTCACACTTACACGCGACATACTTTCTCAGTCCCTCCTCTTAATTTTGTTCAGTTTTAGATATTCACTGTGACAGTGATGGAGTAGAAATGATGCAGTAGTTCATCAGAGAGAAATAACGTCCAGTTTTCAGTCCTTGTTCCACATGAGATGAAATTCTTAAGTGTTAAACAGGCACTAACACTCACTTCTCTCAGGCCCAGCAAATACCATAACATCTATGTGCTGAAGTGTCCGCAGATCAGTGGACGTGTGAGAGCTATGTATTTCAAGCCATCTCAGAGACAGTGGCAAACAGGACACAAGCCTCCTGTACTTCAGCCACTATGATGTAAAGACCAGGACAGGGGTATTTTCTCAAAGTCTGATGCAGCCATGTTAAGTCCAAGATCAAACCTGGAACTGTGAATACTGAACTGGAGAAAAACATTTCCACCTTTCCCATAGCCAGGAGTCTACACCAAGGAACTCAGGTAACCTCCAGATACCCAAGTGCCACTGGATAATTGTCAAAGGACCTGCCTACCCTCATAGGCATCCTGTTGTCCTCAGCCACCCCAATACTTCTTTTCAAGGAGACCGACCTGTAAAAGCACCTTCTCTACAAGTGTTCAGACAAAGCCCTGGTATCTCTGAGGATCCTGCTCCGTTAGGCAACTGCTGCCTTCTTACACGTAGTGATGCTGAAATCCTTGAAGCATAACTCTTAATTACGGATCCTGGTGTCACTCCCTGAAAGGGACTTTAGTCAGTCACTGATCCCCACCATTTGCTTCTAGGTATTTTTAAGCAACTCCCAGCTCAACAATCTGTCTCCCATGGATTCCAGTTTTGGGCATTATTCTCTCCATTCATTGTAGCCTGTTTATCCATCTCAAGCTAGGCAGCAAGTCATTTAAAAGTTAATCAGTGCAGTGCTCAGCATTTCAATAGCTGTCTCCTTTTATGTGTCTAGACATTAGTTGAGGAAACCAACTCAAAGAAATGAGCTATAGTTGCTGTCTGGAACCTCATACCTCATCTCTTCTGAATTTCAGAAATGGTTCATCAGTAAGCTTGTGTTCCAGACCTTAAGTTTATTCTGAGTCAAATGCAAAACCAAAAGAGATCGTTTTCCATGCAGTTCACAGCAATGCCAGTCTCAACAGGAGAGTTGAATTTGTAAATTTTCCATCACCCACAACATGAACTGATTGTGTATTATTTTTTCCCATTTAGGATCAAAATTTTATGAGAACTGCTGTACATAGGCCCTTACCATTAGATGACTTATTAAACTGGAACTCTAAACATTTGCCTAATCCTAATCAATGTATAGATGAGAGCATTATCCCTCTGACTTATTTTTAAATAAGAACAAACATTTCTATGGCTAACAGGGAGCATTAAAGAGTAAATAAGATCTAGAATTTTAGACTCACATACACATGAAATATATTTAAAAATCCAGGCATATAAAACACAAACAGCAGTCTGTTTGCCATGTCCAGTATAAGCAAATAAATCCAGTTAACATCTTTGAGAGTTACATAAGGTATAAAGAGAAATTAGATATTGTTTGTTTTTCCCTGAAGTAGAAAAATAGTATGCATGATGTACCTCACCTTCGTATTTCCTAAGCATTTGTTAGTTATGGCTTGTTCCTTCATTTGTGATTGTTTCTGTAGCTCTTGCATAATAGGTGTGATTGCTGCATGACATGTTCATTTATAACTGTTTCCAGGAAAATTAAGCCCTGGATGTCCTTTTCTAAATAAATGTGTTATTAACTAAGGTAATTATTTCAGAAAGTATTAAATTCTCCAAAGAAATAAAAGCCCCATTTCTTTAACCTCTCTTTCTCTTTTTCTTTCTTTCTTCTTTTTTTTTTTTATTTTTTTAATGAACATGAATTACAGCTGCAGCAGGGTGGAAAGAATGCAGTCTGGTGTGCAAAGGCTCTCTATTGAAAAAAAAACCCCAAACAACAAAAAGGCCTCCAACTCCTCAGAACACAAGAAAACAGTATGCATAAAATCAACAGAGGCATAAAACAAACAAACAAAAAAAGTATTTTAAATGCTAGTTTTGTAGAAGCTCACAAAGTTTCTTTCTTTTTTAATTAGTTACTCTTACTAATGGAAAAATAACCAAAAATATAATATTAAGTACTTCATTGTCAGTCCCTTAGTTAAGAGAATATTAGCAAGTCAGTGTTAGTGCACTGTTACAGTTTTCCTGGCTTAATCAAGACACCAAAACAGCAAAACCAACATTTTTCCTGTACTTAAATTAAGTGGGCAATCCAGGCCACATCTGTTTTTTTGGCTACATCTCATTCTGAGAAGGAATGCTGCTACATAGCATCCCTGATGATATTAAATTATAGCCTGAGCTTCTTCCTTTCTCAGACAGTTTCCCTTCTATATATTCCATCGCCTACAAGAAATACATGCAGGTAATACAGAAAATGACCACTTATAATTACTGTTTCACCATTTTTATTAAAAATTTATTTCATTAAACATTTTATTTTGGTTTCATTTTGCCATTATCTAGATGTGATTTTCCTATGATAGGAAAAAAAAAAAGAACACTGAAGTGGGAAATGTTTGAAAATTTTCCATAGGAACTTTTTCATTTTGGGAAATGCTGTTTTCATGGAATAAAAATAGTTCATTCAGAATATATTAACTAGAATATATTCTTCACTGAAACAGTGAATCATAGTAGTTTGTTACACTGTACTCCAAAGCAAAATTGGTGACAATTCTTTCAACAATTTGCATGGGGGTTTTTTGCCTGTCAAAATGTGTTCTGTGTAAAATCTCAAATGTTTCACATGTAAGTACAAACTCTGATGAAAACAATTAACATTAAGAAAGGAAGAAAAAAGTTAAGTATAATGCCCAGCCTTTCAGAATGGACATTCTGCTACAATTCTTTGGGGAAACTTTCAGAAGGTTGCTTTTATTCTTCTACAACATAAAACACCTTCTTTTTAATATTAATCTAAGAACTTTGGCCAGCTTTAGTGAAAATACTTTCTTAAAAAGCAAAGAAACAAACAAACCCCTCTTCATTACAAATATTTCAGTTATGTTTGAAATACTGTCACAGAATGAGAGTTTAAATCCTTTTAACATTTTTTACTATTCCCACATAGCTCTAAATCTGGGTAAAGTTTCAGGTTCAGACTTTAGTTTTGTACTTACTTTATTACTTGGTCCTACTTTCTCTAAATTATTTCTAATTCACTTTTTCTTTCCAGAGTGAGGTTATCTCAATCTGCTGTCCTTGGGAAAGAAGACATTCAAACAAAAACCCACGCTAAAGCAAATTAAAATGTTGAAATGTAAAATTTATTTACTAGTACCTACGTAAGTCTTGCCTGTACAGCATTTAGCTTTATGTTTAGTGGATAAAGTGCAAGATTGGCAAACAAGGACATTTACTCTTGATTTATCTAAAGGCACATGAAGAGTAACAGTTCTGGCTGCCTTTCCAGTGTACCTCAAGCAAGACCTGGAAGGACCACCTACAAAGATGACATGAGAATGAAAATTGCTTAGTCAATTTAGTAAGTGGCTTTTCTGCATGAAATTGCCAATTTCATTTAGAGGACCAATTACTGGCTTTTAAGGTGGTAGTTTTAGCACATAAACTATGTCTACTAGGAAATGAGCCGAGCCCATGGAGTAATTTTTCCAAGGTAAGATACAGCAGTTAGTTACATATAGCCAAGCCTACATCATTCCTAACTTAAAATGGGTACCAGACTGAGCAGACATACAGAGAAGCTCTTTGCTAAGTCAAGTTGTTTGTCTTGGTGTCAATGTAAGCATTGGTACAGAGTGGGCAACGGAGTAGCAAGACAAAGAAAGGCCGCGCTGTGCAGAGTTCATTGGAAGAGTTAGTGATGATTGAAGAATGGTATACCACTAACTCATAGAGGCTGCATAAAGGCAGCTCTACACTTGCCACTCAAGCCTGTCACGTAAAATAGATAATCTCCCACTTTCATGTACTTGTTTGCTTAAAAAATAAATTAAAATTAAAATTAAAATGATTAACAATTTCCAGCTGAATTGTTACCTCTGGATCTTGGGGAAATGACATGGACAGTTCAGGAGATTTTCCAGAAAGATATGGAAAGTTGTAATTTTTATTATTCTACTTCCAGGCTGAAATTCCAGTACCACTGAAGCCAGCTGCAGTTTTGGCATTTGCTCCTTTAGGGTCAGATCTCATCCATAGCAAAAAGATACTTCTTACTACAGTCTCGCTAGTTTTATTTCCCATTTAATTCCCTGTGCTTGTATTTCTACAGAAAAATGTAAACTTCAGACCATGAAATCTGTTCCTATTAACACCAGCTAGAAGGTGAGAGATAGAGGGATGCTGGGTCTTGCAGATAGAATAGCTTGAATTTTAAACCAAACACAGCTGTAGAGAAGTAAGGGGATCTCCCATGTGTTGGGAATGCTGTCATTTCACATCTTATTTATCTATACCCATTTACACGAAAAAATTAAATAAATCTTTGTTAACTTCTAGATGAGCTCAAAAGGCTAACAGCAACAATTTAATTTACCACTTTTTCCTAAATCCATTTTCTGCCAAATACTTTTACAAGCTGGTGCCTAACTCAATTTGTGAAAATGCCACTTAGCAATAGGAAACCTGAAGTTGCTTTTGGAAAATTCTATTTAATTAATTACATATAGTGTCTAATTTCTTTCTGGTATGGAATTCTAGTATATATTAGTCACTTAAAATGTGTTGCAATGAAACATAGCTCTTATTTTTTAGTTGTTTTTATTTTTTTTCAATTAAAAACACTGCTTGGTACAGAAAAGACATTCAGCAAAGATAGCTTTTTCTCTGGCTTTATGGACAAAACAGTGAAGATTGCATTGGTATTACTATACTCTTAAAACCTCCAAACTAATGTGTTAAGCATAGAACAAAAGACCAGGGAATAAAATGGATAACTGCTCTGTATTATCCAGTGGAATCTCTTGAAATCTTTTTTTTTTCCTTAATAAACTAGAGGTTAGAAAAGGAATGCAAAATCCAGAAGCTGTGAATTGGGGTAAAAATAAACCCCATAAACTTCTCTGTTAGATTATGGGTTTCTCAATGTAAAACAATGTAACAAAGTCCTAATAATGATCACTTCCAGTGCAGAATTTATAACATAAATTGAGATAACTTTTATATGAGTGTTGGCTAAGGTTGATTTTTTTTTTCCCCCACACATGATACTCTGTTTTGGCTTTAAGATTGCTCATGAGTGATTTACAATGTGTTCTGAAAGGCAATCTTCAAAATGCAGGAGTAGAGAGAACAAAACTACACAGAAAGCTCTGTCTTCAGATCTGCTCAGCCAAGACGGTTCCAAGGGAAGCGGTTTTCTGGCCACTGCACTGCTCCTTGGACCAGCCTCAAAGGCGCCCAGCCTTTCATCACACTCAACTTTAACGTTGCCATATTCTTCTTTCTTCTGTTATGTCATCTGGAGGTGGCTAGAGAAGAGTAAGCTTATTCCATTCTTTCTACCAATTTTTTTTTACCTATATCCTAAGCAGCCGGTGAGAAGAGCAAAAGTTTTTAAAGAACATTTTTTAGAGTCCTGGAAGTTCTCTTACAGGCACTCTGGAAACAGGAGGACATAGCCTAGCAACCTAAGCTAGAAAAGAAGAACCTTCCACAGAATCTGTCAGTTTTGAAAAATTTAGATGTTCTTCTTGTTATTTCTGACAATGATCACGTGTGTATTTCAGAACTTTTAACTATGGTACTTTTTGTCCAGATAATCACCTTTGTAGGTGGTAACTTGAATTCTAAAGAAATTAACAATTTATTTTTTTTTTTTTTAGCAAACATGGTATTCTTCTCCACTTGTATATTTTCCCTTAGTTATAGTACATGTGCTGAAGTGGGGAAGAAAAATAATATGAGCCAAAATATTTCTGACTGCATTTAAGGTTGCTCTGTGATGTCAGTTTCTCAGGGAACATTAAGCTGTATTTTTGAACACACAAAATATATTTGCTTAATCATTTCTCTGTAGTTGCAGCAACAGTTTGGAGATATGTTTTAGCCTGGTAGCTGAAGTATGGAGCATTAACAACATAAGTTATTTTTGCAGGATGCTTCAGTGTGTTAATGTGCTTCAGAGTGTTAACAACACTTGAGAGTGTTCAAGGCCACATCTCGAATGCTGTGTTCGGTTTTGGACCCCCCACTACAAGAGAGACATTGGGGTGCTGGAGCGTGTCCAGAGAAGGGCAGCGAAGCTGGTGAAGGGTCTGGAGCAGAAGTCTGATGAGGAGCGGCTGAGGGAACTGGGGTTGTTTAGCCTGGAGAAAAGGAGGCTGAGGGGAGACCTCATCGCTCTCTACAACTGCCTGAAAGGAGGTCGTAGAGAGGTGGGGGTCGGTCTCTTCTCCCAGTAACAAGTGATAGGACAAGAGGAAATGGCCTCAAGTTGCACCAGGGGAGGTTTATATTGGATATTAGGAAATTTTACTTCACTGAAAGGGTTATCAAGCATTGGAACAGGCTGCCCAGGGAAGTGGTTGAGTCGCCATCCCTGGAAGTATTTAAAAGACGTTTGGATGAGGTGCTTAGGGACATGGTATAGTGGTGGGCTTGGCAGTGTTAGGTTTATGGTTGGACTCGATGATCTTAAAGGTCTTTTCCAACCTATACGATTCTGTGATTCTGTGATTCTGTAATGATCTGAGAAACCTAAAAACATGGCATGAGTCTGACACTGCAAAATGATTAGAAAGTTTAATGCATTATTTCATCTGTGTCTAAAACATCTGCAGAGTTCTTTGAAACTCAGAAACAATGCTGTGACGTGGGCCTGCACTTTGTTGATATCCCTAGGAGAAATGTTCTTTCACTTATTTCTGATTGCATTCACTTCAAATCAAATTTAAAATAAAAAGAAAGATGAGAGAGAAAAACAAACAGAAAAAGATCCTCTGTCATTTAAAAAAAAAGTTAGGAGCTAATACAAAAAGCATTTTTTAAAGTCTGACTGGAATATAAATTATTTTTAAAGTCCTTAAGACTGTAAGATGTAGATAAAGATTTGTTCATTGTCACTAATGTATCTGAACAAGATCTTATGACAAAACATTTCTAGTTGAAAAATGATTATTCAATGAGCCTGAAAGAGTTTGTGGGAAAGGGTTAGACTTACCCCATTTCTTAACGTAAATAACACAAATATGAAAAAAAAAAAATATTCAAAGCTGTCAGGACATTTTCAAAATGAAGAATACAGGAGGACAACTCCCGGTATGTAAAAACTTTTAATTTGAAAATATAACAGAGCTACAATAAAAAATTCATTATTTAAGATTTTAAATTGTTTCTCTATAGAAACCATATTTATTAAACAATAATTGTTTCTAATAAATTGTACTTGATTTCTGGAACTAAGATAAAAATATTAGATAATCAGCAATTAAATTTTATAGTGAATGTACATATTCTATATGTATTTAACAAATGGTTTTGATAAAAATGTATAGTGCCACTCATTATTTGCCTATGTTGTTCTTTAAGTTGCAAGCATGGGCTCAGAATAGTTGGGCTAAAGTCTTTGGAAATGGCTGAAAAATAGTGCAGAGGGATTTGAGATGTGGTGAAAGGAAGACAAGTTTTAGAGAATATCTAACTTAAAGCAAAAACTGTTGAAGGAAGACAGAGACTCAGTCCCCTGTGTGTAGATAATATTTGGTTTATAAGACTCCAATTAGCCTTAATCCACCTCTTCATTTAAAATGAAAGGATGTTTTTAAACATTCATCATGTTTGTTCTGGAAGGTGATTAAATACGTTAGTCACTAATGAATGTGAATTTTATTTCAATGTGAACCTGACATTATTTTTTTGATTTCTGGAACAAAGGTGTATAAAACAGGCAACAAAATGCACTTTATGTGATAGTATGAGAACAGATGTGTATTTTATGTGTAAGGACTTCAATAGCTGCGAGTTCTAACTGCTTTGCTTATGTGAAATAAAAGTGTAAAAGCAGTTTTTAGTAGCATGGCTGTTTTATGTCAAAGAAAAAACCAATGACTTTTTATTCAGGTTTAGACTTGTAATTATACCACACAAGGAATTTTGATGCAGGTTACTATTTCTTTTTAAACTGATGCCAACAAGATGCATTTCAGTGACCGACAACTCTTTCCAATACAAACTCTCTGAAAAATAGCAAGGTTTTACCACGTGTACTTCTTTTTATCATTGGCCTAGACATCTTATGCAAGAGAGAGATACTAGCTCTCACATCGCTCTGTTTAATTTCTGTGACGCGACTAGATTTTTTTGTATTCTGCTTGTTTCAGCGAGAATTTATTACAGCGTGTCTTGTTAAATTATCCAGTCATAAGTGCTTGAATGTTCATCACATGAATGGAAGTAAACAATCACCTAAGGCTATGATTTTCTGATCTATACTGTGAATGTTATTGAGCTGTGGAATTTAGGTGACATTAGTGACAAACATTATCTTTTCTCATGGTGAAAAATTACATGAGGGACTCAATGTCTCCTGCTCTGAAGTTTCTTCTCTTTTCTTACTTTGTCAGATGAAAATCCATGGATTTCTGCTAACTTCAGTGTAAGTTTTTCCCTTCCTGTGATTAAGTGCTGGAATTAAATTGGATTTTTAGGTCTCTGTAAGCTTTGATAGGCTTTTTCTGAAGCTAAGAAATAGTGAAATAGAGAGTGATGAAGAATGCATTTAGTACTCAAATCTTGGGAACACTATTCACAGCATAATTCACAGTTCAAATCACTACCAGTGATTTCCTTTTAAAGCTTCATCCACTTTCCTTTCCAGGGACACAGACACATTGCTTGGCACTCTCATTTTGGCTTCCAGTACAGCCTATTGCTGTGGTAGCTTTTGAAATTTTTTATCCCTTTGGAAATATTTCTTGAGATGGAGTTTAAAAAGACAACTGCAAACTGCAGCGGGCTCTTCAGAACCTGATGCATAAGCAGAGAATTCAAGGTGGACTAAGAAAAAGACTTCTGTTTTGAAATCATGTTTTCGGCCATTGCTGATACTAAAAAAGGAGGGTCAGAAACTCCCTTGAAGGCAATGGAAAAAAAAATAAGCACCATAAACTTTGGATAAGAATCATTCTATGTTTCTAACCAATATTAAAAATATTCCAGTAATACTAGTTATTTAACAGTCCTAGTTAACTACTACTGTTATTTAATGGATATATGAACAACACAGTTATTTATCCTCTGTTACCTGGCAAATAGTCATTAAAATCACTACTTGGCTGAAACATTCAGAAGCTCACTCAGTGGTATATTTCCCTTCTTCCTGGCTGTAAAATTCTCCTGCTGGGCTGATGTGATGGATTGACACGTTTTCCCCAGCTATCTTAAATAAAGTCGGTCCTGGATGCTTGGTGCCCCCAGGCTGGCTGTCTTTTCCTCTTGTTTCCTTGCTGACACTTGGCCAGCTAAAATGAATGTCTTCTCTGCTCTTCTTCTCTTGGATCTCTATTAGGCTGTGAAGGGTCACAAGTGGAGCAAGACCACAAGCAAAATGTTAAGAATAATCATCTCAGTGAAAACACTGTTATGTCTTTTAAGGGATAGTCAATTTTCAACATGCACATAACAAAGATTTGTACTGGCAGAAACAAAATTACTGTTAGCCTGGAACTACTCTCTATCTCAAAGTATCTAATCAGTCTCAGGCAAAAATATTACCCATAAAATATCCATATGATAATAACACCCATAGATATCCAGGATGTACCGGAGAGGCGGAAATTGATATTTGTTGCATACAGTAACAGAAAAGAAGCAGATAATTACATATAAAAATTAAATCCTTTGTAAAAATAGTTATTTTTATTTTGTATTTCAAAATTTTGAGTCTTATTGCCTAGTGAAAAAAAGAAATGTGAACTATCAGTGAGCAAAAATAGAAATGTTTGTTTTAACTTACAACTTTCATTTTCAAGATTTTCTGACTTATTATTTATTAACACAAAAAAGTAGGTACAAATTTAGGTCACAAACAAATATGTCTAGTCTCAGTATAATCTCCCAGACAACATTTTTAATATATAATTAACCACCATAGAAGTTAGCTTCTAGACAACGTATCTTCCTAGCAAAGCGGGGCTGAACGTCAGATGAAAATACAGTACTTGATTCTAATCAACAGTTTTAAACCTCTGTGGGGATTTTTTTGGGGAGGTGTATTTTTTTTTCCATCAAACATTAAAATTTAACTAGACTGTTTTTAGAGTTACTCCCTAAAAGCAATACCCCATTCTGGTTTTAAATAAATCAATTTTTTTTACAAACCTGCCAGTACTCTTAAAATTAACTTTTGACCTTATATGAAGTATAATGTTCTGGTTTATCTCAAGGCTAAACTCTAGAAAATGTCTTTTGTTCCAAAGAGAAGTGAATTTTACCAGTATTTAATGAATTCTGGGACTCATCACCAGGCCCTGACCATAAATAAGTTTATGAACAGACTACCTGATCTAAGATTTTAAACACCTGCCAGTCAATGTCTTACTTGTTAGTACACATGTCAGAGAGTACTAAATTCTCTCTAACGCTGTTGGTATTTCCTGAAAATCTATGTGTTTGCAATTGTAACCTGAGAGTTTTTAAAGAAAACATGTAGTCTTTAATAGGCATGGGATTCCAGGTCATTAAATTTTATATTCTGAAGTCATTGCTGTTTAATTATCAGCTAATACTGAGACTTCTCTGGCTGTTTTAATAGATGGAGTGGATTGAAATGGATTAAGAGTAAAGTACAGTTTTGCTTTTAGAAATCCAGTCTTTTTCTGATCAAACTTGGAACTGGCACTAAAAGCAATTTAAAAAGAACAATGATGAGGATATGTGGTAATTTGCTATCAGAATTGCAAATAAATCACAAGATTCTTCTTTTTAACTAAGCAAAAAAACGGAATACTCAAAGTTAAAATATTAAATTACTAATATTCTAAGATTCCTATATTGCATCAGAAAAATATGAGAAATTTGGACTACATGGATCATCTGGTTTTGTTTTGTTTGACAAGTGGCAATTAGATATTGCTTCAGATGAGCACCAAAGTATGGAAATGTCAAAAACTTGTTGACGGAGTTTTGTGGCATTCTGCACCAGATAATACCTAATCTTATGTAAAGTAATCACCTCATCATCGTCATCATCATATCTAAGCTCCTTCCTTTAGAAAATGAAGCAAGATGGTTGACATCTACCATATAGTTTTGTTCTTGTCCTCCTTTTCTCTCCTGGTCTGCACAGAGCGAAGTATTGTGTTTTCCTGACAGCAGTTTACTATAGAGAAAGTGCAGACTGGACATGGTCAAGTTTAAGATGTTCCTTTTATGTTCCATCTCATTGCTTTGAGACAAATCACAAGTAATTTTTTTTATGTGCATGTAAGCATTGTTTTTACAATAGAAAGTTTCAGTATGTTAGAGAAGCGGAGTTGTTCCAGCACAGTGAACATAGTCAGCTTCTGGGTAAATGTTCAGATAAGTGTTGTCAAAAGTAGGGACGTGTTGAAAATAATAAGTAGCGGAAACAAAAAATGTATTTGAATTTGTAGGTACAGTTTGAGCTGTATTTCAGCTCAATTTTGTTTGAGCTCTATTTCAAACTCTTTTTGAAGTAAATTAAGCAAAGATATTTGAAGACCTGTGCTGTAGGCCCTGAATTTGAATTAATAGTCTCTGTAAAACGACTGGGAAGAGCAAAGGTGCTTGCAGTATCCCACTCCCAAGCAACTATATTATTGCAAACTTGGACTCTCCTAACCCTGGTGGATTCAGTCCCAAAATGTTACAAAATTAGAATACAAACTGGACAAAACAAAAGTGCATAGAACAGAAGCCACATTGTCAGTGTGAAAGGGAAGCTCCCAAACAAGAAGATCTCCCACCTTCTTCAGGGTCAAGGAACAGCAGTCCGGTCAGCATGAAAAAAACTTTGCAGACAGATTTCTTCCTTTTGGAAAAGTAATATTAAGTGCATATGTGTTGAAATGTAATAAGCCAAAAAAAAAAAATATCAAGGATGAATTCCTGCCTCACATTGTGGAAACTCTGAGCCTGCATTTCCTAATTTTATTTTCTTTCTAAAAGTAAAAAGGGGAACGAGTATAGCCTAAAAGTACGTAAGTAGTGGATTGATAATCTACAAAATAGCAGGACTATATATGAGTATCCATTCCAATTGATTTCAACACTTGATGATTTATACAAAACTGCATACACTGGTATGATGGGATTGAATTGTTTCAGAAGAAAATTATAAGATTAAAACTGTTTATTTATTTTCTAAAATAATTGTCTAAAATCCATGAGACAATTATAGAAGTTCAACTTATTCCTAAGTAAAGACTGAGAAGTAATCATTTCTTCATAAGTAGGAGTTATAATTTAGCTAACAATTAGTAACAACAATTAATACAAAAACCAAAACTGAGTCAAGCTTTTATAGTTTTGATGAAATATGTTTATCAAAAATATTATTACTCATTTACAGCACATATTCTAAATCCCTAAAATATTGCTTGAACAGCAATTTAATTGAGAACATTGATACATTAATGTGCAGCAAGGGGTAAGGCATCCATTGCTTTATGTTAGATCAATCAGTTCATACATATCTGTAACAAACTGTGTAAAAATTGTTTTGTTCACCTCTGACAGCTAGAAACACTGTAAATTAATTCACATAACAAAGAAGTTCTAGACCCTTATGCAACACAGTTTTTCATGTCATACATACACGCAGTTTTATGTTGTAAAAACACCACTCTGGGGAGCTATAGTAAACCCCTGAAATTATTTGTGTCACTCTCAAATGAAAAATCAAACAAAACAGCAATTTAGCTTTAGAGCCACAGACCCACCAAATAGACTCAGTCAGAGCCTAAATGGTGTGGATGAAGCCAGTCTGCTCCACAGTGGGCTAGTTCAAAGCACTGTGGGTGTAAATTCGTTATGCCATTTGACTTTTGGACTAGCATCTTCTCCTTTGCCTTCCTTCTGTTATCAGTATAACTGTAGCAGCCTGCATGTATCTGCCCTTCACCTGTGACTTCCTGAAGGATGCTGAATTTTGAACAACTTCCCAACACTTGTGCTATACCCCATGTGTCTGATGCCCTCAAGTCAGCAGTTATAGGGCTGTATGTGAATGACATGATGAGCTTGGGGCCTCCAGGTGCAAAAGAGACATTGATAAACTGGAGAGGGTCCAGTGAAGATCTGCTAACATGGCTAGGGGCTGGAGCACATCATGTGTGAAGAGAGGTTGAGGGAAGTGGGCTTGTTGGAAAAGTAATTGCTCCTCATTCACTCAAATACAAGAGGGTATTAAAGGAAGCTAGTCCAAAATAAATAAAATGAAGTAGTTTTTCACACAACATGTCATTATGCCATAAAGCTTCCTGCCCTACAGTGTTGTGGATATTAAGTCTATATCACTTCAAGAAATGATTGGAAGAAAATAAGAAAGAAATTTCTAACAAACAAGGCCATTAAACTGAAAGATGCACTTTCTGTCTCAGAAAGAAGTCCTGACTTTCAAATTGCTGTATACTGAAAGAATTCTGAGAAAGTATTTCTACATACTTGCTGAATCCTTTCATTATTCCTGAGGCATCTGATGTTAGGTATCATCAGGAACTAAGCTAGATGGACCTTCAACCTGATATGGTATGGTGTCGTGGCTTAACCCCAGCCAGCAGCTAAGCACCACACAGCTGCTCACTCAGTGTCCCCCCCGGTGTAAAGAGTAAAAGTGAGAAAACCCATGGGTTGAGATAAAGACAGTTCAATAGGGAAAGCAAAAGCCGCGTACATAAGCAAAGCAAAGCAAGGAATTCATTCACTGCTTCCCATGGGCAGGCAGGTGTTCAGCCATCTCCAGGAAAGCAGGGCTCCATCACACGTAATGGTTACTTGGGAAGACAAACGCCATCACTCCAAACGTCCCCCCATCCTGTCTTCTTCCCCCAAATTACATGCTGAGCATGGCGTCATAAGGTATGGAATAGCCCTTTGGTCAGTTGGGGTCAGCTGTCCCAGCTGTGTCCCAACTTCTTGTGCCCCCCCAGCCTACTTGCTGGTGGGGTGGTGTGAGAAGCAGGAAAGGCCTTGACTCTGTGTAAGCACTGCTCAGCAATAATGAAAACATCCCTGCGTTATCAACGCTATTTCCAGCACAAATCCAAAACATAGCCCCATACTAGCTACTATGAAGAAAATTAACTCTATCCCAGCCGAAACCAGCACATATGGCTGTTTTTACGTGTCACATCTTTGATAACCAGAATGTCAGGTGAAGGTGGAGAGGAGCTCCAGATCATTCCCAGTGGCAAGATAAATAACTCTTGCGTTTACACTCTGCTCCATTATATAAGAGTGAAAACCCTGATCAGGTGAAGCAAAGGCAAAGAGAAGATTCCCCTTGACTCAGTCCGGCAGCTGAAGAGCCAAGTATGTGGGTGAGCTCTGAAAACTGGAGTTGTTTATTGAAGCACATCATTACAACACACACAATGCTGACTGCTGAAGTACTCCTGCTGGGTTGGGGTAGGAAATTTGGTTTTCCATTCTCCCATTGCAGAAATGTGTCACTGTTATTCTCATGTTTGAACCATCTAGGTTGGGGGCTAATGAAAAACAAAGGGCTGATAATTGGTGTCCTTAAAATGCAATGAATTAAAGAATGACAAATGGGACAGAAACAGTTAGACGTTCTTTGTATCGTTCTTGGCTAAGAATTTGATTATCCAGCCAAGTTATGAAAAGAAAATAAAATATTTTCCTGACAATATTAAACTGTTTAGAGACTGGAGACTAAATACTAGACATAGTTAAGGAAATAACTGAACACTGATTAAGTTCGGGTGCACTATTCAGAAGTTTAGAGCCAGAACCGGCATATTGCATTAAAATTCATAATTTGTATATAAATCTTATTTCCACATTTTGATTTACACTTGAGAATAGTCTAGAAAAAGTATTCAGAAATGTGGTGAATTATAATGCTGCACAGATTCTGTAATGTCTTCATGCTCAGCAGGAGACACGGAATTTGCAAAAGAATTACTGGCACTAATACAACACAATTGGGAGATAATAAATCCTAATGCTTTGGGAAAAGGAATAATATACATTACATAGGCATCAGCAAAAGTATATCCCCTCGTTTTTCCCAATCCAAACCAACCCAGTTTACAAGGACATTGCTTTCTTGTTCATAATAATAAGAGTAGCTAGGGAGTTACTTAAGTTGAAGGATATTGTTAGATTGCTATTATGTTCCTATTATTATTATATACTGATACCAATTCAAGCAGTGTGCTATATAGTGGTAAGAATAAAATTAAGCTGGCCATTATTTCCTGAGTTCATTTTTAAAAATTATTATTATTATTATTATTGTTATTACTATTACAAACAGAATACTGACATTTATCTAAAAAACAAATGCTATTTGCCATTAGAGATCAAAATACTGTTTTTAGGAAAATAAAATTTTGTTAAAATAGATCAAAGAACTTGCTGCTGGCTGATGAATTTGATTTTTTTTTATTATCAGTTAAATTTGAATGCTTGTTTTGGTTATGTTTGTATAGAACATAGATAATCAACAGAATTCTGCCAACTCTTCACCATGTTGCATGCTTTTTCTGCTCTATATCCTATCTTTTCTTTCCAGCTTAGGAATTACTTTATCTATTTTTGTGTATTCAAAACAAGTCCCAGTTCTGATTGCAGCTTTGGG
Source organism: Mycteria americana (assembly GCF_035582795.1). Taxonomy (NCBI): domain Eukaryota; kingdom Metazoa; phylum Chordata; class Aves; order Ciconiiformes; family Ciconiidae; genus Mycteria; species Mycteria americana. The sequence continues at coordinate 142,236,283 of NC_134365.1, forward strand.
CAATTGCATAAAATTGTCCGCCACCAGCTGAATGTGATCTTATAAAATTTTTCTTTAGCAGTGAATTGTTGATGACCTTACTGAATTTTCCCTAATGAGTCAAATGATATGCAAACTTCTGTCTCTAGCCTTGGCAATTTTTTAATGCCATTTCCCCTTCTAATTCTGTTCTGCATGAAGTCAAGGATAAAAAAAGCCCCTTCCATGAGACAGTGCAAATCTGCTTGCATAACTGTGCATACACATCTCCAACTCTCTCCTTTCTCCTTCTCAACAACTAACTGATTTACTGTTGAAGCCACCTTTCCCTAAAATTGCCAGTCAACACAGCCAACAAGAATGAGAAGAAAAAGAGTGGGCAAAGACAGTCTGAAAGTACTGAGTTGCTTAAATAACTCTTACCATGTTCACTGTAACTACCGCCTGCCCAGTAGCACTTCCCCACTTTCTTTTCTTCAACACTGCCCTCCACCCTTCCTTCAACTAAGAGTGCTCTCTAGTTGCATGTCATTTTCAATATATGAGATGCCACCCAGGAGCCAACAGGAGAACAGTGAGCTTCGCAAAATCATACTTAAAAAAAAAAAAATCAGTTTTTGTGTTTGGATCTTAATTAGTAGAATCTGAAGCCTATCTGGCATTTGATCATCAAGTCATCAAGACAATAATGAAAAAACAGTTATAGTCTCAGGCCAAAATTTTTAGACTGGATAATGACAGTCAGTATTGATTTAGGCTTTGTACTTCTTTACTTAGGCACCTGCATATGGACTTCAGACACAAAACTTTAGGCACCTGTTTTTAAAAATCTTGGCCTAAATCATGTTTGTGACATGCTGTCCACTAACATTGATCTGCTTCCTCAGTTTGAAAATTTCAGTTGACATGTTTGACATCCTGTCCAATTAGAATATAGCCCACTTGAAAAGCTAAGTACTTGACTGAAGTACTTGAAAAGTACTGAAGTACTTGAAAAGCTAAGTACTTGACTTTTGACCAAGACAAAAAGCAAATACATTTTAAAACAGGATATAACCTTTTGAAAAAAAAAAGCTCAAATACATTTCTTTTCAAATATAACTCTGCTTATTTTATTCTTTATTTTGTTTTTACTTGTGCTTGAAGCACAAATGAGCACATTTTTTTCCAGTATGAATGGAAAAGATGGGAGACCTGCTGATTTGGGTATTAGACCTCTAGACCTATAATCCTATCATAACAGGTGGGAATCTATTTGGGTTTAAGTGAGTGGTAGGTAGGACACTTTATTGTCTAGAAAACCTAAAACAATGGCCACTAGATATGCACAGAAAAGCTAAATTGTGTATCACTGTGAATATGCTTATTTTATAGCCTGTGCAATATTAAGTCAATCTGTATGTGTGTAGTAACATGTTGGGACTTACCTTCATCTGAGCAATCAACATGCTGTACTGGGCATGGCTTTCTAAGAATTATCAGTTTCATAAAGTTAGAGGTAAAGCAAGGCGTGGCAAAACCCCCCACTATTGCTTTTAGAGTTGTTGGGTTAAGGAAACATGACATTTAAAAAAGAGAGCGAGCTCCAAGCAATGACATTCTGACCTGGACATAAGCCCCTCTGAAGGACAAGTTTTGGCTCAACTCATGTGGCATAGGAGTTGTTCCTGTGTTGATTTTGAATCCTGTGACAAGACATGGCTTTCTTTAAATTCCCAGCTCTCACAGAGAAGTGATGCCAGTCAGAGTGGTCACATGGAGTGTTCACAAAATGACTTATCAACTTAATAGCCTCATAAGATTTAATTCTCAGAAATGACCTGTAACTCCAAGTACTCTTCTAGTTATTCTCTTTTCGAAAAGTCACTGATGGCCCCACTCATGAAATCGAGTATTCTGAAGACAGCCATGTCTCAAAATGCCCAAATCACTAGTTGCTAGAAAAACACAGCTCAGACATTCAAAAAAAGGGAGATGGATGAAAATCAAGAGCAGCCAATGAAATTTTCCAATACCAATGAAAAAGAAGACTTAAAATAATAAGCTTATTTTAGAAGTTCTGTGTGGTGCAATATCTCATCCACAGTGAATACTGAGGAAAATATAGCATATAAAACAGGAAATTAAACTACTATAAAAATTACAGATAAGTCATTTTCTGAATGGTCTCCCATTAAGACTGTTTCATACAGTAATAGTTAGATACAGTGGGTTTTGTTTTACTTTTATGGACTGTATTATTCTTGCGGATTACAGAATTATATAGCCAGATTAAAAACATAAAAAAACCAACATAATAATAATAAAAAGATAATTTCTCATTCTTTTTGACAGAAAAAGAGATAAAATGGAGAACACACTTCTTGGTAAATGTAAGGAGGAAACTGTAGTTCAGCATTTCTGCTGAGTCTTTTTTTTTTTAAGATAAGTCTTTATCTGCTATTTACATTTAACACAAAATATACAATTTCTGCACAGCCTCATACAAAATGTACATTTCTGACAGCGGTTTCTTTCTACCTAAGCAGATATGAGTTAATTTATTGCTTGTATAGTGTAAGGACACCCACTAGATCAGAACTGCACAAGACTGTGCCACACAGTGTTTCGCTGGTTCCCCCTGCCCAGGCTAAATGTTCCAGGCATTTCAGTTTTGTTCCATTCTTGGTCTCTCTAGGAAAGAAATTGGCAGTCGTGACAAATATTGCCAAATTTAATCTTCTGTTTTCTCCTCTTAAATAAAGGAAACATCAGAAGGTAAGAAAGTGTGTAAGAAATGACAACATAAACGTATATATGTTTTTTTCACCATTATATTCTATAATTCTTATTTATTTATTACTACAGTAGTACCTAAGTGTCACAACTGAGGGAGTCTGTATGAAGCTGAAGATTTTACAGCTATAAAACATAACACAGTTTCTGCCTAGAAACACCTACAGCTGAATGCAGCTCCAGCTGATGTAAGTGAGATCCATGCGTATGCACTTGTAGTCTGGATTTTTCCACTCTAGTCATGCTTCTGTAGTCCGACCCGTGTTTTTGAAACCTGGTGCCAGAATCAGTCTGTGCAGATCCAGTTGCAGAATCTGGGTACACTTACATTTCTTTTGTTTTTATCAAGATACTCATTTTGTGTCAGCAATTGATTTTGCTGCTAGCAATGCCTTTTTTTTTTCTCATTTCTCTTAAGAATCTAGAAGTATCAGTATCCTTGAAACCTACAGTAGGCATAGACTGGTCGTGCCCAGTACTTAGATGAAAAGAGGATTTAAATCTTTGAGCCCATCAGTCATGCCTTGTTCCCAGACCTGAAAAAAAGAAAAGAAAAAATGAATGATGGTCTAAGTCCCACTAAATTTCACCACTAAGAGGTACATTGAAAGCACAAGTACTTTTAAGGAAAACTTGCAAAGAATAAAGATGTTCATCTCCAGCAGTGTTAAAAGTAAAGTGCAGTTGTGCACCAAATTATCCTGGTCAGAGTGATTGACCCTGGGACTGTAATGAGAACTTGAGTGACAGGTTGGACACAGTAGTCTGGGTCTCACCCTAAACCTGAAACCCTTTCAAAATTCCTCTTCCTGCTCCTTTGGTACAGGGCTGTTTAATTCCTCCTGCTGATATGTTCAAAAACTTCACTTGCCTTGAAGGTAAATATAGCCTCGGGGGGCCTGTAATAAGATTAGGAGCAAACTAAAAGGTTAAATTGCCATCTTGTTGAGAAGTTTAAACTCATGCTTGCAATTTACAAGTTGCAACCCTCCATCTAAGCCTTGTGGCAAGGAGTAATACAATCTATTGATTTTTATGAAGAATCAATAATCCTAAAAACTGTGATTTCACTTCTGGATGCTGCTAGGATACAGAAAAAACTTAAAAATAAACTCAGAAGAATGAAAAATTACTGAAATTAATAAGTTGCACCCCTGTGCACTATTCTCTGACATTCAAAGAGAAATAGAATTGCTGTGGGTTAGAGTGCAATAGTCAAAACAGAGGTACTAGAAACAAAGTTAAGGTAGAATAGTGGTGTAGAACTGCCTTAAAAATCAAGTAACCAATATCAGGGGGATAAAAGTATAGGCCACATCTTCAGTTCCTAATTATGGCTACTAAGTGCTGGGTGTAGATTATTACTTCTTAAAATTTGTATAATGTGACTTGCTATTTGCTTATGAGTCACTATATAATACCAGGGATGCTGTAGTTACCCGAGTAAGAAAAGCTAAGAAAGCTAAGAAAAGAGTGCAGTCAGATATATCAATGTTCTTTCCACTCTTGTTTTCTATACTTGTGTAGAAACAAACAACGCTTTATAAATTTTTAATAATTTTAATTTAGGGTTTGATTCATCAATATATCCCTGTCATATGTTGGTAGAGTTTAACTGAAGTCAGTGGAGCTTTTTTGACATAAATATTGATCAATACAGTAATGAATAAAGCCTTTTAAACATCGTTTTCAAAAAGCACTCAGGTGATTCACACCACTAACATTTTTTTTTTTTAATGTTATTCTTGGAATACGTTTCTCCTTATCTTCTGAAGTCAAAGGAGAGAGAAAACTCCTCAAGAGAATAAATAAGAGTGCCTAAGCTTGGGCTTCTGCCCTGAACCATTCCTTTGGTGGAGGCTATTTTTCACCACTGGCCATAGATTTAATTTTTTCTCCTTAAAGTCAGTCATTTCAAATGCACCAGCCTAGTATTGCTACTATTAAAATAAATGGAAACTTTACACCAATGCTAAATACTTTTGAAAATCATACTTTTTGTATCCATACTTTTATCCCCCTGATATTGGTTACTTGATTTTTAAGGCAGTTCTACACCACTATTCTACCTTAACTTTGTTTCTAGTACCTCTGTTTTGACTATTGCACTCTAACCCACAGCAATTCTATTTCTCTTTGAATGTCAGAGAATAGTGCACAGGGGTGCAACTTATTAATTTCAGTAATTTTTCATTCTTCTGAGTTTATTTTTAAGTTTTTTCTGTATCCTATCAGCATCCAGAAGTGATGCTTCTTTTGTATACATTCACAGAATTTCTCTGGATTACTTAATCTCCTGTTTATTTTCCTTAATGCCTCTGCTTTTGTAGCTATACTGCAAGCTTTTCATCCACTTGCACTAGTTGCAGGAAATGGCATCAGACCACAACTAATCCACCATGTCAGAGTGCAAATACCTCCTACAGATCAGTCAGATCCTTTTTATGTAACGCTCTGTTGAGTCTGCGTGTAAGAGATGGACAATTTGCATGAGTTTTACTCATGGAAAACTACTTGCAAAGACTGTAGACATCAGAGCACACTAAGTCAACTATCTATCACACTTATTACATTTAAATTTTATGTAAAAGAATCCATTTCAAGAGCCTTAGTGAAGTGCTGTGGATCTATATTATTATTATTACTATTGTTGTTGTTGTTATTATTATTGTCAAATTTTCACAATACTATCAGTAAAACCCAACATGTAAGAGTCTCCCACCATAGTCCATCAATGTCCAGAAGCATGTTTACAAGTCCCTTATGAAAAGGACTTTTCTGTGGATAGTGTCTATGTCAAGCAAGCTCAAGCCTGATGAAGCAGATGTCTCAGAGCATGAGGCAGTATGTGTGTGCACCAGCTGGAAAACCTGTTTGGCACTGAAGTAGTCCCTGAAGCAAAAGCTTAGGATACTGGGAAATCTAAAGACTGAGGTAGATAGATCCTGTATAGATTTCCCAGTAGCCCATAACTACTGATGAATGTTAGTGCAATGAGAATTCAATAATTACCTGATTAATATGAAGTTCAATCAAAAGATATGAATCTACTAATTCTGATAATGTTAAATACATGCACAAACATTTGCAGGGGCAGGGCTATATCAAACCATGTAGCCTCTGTGGGAAAGCAGAAATCAGTTTTGCAGATGTGAATTTGCAGACTGTGATTTCAGTTGGTCTCACGTCAAGCCAGTCGCTTCAGTTGAAATCCTAGTGCTGTCTGAAGCTACCCATGAAGTGAGCAGCTACGGCACAACAATGTGCTGCGCTGAAAATGCCTGAACTACAACCAATTCAAGCCCAAAAGCTGCCCCACTGCGAATTGCCTCTCATTTTATTATGGGAATACGAAATTGCATCCTAACATTCTGTATAATGGAAAATATGAAAGAAAGTACAGAAAATCAGTGTGATACATTTCTGCTGCTATACTGTAAGATCATTCACCTATGTACTGAAGCCAGTTTCTCTACATACTATGAGATGAAACAAGAAGGCTCCAGCACCAGTAGCTCTAGCTCAAATTCCACATCTGGAACTGCTTAGTAATGTATATGTAAAAATTATCTTGATAGACAACACATTATAATCCCACTCAGACAGCATTATGCTCCTACGGAGTGTTGTTAGCTCAACTCAATAATTATAACGGTATCGCTAGATATAGATTTTCTACTGTTATATTTGCCATGTTTCTTAGTTAAGTTACAGCTTTTAGTCAAAGACTGGAGGCATTGATCGCATAGAAGGATACATGTAACGTCGGAAGTGCATCTTTCTGCAGATAATTCCTCCTGCTGGTTTATGAATAGCTGATGTCCCAGTATAGCAGAGAAATCCAAGCAGCTGTAGCAATTAGACATGACAAGACATTTTCCACATACTGTTTTGTCTAATGAACTGTCAGAGAGTGCAGTTTCCCTGACTTTTAATTACTGCACCACCCACAGTTAGGACAAGCTCACCTACCTCTTCTGTCTGAGACTTAATTCATCTTCTCAAATGCATCCTTATTAAAAGTGATGGGTCCCAGTTTGGACTTTTGCTAAACAGTGTAATATAACAAAAAGGCAACATTACGGTAAGCGGTATCTTTTGGAGCGGCCATTCTTTTTCACTTAGAAAGAACATTAATTTTCCTTCCTAACGGATCAAATTCTCTGCCTTCTCAAGTCAATGAGAGTTTTCTCATCAAAAGTAAGTTCAGGATTTATTTGACAAACGTTAAGCATTTCCCTTAGAATATCTTGGATAAATTAGAAGACTGAAAAGGAAAAAATCCTTAATACTGTCCTGTATCTAAGATCCCAAGGAAGTTTGCCTGAATCATTCTGTTATATTTTATAAAGCTTAATTTTAACTATTAAAAAATAGGTATTTCATTGTGACTATGGCTCAACATGCCTTAGGGCTGAAATCTGGCAAGTATGGGAGATATAACTTTTTAGGTAAAATGTTATTCCATGAATCTGACACACAAAGCTGTTTGCATTATACTTTCTCAGAAATATTTTCATTATTAACTTTTTCTGTATTTACTATTTTATTAACAGGATTCTCATCAAGATTAAAACCACAGGATTTTGTATTCTTTTTGCCATCTATAAATGTGTTACGTATATGAAGGATGGTTTTATAGTAATGTTATAACACATACAATAAGAACACAAATTAATGTTGAAACAAGGCATCTGCACACATAAGTTATAAGCATAAACTATATATTTTTTGGTAACTACAGTGCTCCAATAGACATGGGACCAAAAAAATTAATTCCAGAATAAAACCTTCACAGTACAAAACAAAAGAGTTCTCTGCTGGTCTGCTTTAGCATATAGTTTAGTTTTAGGACTAAACTCAATGCGGGGTCAGTGCAAACACTCACACTTAAATGATCTGTAGACACTTGCTTACTGATAGCCACAGGTTAAGGAGAGTTTGGGGAAACAAGCTCAGCTTTCCACACTTACAGGCCAGACTGATTATTCTCCAGGATGGAAGGACTAGTGATTCTGAGACAAACTAAAGTGCAAGAAAAATTATAAACAGGAAGATTAAGAGAGTGTGAAGTGCTCTCTGCAAGAGTATTTCAGGCCTGTGGAACCCCATCCAGGAATTCTTTATACATAAACACCTGTATCACCTCAGACAAAAATGCCAAATGATGACAGATATGAATATGTCTGTGCTTTTGGATGAGTGGGAGGCTTGCATAGAGGTAGTGTGACCATCTGTGATTGGTCATGGAGAGGAGGATAGTAAACAAAAGCATGGTACAGGCAGTCAAGAGGAGCCCAGGAATTCCCACAGATAATCCAATGTGCTGAAGGCAATCAGGCTTCAGCCTGAGGAGTCGTTCTTTACAGCTGCCTGAACCAACCCCTTAAGCCATATGAATCATGGAAAACATTGATCTATTCTTTTAGGACTATACCAAGCAAGGCTTGCTGAGGAAATCTGGCATAGGGAAAGAAGAAAATACTTGGTGGCAGGAAGGCTGAGCGAGAAGCTTTATCCCTCTTCAATTTTTATGTTTAAAAATTTTTATTCCTGGAGGAAAATAAGACCTTTTGAAAAACAGTGCTTAAAGATGCATAGTTTTGCATCTTCTGTGAGGTGATAATTTTATGTATATAATATAAAATTTAGAAAGGAGGTCACATCTGATATAAATTAACAGAGGTGATCATATCCTACCTTGTATTCAAGGTGTAACTACTTATTTCTGCAGATAGGGACCTTCCAATGTTCCAGCAAAGCAAACACTAACCCATCTCATCTTGAAAAAGGAGGAGTAGTTTCCTGCATTGCCTTCCTGTCATTTGGGATCATCAGTGTGATTATCTACCAAGGAGGAAAAACTAATGTAAATATTGTTTTTAAAGGGGCACTAATCCTATGACATCATATTTTATGAATCCAGAGAGGTTTTAAACAATAACATAAAAACTTTGTTGTTCCTTATTTCAGTTTGGAAAAATATCCATTAAATTCTCAGTAGAATGAAAATCAGAATACTTGAGTGCCAAAATATCTTTCTTGCTCAAGAGAGACCTAGTAAAAGATGTAATGGGATTAAAAGATCTAAAATTATGTGCACTGGTTGAGTGATCTTGGGTCTTTATTACATATCTTATACTGAAACATGGAAACATTTGTTAGAAGTTTTTCGTTATAAACCACACAGACAGTCTTGATCAGCAAAATTCTTTGTAGCTGACAAAGAAAATTAATTCTGCAAACTATGTGGCAAACTGGGCTCTCAGCTACAGTAAATCTAGGCTAATCCCTCCGTGAAAACTCTCGAGACTACATTATGTTTTTAGTATTGCCTTGTAACTGTACAGGTTCTGTACTGAGGTTCTATTGTGAATACAATGAAAACTGTCCTAAAAATAATGCTAATTTGTGAAGTTATTAATTAATTTTCACAACGACATCCATATAAACACAAAAATTCATATTTCATTAATTCTAGTGAAAGAGGAGAGGATATAATTTACAGTGGGCTTTTTTTTTTTTTTTAGTAGGAAATTCCTTATGATACTAAATTTCACATTTTTATATTCCAAAGAACCAAGCAAAATTTTGCCTTGCATTGCTAGTAAGAATATCCCCCAAAAATCTTGCATCTCTTTAGGCAGAAAGGAGATGTTATGTCTTTGCTCACTTTTTACCCCTCTGACTGTGCAGTTCTTCCAGATATTAAGGCTATACCTTCATGATAAAACAAACAAACAATTAATCTAACAGTTTGTTTGGTCGGTTGGTTGGTTGTTTAACGAGGAAAGAAGACAAAGAAAAAATCAGACTTACAGCTTTTCCGGGACCATATTTAAACAGGACTAGGAACCATTTTACAAAGACAAAAGAATGCTGTGTTTTAGATTCATGGAACAGTTTTACAGTTATTCTTTATTAAAATAATAAGGTTTTTTTTCTTCATTCTGAGATGAAAACATTTTTTTTTCTTGAATAGCAAGAACCTTAGATTTGTGCCAAAGTGATCTTAAGAGATGGTATTTTATCTTTTTACTGAATTCCATAATTTTTCACATCTTCATAATTATATTTAAAAGGCAGAATGCACAGTTAATGTGCAACACTGTTGCTGGAAAAAAACCAAGCCCTGAAAATACATGTGGCTTGATAACTCACAAATCTTGAAGGACTCCGATGTTGTGATTTATTTTACTATCTCTTCATTTTCCATGTATTTGGTGTTACCTACAGATCTCACAATTTATCTCCCAATATTAAATGAACTGCGGGGGAGGGAGAGGTGGGAAAAACAGCAAGAGAAAGGCCATCTTTCTGTTTTAGAAATATAACTCACTAACCCTGTATTAGAAATCCACATTAATAGTACTTTGATTTTTTGTTACAGCTCATTACTCACCTGTATCTCCTCATGGGCGCTTACCACAATAAAAGCACCTTTTCCATACCTAATATTTTGCATACTAATCATATTTTGCATATCTAATTAATGCTGTACAGATGAGGACTACTATACAAATAATATTACACATCCCTAAGTGCTTGTTAGAAGAACGTAAGATGCTTTTCATAGGAAATACAAGTGATAGCTTATTTGCATTTTCCCTCAAAAATATCAATGCAAATCTGTGCTATTTTGCCATCAAAGGAAGCCATTTAATGGATTTCACAGAACAACAGCAAAGGCCGCATGATATTAAAATGTATACTGCGGCATCTGTTACATCAGTACGTTACTTTGATGGCTGGTCTGCCTAATTCTCCCATCTCTGTTTCTCTCTTTAAGACTCTAACTCGGTTCCTGTCACTAAATCTTTTGTCAATGAGGTGAGAAGCCCGTTGAGCACAGGTTTAGGGAACAGCAATAACCCTGAGTGAGATTTGACTACAAAGGGAGAGAGGGAACAGACAACTTCCACCAAACTCATGCCTCAGAAATGGTGAGACCTCACTAAAGGTGCATTTTCCTCTTCAAAAGAGGAACATATTCACACATTTACAAACCTCGCAGAAGACTCCACTTAATGGCACACTTGATAGATGTGGAGGGCAGCAGCAGAGGAGACTAGTGCCAGTCCTACTGGAAATGACCCACCTGCCGCCTTGAAAGGCCCCCATGGAGCTGCCCCAGAGCAACCTGGCCCACAGCCTGGGGCAGGGGCTGCTCTGCAGAAAACAGCATAGCTGTGACTCACAGAGCAAAGCTTGCTATAGATTGCAACACAACAAAGTCTTGTCAGACCTCCTTCAGTTCCCACAAGTCCAAGGTTACTGCAGGTTGAAGATGAGTGAAGGCAGACCCTGTTAGGATAGTTTGGAGTAGAGAGACATCATCTGGCTCCACAGCAGATATATAGTTTCGAACCTCCATGTCCTTATGACACAATCTGTGCTCCTCCTTTAGAGTAGCATGACTATTATGAGTATGAGCTAGTCCTGCTCATAGTCTCCAAGTGAAGCTATTAGGAGATGGTGCCACAAATGTATAATAGAATGATATACTAATTAAAATGAAAGACATGAAAAAATGTAACTGTAAATACTTTTTAAAAATTGTTCATTAAAAAATGAATCAGCTGTTTAGAATAGAATAGACCAGACCAGACCAGAATAGAATATTTCAGATGGAAGAGACGTACAATGATCATCTAGTCCAACTGCCTGACCAATTCAGGCCTCACCAAAAGTTAAAGCGTGATATTAAGAGCATTGTCCAAATGCCTTTTAAACACTGACAGGCTTGGGGCATTAACCACCTCTCTAGGAAGCCTGTTCCAGTGTTTGACCTCCCTCTCGGTAAAGAAATGCTTCCTAATGTCCGGTCTAAACCTCCCCTGGTGCAGCTTTGAACTTTTCCCATGTGTCCTATCACTGGACCCTAGGGAGAAGAGATCAGCACCTCCATCTCCACGTCCCCTCCTCAGGAAACTGTAGAGAGCAATGAGGTCGCCCCTCAGCCTCCTTTTCTCCAAACTAGACAAACAGTTTTTAATAAACCAAGGCACTGACCCAGACTTCAGAGAAAACAATGGGTTGTCCTTCCCTCTTCCCCCTGCTCCAGGAACAATTAAGTTGTCTAATCACATAAACTTTCAATGATATTTCAGATCTTCAGGGTGTCAGACATTCACATAGAACCAACAGATGTGATGGGATTAGGAGATACCCTTAGTCTTCTGCAGGTGGAGGCCAGGTAAGAGACCTGCAGTATCTAATGTGGCTTAGATACTTATGGTAAGAGTATCAGATTCCAGACACCTTGGGGAGAAGCCTGTGAGACACAATTTGCTGTGTTGACATCTCAGGCTGGATGGAGAAGCCAAGAGATTCTGCTATTCAATCCTTGTGGAAAAAAAAAACATAAACCTGACAACTTTGGACTTCTGTACAAATTGTTTAACTGTCTTTGACAGTTTTCATGTTAAATTCTTTCACAGACATGCATTTTAAGAGCCATTTTGTGCAGTACTTTGTTAGAACAGTGCACACAGTATCTGGTAGATTTAATGATTGATTGTATACAGAATGTACAAACTATATAATCACATACCATGCAAGTACAGAATTTTGCTTTATGGATAAATCAGTCTAAAAGTAATTTATTTCATAGATTTTAGAGACTAAGATTTCTGAAGAAGTTTGGGAGAAAGTTGTCTGTTCAGAAAATGCAGTGATTTCAAATTATGTTTGATCAAAAGAAGCAGCATTCAAAATCAGGTTTAACTGATCCTTAACTGAAGGTTGTTCTAAGTTTAGAGTGGAAAGGAATCAGAGCTGCAGTTAGAGGATGGGGCACAATGAATTCTACTCGTAGCAAGAACTTCAGTCTGGATTTCTGCCATCTCCCTCTCTGATTCATGTTTTTCATGTGATTTCAGCCTTGGGTGAAACAAGCAAAATAAAAAAAAAGAAAAACCGATCCTCTAGGAGTAGGTTAAAATCAGGAATTTTGTTTGACAGAGACTAAAATTTAAGACTATTGACAATGGAATCTGCGGATTAGTTGGGAATCCAAATTCCCTTTGTTCTAACTACATGAAGGAACCACTTTCCTGACTATGGGGCTCTTGAGAAACTGTCCTCTGATGTTCTGCTCCTGGCTTGGGAAACCATGTATATTGCTCAATACCATGTGTGATGCCTAGTGGCTGAAAAAAGCCCCATTCAGTTTCAAATGAATGAGAATGGATGGCTATTTTCCATTTATTTCTTCTAAACACATTTAAATTATATTATTTGAAATGATGTTTTTATATAAGGCAAAGGGAAGATGCAGATAAAATCTACAATAATCTTGTTCCTATACAGGTTCTCCTTTTAAAGACTGCATGAAATAATGAACATATAGCTGAAAGTGAATATATTTTTGTAATCTTTGTATGTAAAGCCAAGGTCACATTAAGGTGGAAAACAACATAGAAATTTAGATGGCAACATTTTAAGAGTTTAAATTAACATTATAGCCAAGAACAAAAATAGATTTAGGCTCCTTCATCTACAGTATCTATATTTCCATCTTATGTAGTGTTTTTCATCCAGAAGTGCAGAAACATTAAGTAGGTAGAATTTTCACGACCCTTTAGTAATGAGGTAAAGTCTTTGTCTTCCTAGTCTTTCTCTAGGTGATCATTTCTCAAATGGTTGGGGTGTCATACTGCCCTTTAGGTTTACATTTAAGTCCATGGACACATGGTTCTAATGAATTTTAATGAATCCTTAGGAATTTTTTAACATTAGTCAGTAGTTTGTAGTGGTAGCACATATTGTGCATTAATAATAGATATTTTTCCATTTCCAAGCCAGCTATTGAACAGTATACGTTCTTAAAAGAATAGATTCAGAAAAATGTTATACTAATTGCTCTGAAAATAATAATAAAAAAGGTACATATCAATGGCAATGAAGTTGAGTAAAGGGCAATTATTTACTGAAGCAGGGCCTTAATTCAGCAGTCCATTGGTAGAGAATTTCAAAGTCATTTGTACATGAGTGACTATATGGTGGGTCAGACTTTATTTAGGTTAAAGTCTAAAGAAAAGGAATGAGGAAAAGCAACATGTTGCTACAGAAGTGATGAGACTTATCCTTGGTCATTAGTGTGTCAATCCTTCTCAATTTTGTCGTGGTTTAGCCCCAGCCGGCAACTAAGCACCACGCAGCCACTCGCTCACTCCTCCCCAGTGGGATGGGGGAGAGAATCTGAAGGGTAAAAGTAAGGAAACTCATGGGTTGAGATAAAGACAGTTTAATAGGGAAAGCAAAAAACGTGCACACAAGCAAAGCAAAGCAAGGAATTCATTCACTCCTTCCCATGGGCAGGCAGGTGTTCAGCCATCTCCAGGAAAGCAGGGCTCCATCACGCGTAATGGTTACTTGGGAAGACAAACGCCATCACTCCGAACGTCCCCCCCCTTCCATCTTCTTCCCCCAGCTTTATGTGCTGAGCATGACATCATATGGTATGGAATAGCCCTTTGGTCAGTTGGGGTCAGCTGTCCCCGCTGTGTCCCCTCCCAGCTTCTTGTGCACCTGGCAGAGCATGGGAGGCTGAAAAGGCCTTGATTTAACATAAGCACTATTTATCAACAATTAAAACATCCCTCTATTATCAACACTGTTTCCAGCACAAATCCAAAACACAGCCCGTACTAGCTACTATGAAGAAAATTAACTCTATCCCAGCCAAACCCAGCACAGTTTAAAAGTAGACGCAATCTACTGAAGTTTAGTGAACACGTCTGGCCACGATCACTCTGACTGACTTTTGGCACTGATTGAAGCAATCAGAAGTCACCTGGAGGAAGTCAGGCCCCATATCCAGTCACAGGCAGTGTTAGATGGAGAGCTCACTTTGGGGCGCTGAATGTCCTTCAAGACATGACTTTCTCTCTCCTTTGGTCACAGAGGACAATTTTAATTAGGACAGCTGCAACTGGATGAGCTGTCTCCTAGTCTACATAGGTGTCTCTCACGTGAGAGAGAATGATACCAGTTTTTCTTTAGACCCCGCAGTTTTTCTGGTGATCCACGTGTTTTTCTCTAAGCAGGTCCAACTCTATTATCTGACATGAATTAGGGAAGACCTCTTCCTACCTCTGTTCTGTTTCCTTTGTAAGAAAGATGACAGTTTTGGGGACCATCTAGTTTTTGTTCTTTTACCATGAATAATCTAGAAATAACTTGATGCAGTATTTCGCAGATACACCACTATTATTATAATCCATTTTTTCTGCGTTCAGTAGACTGGTATGTGAAGGATCTTTTGCTGACATTCAATGACAATTATGTACCGGGTCACTAATGAGAGCCCTGTCAGCTGTGGGGGAGCCACGTCCCATGTGCTTCTGGATCCCTGAGAGCCTCCAGGAGCAGAGCTGCTCCATGAGGGGGATGAGCCAGGAGCCACAGTGACCCAACCAGAGGCAGGGCAGAGCCCTCACAGAGAAGGTCCCAGCCCCACAGGACCTGAGCAAGGCAAGCGGGGCAGGGCTGCTGACAGTAACAGGTTGTGCCAGCAGTCCAGTGACCTTCAGACAAATTCAGAGTGGCAAGTCAGGTCCAACATCCATCCAAGAAGTACATCCAACAGGTCAGGAACAGTGGAAGGCAGGCATTGGTCTGGAGGCAGCAGCAGCACAGCCCAAGCAGGGAATGGGGGCCCAGCCTGAGCTGAAATAGAGCTCCTGGGCCATAGGCAAGGGAGTGGGGGAGGTCCCTGGTGATGAAGCTAGTCAGGGCCATTAGGACCTTCTTACTGCAGTGAGAAGCAGTCCATCCTTACTGTCTCCAGGCCCTTTTGTCACCTTACTGTCACCTTACTGTCTCCAGGCCCTGCACCTCATGCCTTTTAACTCAGGCATTGCTCACAGTGAAAGGAGAGATGCAGCAGGTATAAATCAGTTGGTCTGCAGCGTAGAGGGCCAAGGGCCATTATCTTGATCTATTATTTCTGCTACAGGAGCAGTTACGGACCAAGGCTCCACTGTTCTTGGCACTGCAGAATAGAGCTCTTCCACACATGGGTCACGGCTCCGCTTCATAAGGAAGGTAAGGAAACAAGGGTATAAAGGGGGAGAAAATGGGTGAAACGTATAATTCTGCGCAACGAACAGCACTCTCACACTAGCTCGTGTTTAAATAGTTAATGAGAATTGCTCAGTCTTTCTTTGCTCCCTCCCCTGCCTGAGGTTCATAAAGCCAACTGTGGGAGCTCTGAACTGTTGAAGAGAATCCAATTAACTCTCATTTTTCTCATTTAACTTGACATTTTAAGTGGTTTCACTGTTTATAATGTGCATGTTTATATATATATATGTGTGTTTATGTCTATGTACTGGTGATGTCTTTAAACAACTGTACTGGATTTTTTCTTTTGGGGTTTGTGGTTGTTTTGTTTGGGGTTTTTTTCCCCAGTAGATTTCTTTCTGATTTCTGGTATGAGAAGTCTTTTGGATCATACAATGTAACAGCTCTTGTAGAATAGTCTTTCTGTCCTTGAGTGCTAAGACCTAGTAAGATTCTCAGTACAAGTTAGTCAGGAAGTGGGGGAGAGCAGTGATAATCAATTACCAAGACAAAGTAAATGTTGCCTTCTGACCTCTTATTATAAGAACATAACTCACATCACCTACCTAATTTTTATGACTGACCCTTTCCTGTCTATACACAATTCAATTAATCAGATATGACTATTTCAGAAGACATCTGTATGTCTTACTGTTTTCTTATGACAAGTTCTGGGTTCAATTAAATTAAAATGACTGTGTTTGTCTTGTTTCGTTTACTTTGCAATGCTTAATTAGGTTGATGGAGAAATAATGTCAGTCTGCATGAAAGGCATCTGTGTGAAAGACCTTGATACTTATCTATATTCTGTCCCTGTGAAGATACAATTTTTGAGTGGAAGCCTGCTATTAATTCTCAGCTTTCAATATGGGACAGTTTGAAATCCATCCATGCTCAAAAAATTTTAGCCTATTCAAGCATTGGCAGCCAGACCCATTCTGAGATGAATTAATGGTGACACTATTACTTTTTAGAACACATAGAATCAGTTCTGAAATGAACAATGAATCCATTAAATTGTTAAACTCTGTATATTATTAAACATAGTTATAGGCCACATGCCCGGGACAAGGAGAAATAACATTTTTTTTTACCAAAGAAATGCCAGTGTCATTTATCTGTATGCAAAAGGAGGGGAGAAAAAAGGCATAGAGCAGACTAGGGAAAAATTATAGGTGCAGTCTGTCACATACACACACAGCTGTAAATCTTTTTGGTTGCTTCATATGTAGGTCTGAAGATCGAGTGTAAAAAGACATTTTACTGATCATCCTCTGGCCTTAATTTGGGGACTTCCAGAGCTAGCAGAATGAGCCAATGTAATACTACTTAAAGGACAAATTAATCTCAGTGGGAGCTGTAGCAGTAATATGCGTGATAGATAAAGAACATGAGAACATATGAGATGTACTGCTAAAATGAACTTTTATGTGACTTTTACAATTTTCAGGTACTGTTGAATGAAAAAAATATGGGTTCATATGAATGTTCATGGATAATTAATAACAAAGATTGGGGGCATCATGCAGTGAACTGAAAGTTACCAGTCAAATTAAATTTGCAAACCATTTTTTTTCTAGAGACCAAAGTACTTATTGCTAGCTAATAATATTAGTTAAAGTACTGCTAGTAAAATATATTGTTAATTAATAACACAGAATGAAACTTCAGACCTTTAAAACAATGGCATAACTCATTTTGACTTCAGAATGGTTAAGATTAATGCATACCTCTTCATGTAAGCAGCAATGAAATAAATACATAGACAAATAAATTTGCCATTTTGTTGCCAAATCTTTGTTGCCAAAATTCAGCTGCGCTAATAATTACAGTAATAACACAGTAATTTATCAACTACTCTCTATATCAGAGGAGGCTTCTGTGTTCAAAAATGGGCCAATTACTGAAATTACTGACAGTAACCACTCGTATTTCTTCACATTTCTTCATCGGTGAGTGTGGAAACATTTCATTTCTCAGTGGTCTGGCACTGAAACAAAAGTTTAAGCTGTAACCTTTTTACAGTCCTTTAAATGCATTGTTTTCACCAGACAGAAGGTTCTGCTATATGCTTCACAAAAAAAGGGGAAAAAAATCACCCTCTCCCACCTCAATTTTTTTTCTGCTAACACATATGTGGTTCTATGTTGTGGACAACATATTTTGTAATTTACATTCATATAGATTTAACAGGCAAGAGGGACTAGCTCACTGGTAAACCCTGTCTCATTTATACATAAATTTATTGATCTGAGAGGTCACCCAACATATAAACTTAGAAGTGCTGCAGCTTTAATTTCTCTAAAATGCACAGAAAGGTCCCCCTTTGTGCTTAAGTAGCCATTTGAGGCCACACAGGAATGGTCATGGTGTGGTTAAGTCTCCCGTTATTCTAGCCTTGCAGAGGCCATCTTGTGCTAAATGGCTAATGCATTTGTCCCACCGTGATGGATTAAACAGATGACATGGAGCTGGGAGCCTTCAGGGGGTGCTTCATTAGGCTAAACCCCTCACATTCTCATCCATGCCATAGGTAGCTCTGACAAAAGGTTAGAAGCACAAAGATTTAGGTGCTCCTTCAGGATGTGAACTTACTACCTGTCTCTGGAGAGAAATGCAGTAAGAATATAATACTTCCTAGAACAGCACCAGGTCAGCCAGCATGGCCTTGGGTGTTATGCTGAAATCTTAACCTCAGTGAGTGCAGAAGGAATGTTTTCAATAATAAACTCGGATACTGGGTTCGGTAGAGGAGCTCATGCTGGTTTCCTCATCTCCGGAGATCTTTTCCTCTTGCATGTAATCACACACAACAGATTGTACTGTCAATTTGCAGTTCTTCTCCTCCCTCTAATACTGATCTCTGGTACTAGGAAAGGAGAAAGATAAATACTGATTTTCAAGATGGTGGCTTGCCTATTTCACAGAGCCCGTAACTGTCCTTTCCAACATCTTTCATCATATGATCTGACACCTGCCTGAAAATAGACCTGTCTACTCCCGTGTGTCAGACAGGGCATTAACACAGACAGAGACTTTTAAGAGAAGAAAAGCAAAAAACAGAGAAAAAGGAATGATGAATGCTACAGACCTATCATAATCCATTCAGTCAGTCCATTAATTTCTTGTCAAATCTCATCAGGGAAGAGATTAACCACTTCAGAAATCACAGCTGAAGAGTCTCAGTTACTATCACTCTCTTCCAAGAATCAAGGCATGACATTAGTCTTTGTACGTGGGAGAGGACTATACGTATTGCCCGCCCAGAAACAACTAATGACCCATCTAGTCCAGTATTCTCTCTCTCATAGTTCCCAGATATTCGGAGGCAAAATCCCCCTAATGCTGGTAATTTTTAAATAGAATGTCTGTAAGATCTTTTTTTTGTTTAAAAATTCATTTATTTCCAGAAAAAGAGTCTTCCAAATGAGGTGCCGCAGCAGCTGCATTACCATCACTCCTTTCCAGCAGCTCTGCAAAAGCCTAGTATGGAAAGAACAAGGTACAGTAGGTGGTAAGGAAACGTCACTTGTTCATTACAAGAAAAGGTTTGGACTTTCACAATTTTCTTCTTGAACAACAATTTGGAGGTAGCCAGCTGTTACTGTATACTTCCTTTATGCCTTGCTTTTAGTTTGCCTGGAGTTTAAGAATTATTGTAGTCAGACCTACTGAACACCACAAATCATTCAGTTTCATCCAGAAAACTTGTATTATGTCCAAACAAGTTCACAAAGTCATTTTATTACTTGATGGACTCAGCTTCATATCAATGGCACAGATGAGACCAGTGTTTGCCCGAAGTCTTAAGAGGCAGGTAATGGGGATGTGAGGGACAGGTGAAGTGTACCCAGACAACCTCACCAAGATCTCTTATACAAACAAAGCAAAGCAAAAAACTTCTTAGCCTTCACAACCCTAAATCAGGTGATCAGTAATCTTTTAACACTAGTAAGCCATCTGAAATTTGAAATTTTCTGTAACCTCTCAACATGTGGGACTATGCTGTTAATTGTCTTGTCTTTGACAATAGCTAATATTTTCTTCTCCAGAGGGAAAAAAAAACCACTTTTCAACAGATTTACGTAGGCTTCTCTGCATCTAGAGATGTAGAAGGGAATCATTGTTAAGCTCTAGAGAATGAAATTTAATTGTAATTGCTAACTTTAAGCAAAGTGTTATTTGGCATGTTGAGTGCTATACAAGTGCCCCAGTCTTCGTTAATGTCCATGAAGGTAGGGGATGAAACTCACAGATTCTAAAAGCAAAGGGACTATCCCAACAACTGTCCCTTTCTTCCCTCCCCTTTCTGCCCTGGATGTATTTGTGCAAACACAAACACACAGAACATAAAAATTTACTTTTAAATAAATTATCTTCAAATTATATCAAATCTGATTTTAAAGTCCCTATTGGTGACTGCACCTTCTCCCTCAATAAGATGTTTGGTGTTTAGTTGCATTGCTACTCCTATGCTGCTAGGAGACATCATCTTATTTCAATTTTAATTTTTTGTAACGTCAACTTCCAGCAACTGTATTTTGCTATGTCTTTATCACCAGACTTGAAAAACCCTCCAACAGCAGATATGTCACCTTTGAGCCTCCTTTTCTACAAATGGAAAAACTAAGCTACTCTGAATTCAAACAATGTTGTGAGAATTCTTTGAATTCTCATTGTATTTTAATGTTCTTCAAGACTGAGCATTAGACCTTGACAAAATGTTGCTCAGAAAGGCAAGATCATTTCCCTCTTTATGCTCAAAATTACACTTATTTTAATCCCAGGCTTGAATAAATCTTTTTGTTGCAACATTACAAAAATATTTTCTCAAAATCCTTTATGTTACTCTCACTTCTAAAATACAGCTAAATTGCATCTTTGTTTCATAAGTACTTTTGAAAACTTAAAAATTACTATAAACTCATTCATTGACTCTTTTTTGTTTGCTTGTTTGAAACAAATTTTTTTTGTTATAATAATTTCCCTACTAGCTGCAATGGTGAATATGCAACTATTAATAGTCTTTTTACAACACCTTACATATTAACTTTTTTGTTATTTTATTCTAAAAAATTACAATATATGATCCAACTACACTGAATGAATGTACACAAACAGTCTATATTGAAATATAGACATTAATATAGGAATAACATACTATACAATTCTTCATTTATATTTTAAAACATCATTGCAGGATATAGAGATTAAAAAACGTAAAATGTGATCTGATAATTTTTAAGACTCTCTCTGGAACAAAGACTCCAATTGTAAAGACTGAGAAATTATGAGTCTATTATCTGTTCGGGTCACAGAACAGCGAGAGATTACTTTTAACTCCAATACCTCCTTAATTCTTGCTGGACTGGCTGAGAGATTATATAAACGCAGACTTTCTTTCTGATATCTTTGGGACTTTTTGGAAGTCAAAGTTCTTCAGAGAAAACATCTTCCGTAAATATATATCTATGGGTATTTTCACATACACAGATACAAATAACAGAATTAATATATCTGAAGAGCAAGATTTATCTTCCCTAATGTAGTATCTTAAAAGTTAGTTACCTCATCTAAATTAACTGGTTAGTCCATAGTACCCAAAAGACAGACATACATCTAGTTTATTCATTCACACCTCAATTAGCTAATTAAGTCACACCATCTGCTTCTATAAGCATTGCCTCCTAGAAGTTTCACCTCTCAAGGTGCCCAAAAGACATGACTAGTTGCCTAGTTCTGAGGAAGCTATCACTTCTGTGTACACATCCCCATACCGCTTTCCTAGGATGTAAGGGTAAGTGCAACAGGGGTGCAGACAGGTGCATTCTGCAAACAGCTGTTTCTGCTCAGGGTCACCACTTGCCAGCTGTTCCCCAGCTGTTGGACACACTGTATTGCCAGTTTGTTGATAATGCTCCTTTGCACAGTTCAGGTGAAACAAGTTGGATTGCTTGGATGAGCTATTTCAAATGTCTAATCTTATTTTGAGTGAAATATGTTAGGAATCCCCAGGGTTGGGGGAGCTAGTTTAATTTAGGCAGTTTAAAAAGTAAATCCTGAATAACTCAGCACATTTTGACTGAAAAGGGGTGCATAAGCAGCACAGCTAGGTGATCAGTCACTGTTATATTCCCATTTTAGTTGCAAATGAGGCAAAATAAAGACTGAGGTACCTTATTGTTGGCACTAAGGCGACGTTGGTAATGCACCTCACACCTGTGAACTCCTCATCTCCCTAGTCTTACAGAGGTCAAACATTCATTGGAGCACTCAGGCGCAGAGCTGACATTCACAGGAGTCCAGTATTTATTTACTATTAACCAGGTCAAGAATTTGGTCCTTCTTTTGTTATCTCCTTGCTGTAAATCCCCGGCCTTTATAAACCTCATCAGAATGAAGGAAGTCTGGCGTCATGTGGATTTGTATCTCTCATCTGGATTCTCTGGTGTCTCGTATGTTTCAAGTGCCAATCAAGGTACTCCCAACTCCTCCCTCACACACGCACCCTCAGGTGTCATATGCGACACTCCCCTCCAGCAGTGGCACCAGTAAGGTCTCCCTTTCCTTCTCCAGAGACCTTTTCCATGATGGTTATCTTTGAGGCATCTGAGACTGTCATATCCTGTTGCTGATTTGTTCAAAGAGCTTTGGGGTGTGATAGGTGTGGCTACACTTACAGATGTAAATACCCCCAAAAGAATGATCATATATGTTTTGTTCTCTTATGAAAGTCCGGATGCATCACCACAAAACTAATACAATTCACGAAGAGCAAGAATTTAAGTTGTTTACATGAAAGGGCTAAAAAAAGTACATGATCCTTTGAACTAGCCGCAAGCATGATATAAGCCTCTGCCTTTGTAATGACTTATATTTTATTGAAAAAAAAAGCATTCATCTTTAATCCAGGCGGGTTTTTTTCCGAGTTTTGGGTTTTTTTTATCTTAGTGTGTGTAGCAATTCTTGCAAAAGATTAGTGTGTACTTTGCATTTAAATATTCTGTACAGATCAGCAACATTATCAGAAATATCTCTGGGGAAATACTACAAATTATGAAAGGACTGAAAGTTTTTTTTAGTTTTACATTAACACTCATTTAAACTATAATCTTTTAAAGACATTATACCATAAAAGCTTTTCACTTCATGGAATTCAGGAAAGACTGTAAGAGATTCATTATAAACAAATGTTTGACTCCATCCTTTGCAGCAGTATGCAGTATGTCTCCACTAGGTCTCACCTAGAAATGAATACTTCTCTTAAAGTAATTATTTTTCACAATTGATTATATATAAAATCTAGAAGAATAGGTTAAATATCTAAAAGTAGATGAGAGGAGCCTCAGCCACAGAGTCCTGAAAAACAATCACTTTTGTACATAGCTAAAGCTTTAACAGAAAGTTAATCTCCAAAGAAGTTCTTATTTTAGTCTGAAGTCACGTGAGCATTTTAGTATCAGCTGTGAAACTGATGATCAACTTAAAATCCCTGCCTGATTTTATGTTTTTGTGTGTTTGTTAGTCAGGCTAACGAGTACAATGGACATGTCTATTCTGCCAAAACAGGTAGTGAGCCTGGACACAGGAGCTCTGATCATCCACCTTGCTGGTTCTTAGCTCCCTTGCTGCTTTGGGCTGCTCTGGTTAGCCCTCTCAAAGACAATTCCAGTTTACAGTCCTGGAAATAATTCACTCTGGGGACTGATCCCAAAAGCCAGTATGGAAGAAGCAAGAGACAGAAGCAGAGTTTGACTCTGTATGAACCAGCAGGGTTTGCCTCTAGATGCGCTTATGTCACACTGGACCTCATGCAATACCACCCCTCAATTTCATGCTATAGGAATATCACTGCTACATATTCTTACGTTACATCAGAAGCTTTGAACTAAAAAAAAAAACACAAAAAAATAGTCTGACCAGAGGGAAATCCCAGAAGGAAACTCAGAATTAATTGCAAGGCAATTTAACACCGAAGAGGCTAGCTGTCAGCAAAGTGCACGCAAGCTTGTCTGTACCTCAGCTTCTGAGCTAGGGATCTTTTCCTGGTGCTGATTTGTTTCTCAGCGTAGATACAGGCGTTGGAAATGTGCCTGATAACACTGGTAAGGATGAAGATCTCCACAAACTCTACCCCAGTGCATAGGAAGCAAAGGTCTGTTGTGTGGAGGAGCCATGCCTCGGGGCCAAGCCTGGATGACTTCTCTGCCTCCCTCCACTCCAGTGCCTGCCAGAATCTCCCCCAGCAACACCTGCTCTAGGTTTCCTTCCAACCAAATGGTGATTAAAACCTGAGGGGGAGGCACACCTTTCCTCACTGATCTTATATGATGTAACCAGATTATCCCCCCCTGGACCTTTGCATTTGCTCATATTCCAATGAACAGAGATTCCTCTCAAGACCTGGGAAGAAGAAATCCTCTATTTCCCTCTATTTTCTGTGCAATAAGGGAAGAACTTGTCTACAGTGCGTCTGAGCAAAAGCCACAGGCCCATTGAGGATTTGCAGATCTCTATTGATCCTTTTCAGGGTGCAAATATATTTAGCTATTCCATGTTCTTTTCTTTACTGGCAACGGAGGGAAAGTAACTTGTACCGAACTGGGATAAATGAGAATTGTTATTCCATTCATGCTCTGATTCTATTCATTGGGAAAATCCGTATCTGTTGAACAGATCTCACAGTCTTTAAATTAACTTTTCTAAAAATCTGAGGTTTCTGGTTTTTTTTTTTAATATTTAGGGTGGGGTTCTAAGTCTTGAAGCTTGCTCTAGCCTATAATCATGTATTATAATCAAGCTGTCAAATGTTTTCGTACAAGCTGTGGTAATTTGGGAAATCTTTCTATGCACCATTTGTGGTCTCCAGCTGATATCTGCTATTAAATTGACATATTATGAAATGACAGTGTACGGATGTGACTTTTGATGCTGCGATACATGCTTTTCCTTTCCACAGCAGGGCAGCCCACATGGATTTCTGTGCCTAGGCACTGAGCTACAGGGTCCTGACTTCACAGAAGGGTGTCAGATGTGAGCTGTGCACTTGGGGGGAACGTGCCTCAGAGCCCAGAGCTAGAAGCAATGCTAGCACTGTGTTCAGGCTCCAGAGATTTACAGCGTATGAGATCTCATAAAATGTAATGCTAACACAACCGTCTGGAGGACATCCAGTCAGGGAGGGAGCTCTCCTGGAGCTGTGTGCCTGACACAAGCCAGAATCAAACTGTGCATACTAATTTTGATAGAATTCTGGTTTTGGGTTGTTTTTTTGTTTTTTGCTTTATCATGTATTATTAACACACTGCCTAAATAATTTCTTTAATTATCCTTAAGACATTGAAAAAAATGAAAGGTCTGTCAGCAAAGGGAAGACTGAGAACCATTTGACAGAGGTATAAACAGCAGGACAGAACATGAGCTATTTAAGTTGAACTGTAACATAGGTACAACAAACGGAGAGGTAACAGAGAGAAAGATTTTGCACAAAAATAATGTGGACAAAATGTATGCCAATTTTCAGATGATGCCAATGAATTTACAAAAGAGACTATAGGACCTATGGACCTGTAATGAACCAGGTTCCTAGTCATGTTTCTATGTAAACTGACTGGGGAGTTGAACTGTTTAGTTATGATTCTGCACAGCTAATTGTGCTTTTGACACCTTTGAAGAAAGAAAGCAGAGTAATGTGCTGATAATGTTGGGGATTCTTTTGAGGGGACTTACAAACTAACCACTTCCCTAACAACAGTTTCTCCTCTCTCGTATGGCACATATCCCTCCCACTCCCTGGAACAATGAGTTGGTTGGAAAGACACAACTGATTTATTTTTCTAAAACAAGCTATTCCTTTTTACATTTTGGAATATTCGAAAACTTTCGGTTGTTCTATAAAGTGATTGGAAAGTATGGCAGGACTCATAAATCTTTTCTTTTTTCCTTTTTGTTTTTCCCCCTTCCAAAATATCTGAAACACATGTGTTTCCACCAGGTCTAGTGAACTCACTGGAGGCTAGTAAGAAAAGATTCTCATGAGCGTGCCTGGCCCCACTCCACGGTGCGCAGGCAGAAGGAGGAGAGCGAGAGAGGCCACGCTCACCCATCCAGGCAGCGCTTGGGTAAAAGTGTGCAGGATAAAATATTTGCTCTGTATAGGTGTTACAGAGAGACGAGAAGGGGACCATACAAGCACAGTTAAATAATGTGTCCTTGAAAAAAGCACTTCAGTATGCAGCTTAGCAGAGCCTTCAAATACTCCACTTGGGAAATGCGGGTGTTGCAAAACTTTCTAACATATAAACTGTCAGAATCTGGCCCACTAAGCCAGGAGCTTAAGTGTATTCAAAGTATCCTATATAAAAAATACATTTTTGGGACAATTTTCATTCATATAATATTTGTGAACTGTAATGTATTGTTACCGAAATGTTCACAGGTTGCACATTTTATCAGCAGAAAACTGGAAAACTTGGCAATATCTTTTTGGTCTTTAAATCCTTTAACTCCTGTATATCACCATATTTACAGAGCACAACACTCATTTCTAAGCAGTATTTGCTTATTTAAGACCAGCTGCTTCCTGACCCAAAATGCCATTTAAACAAGTAATCCTAGCTCTCTGACAGCCTTACGATTTGCCCTTTCAGTAAACTTTTTTTTTTCTTTCTGGTATGTGAGCACTTGCACTCTCACCTGCAGTTCAGATCAGCTCCCGGTACCTCGGAAAGCTACTGCTTTGCTGTGAGAGGTGTGATTGTAAAAAAACCTAGCTTTTATTAGCAGTAGTGGTCCTCTTCACACCCCCAATCAACCCTGAAATTGATATTCTTCATCTGATCTGCATAGGTCATCTGGCAGGTCACTGCCTGTGTTACATTACACCAGTGTTTTTCCACTAACCCAGTTAACAAGGTTAACTAGAAACGTGACAGACAGAAGAGAGAAGCTGGACACATGGCACATATTATTTGGTTTAGAAACTAGTGAAGGTTTCTCTGTGGCAAGAACATAAGAATTAATGATTTCTGACTCAGTCAAAATAATTTTAGTTTCTTGTTTTTTTTCCTGAATGTCAAAACTCTTGAGAGACCCAATCATGTCCCTCTCTACCCTCTCTACTACAGCAAAGTCATCTTGAAATAAACTGTTTGCCTAAAAGCAAAAGGAAAAAAAAAAAAAGAAGAAAAAAGGAAAAAGCTATTTTGCTT
Source organism: Mycteria americana (assembly GCF_035582795.1). Taxonomy (NCBI): domain Eukaryota; kingdom Metazoa; phylum Chordata; class Aves; order Ciconiiformes; family Ciconiidae; genus Mycteria; species Mycteria americana. Next base: position 142,263,315 of record NC_134365.1, read on the forward strand.
GCTGGCGAGACTTGAGAGAAGAGTTTTATAAATTTAACTGCCAGTATACCATCTGCCTCTGCTGCTCCTTTGAGCCTAGTTCTTCTAATTGTGTCTTTAACAGATGACAAAACCCCTACATTCCTCTTGGGCACTGTGAAATAATAACAATTAAAATACGAATAATAATAATTAATGAAGCACACATGGTGCAGTAAGTCTGCAGTCTGAATAGGCTGCTTATTCTGCAGGAAGTCTGTGCATGTTTAGTCTTGAGAGATAACTTTAAGAGGCGCTCCATCGGATGCCTGGAGCCATGGCCGCCAGTCTTGGGAGGGCAACTTTACTCAGTAAGTGATACACTGCAGCAAACTCTATGTACTGCATTACTTTATGCTTTTTCATTTCTACTGACAGTAAGCAATTTTAGTGCGTAGACCGCAAACCAGTGAGCTGAGCAAGCTGTGTTTTAGACATGAAACTTGTTCGAGGCTAGCTACCCTTTTTTCCACCTGTTATGGTCGGCGCCTCAAAAGCCAAAGTGAAAAATCAGTTTGTTGCAGTTCTTAGCTGTGTTTCAGTTAATTTTTTGCAGCTCTGCTAGTTTAAAGCACCATGTTACTTCACACACTTGGCAAGGGAAGTATCGGCCTTATGTCACAGATCTGGGAAAAATCTGCTGGGAAAAATTTGATGTCACTTTTCCCAGCTGTAACGTGCTGAGGGAGACAGGGTTATGAACTCCAATGATCTCCAGGTGATCTTTGAGTCTTTAGGATAACTGGTACACAATATAAATAAGAATAAGGCTTAGGCTTCTTTAACATATAGCGGCAGGCTGGTCCAAGTCAGACTGCAGGCTGTTGCTCAGAGTTATGGACCCACTCCTCCAGTCCATCCAGCATGGCCTGTTTGGGCTGTGAGTGCAGCCCAGGACTGAGCTGTGCCCAGTGTTCAGGCCTGCAGCAGCAGAACCTGATGGTTAAACTTCACTTTTGTCCTAGCACCAGCACACAGGACACTCACGGAGTTTTTCTTAAGACTTTTCTGAACCTTTAGAGGCTTTTGTTTCTTCATTTGTATTTTTAGCTTGACCCTTTCAGAGTGTCCAGGAAGAACTTTTTGGGGGGAAGGTTTAAACTTGCATGCAAACTGCTGGAATTGTGAGTAAGAATACCTATAACTTGTGATTAACTTCATGCAATAACCCATGTGTTCATAATTTCAGTCCATTATTAATGTTTTCCATTTTGGCCACAGCTGCTCAGTGAAGATGTTGGGTGTTTTTCTTCTCCCTGGTGAAACAGTGGCTGTGCCCCAAAAGGCATTTTGACATTTTAGCACTGAACACTGCTTTCAGCAAAATTACCCTCCCTCCCACAATATGGAATTCTCTTCCCTCTTTTATGTGAAACTTGAAGCATGACTGTGAAATGCTTAGTTTTCTGCAAAATTGAAGATACTACTTTTCCTAACTTTCCTGATCCCTGGTTCCTGTTCAGTCCTGGAGTAAGGTTCACAGATGAAAAGAATTTAAAAATATTTGTGTATGTAGCTGCATGTCCATTTGATCTCCTTTTTTTGGCTAAGATGTAAGCAGCCATGAAGTTAGAAACAACTATTTAAAAAATCCTATATTGATGGATTAAATCAGATCAAATGCAACTCCAAAAGTGCCTCCAGATTACTGACACCCAGAATTTCCTCAGCTGGCATCTAAACAATGAACATTCAGGCATCGTGGTCAAATGTCTTTTCCTCATGCTTTTTATTTTTCATGCTGACTGTAATCTAATAGCAGAGTGAAGCCCAGATAGATGATGATTATCTGCTTTCCAAGCCTACTCAGCAACTTTTGTCTGTTGCCTGAAGCTAATGACTTCTAAGTGAGTTCAAAACACTGGAAAATGCATTTTGTGTAAGAAGACCGCTTCTTTTTTATATTTATTAGAACTTGTCAAATATGTTGCAACAAAATGCAAGTTATCGTAAATTGTTTGACAGCTTATTGTCAGTGAAGTGGATCAATTATGCCTCATGATTTTTATTGTAGATTCCCTGATTTGATAATCAAATGAAATTTGCTGTATGAATAAAGATAAATGTAGAAACATATAATTTGCTTATAGACTTGTTCACAATGAAAATTTCTGTTGCCACATTCATAAAGCACTGAGAGCTACATACTAAAATGCATTTCATTTAGATCCAGGATTTGCCATGGATTTCTAATTTTTCATAGTTCTTATCTTAATTATTTCCCCTAGCTATATAAAAATGAATTGGTTTTTATCTGCACTTCTCTTTATTATGTAAAGCAACTATGCATTTAGCAGAAATATTTAACAACCTTTTTCTTAAATGATCCTAATGTAGTAACTACTTATTTAATCAATTTTTCTGAAGCCTTACTTGTATGGAGATGTTGGCATGAGCTTTAAGCAGGTTTCTGCCGAATGTTGTAATAGAACATTTGTTTTCAAGATAACTTTCTATTTGCAGTTTTTAATGTCTCTATTTTATTTGGTGAAGAAAGCATATGCCTGCTTGCAGCCAATTTAACAACTAAATTTCCCATAAAAGCCTATGTAGAAATAGACTTAGAAAATCTTCGGAGATGATGAAAACCCTGTTAGCGTGGTACCTGTATTAGAGTGTCTAAGAGCTCACTTCCTTCACTGTGATGAAGTTGCAATAAAATACAGTATGTCTGACACATCAACATTTATCTTCCTCTCTTCAGATAAGTGAGTGAGGTTCACTTCCCTCAGATAAATGGTTTAGCTGGCGATATTCCCCATCTCATCCCGGGTGTGAGAGAAGTGGCTCCCACATGCCAGCAGTAAAGAATAACTGTGTGGTAAAAACTAAAAGTAAAGAGCCCAAATGCCTTCTTCCAGGAGTATTCACCGCTGGCTGGCCTAGGCAGGTAATAAGAATTTATAATAACAGGCCAGGCACCCAATGGACCAGTCAGGACAATCAATTTTATCATGTGCTCCAAGCTTGTGTGTTGACTGGAGGAAACAAGTCTTACTGAAGAGAATCAGCTCCTAGAAACCAAAGCAAATATAGATCCCCAATTATTCACTGAGGGAAGCAAAGCTAGCATGGTAAGAGCACAGGGCCCATTAACTTTAAGGCAAGTCACAGTGTCACTGTAATGGGAAAAATAAGAGGCTTTCTCTGGTCTTGGGAATTAAAGCTAGTCTAGAAGGAGGCGGTAAGAATATTATGTAAACAAAATGTGCCAGAAGTCAGCTCTGGAATAGATCTATAAAACCTTGGCCATAGAAACCGTTCAGCTAAACTAGGGGACTATCTGTGGCAGGATGTTCTCGAAGGGCTCGTAGAGCGGAGCCCTCACCAGCAGCCATCACGTGTGTCTTGTTCTACCCAAGCAGCTCAAGGGTCAGAGAGAACCATCGTAAGGCTAAATTGACCATTTAAAGACCAGTTCAGCTAAAGTTATGCTATTAAACAACAAATGCTATCAAAAGAAAGAAATCTTTAATTTCTGTTTGTTTCTGGAGGGGATTTTTTTGCTTTGTTTTGTGGGATTTTTTCCCTATGTGTACTACTTTGAATTTTTGTTTGATTGTGTTACACCTACCCGATCTGTGACCTAACCTATGTGCTATAATAATGAAAATACCATTTCAAATGGCTGTATAGTATTGTATCTTTTTTGAATCATTTACTGCAGATTATATTCTTCCCGAAACTGATCTAATGTCTCAAGCTGGTAAGAAACTATCTGAACCTTCACCTTCATTCTTTTTCTAACTGTTTCATTAACCAAAGAAGAATGAATATACATATGGATTGCAGAAGTCCTCTAGGCTATTAGCTTATTGTTTTCATAATCTTATTTTTAAAGGTCAAAACATCCTGCAATGCAACAGAGGTGAATGCATGGGGGAAATGAAAGATTCTTAATAGTCCTCAAAGGCTGGAAGTGGTGTACTTTTTTCATCTGGGGAGAACAAATTTTGAAAGCTAGTGTTACGAGCAGATTTTACACTGAACCTTTAATGCCAGCCAGGCAAGGTGCTATGGCATCTGCCTTGTTTACTAGTCCCTCCCTGGTAACAGCTGGTTGCAGAAGGACCCTTGTCCTTTCTAGCAGCACTGAGGAAATCCCCCTCTGCCCGGAGCCTGCCATGTTGGCAGCATCCTCTGTTGGGATGCGACCTGCGGAGGGGAAGCGTTGCACAGCAGAACTTGGGCAGCTGCCCACAACTGGCTATCAGTCAATGGCCTGACATCTCCCCAGCTGACTTTTATGAGAAGAGGAAAACACTCAGTGGGAGAAAACAGACAAATGAGAGAAGGAGAGGTCAAATATTTACAGCAGAGCTGTAAGACAAGAGGTCTGAAATCCCAGGGCAAATGGTAACAGGGTGGCAGGGAAAACAAAATATGGGGTAAAATATAAACACACAATAATTCACTGTAGATTGCCATGCAAAATAGTATCAAATAGCATAATTTACCATGCTAATGATTTATGGCTACAAGTTACAGTTTCCATCACTTTAGACTTTTGCATCCAGTTACAGAAATAGGCTTTAAACTTTCAGGAATCTAGATTGCAGGTCACCATACAGGCTCTTGCCAAGTACTTCGTATAGGATTTCAAAAGGAAATGGATCAGAGATTTATAAATGTTTTCTTCCAAAAGGGAAAAGTATTAATTAAGATTTGTTATGTCTGGAAATATTTCTACGTAAGAGGTGAAATTAATCTTTAGTTTTAGTTCACATAAATTAACAGGTAGATATATGATGCATAAAAGCTGGATGCATCCTTTGTTTTAGTTGCCATACAAAATTTCAATCACATTTTTAAAAGGATTTTTAAAAGAATAAAGCTACAAATTGTGTCTGCCAGTATAAAAGAAAAAAATCTTACAACTTCATGTTTGAAAGCAAAAAGTCCTCTGCTGGTTTTCAATCTAAAGAAACAAAAGTAAATTCATATCCAACAAACCAAAGATTGGACTCTGGGGGGGAAAAAAAAAAAAAGGCACTTGGATTAAAAGTTTTATACCCCTGAACATATTAAAAAAACCTATAAAATAATATAACTCTAGTCTTTACAGTGATGATTTCATCTTCTGGTATATAATCTAGACATCTAGACCTACACCTAACAATCAAGCTTCGTGATCATCATTGTGCAAAGGAAGATGTAAGAAAAGGTAAGCCCAGACGGAAAAAGCTTGTCACTAAGTAGGACTAAACTGGATGAGGATCTCACACAAATCTAGCCCAATGGGCGCCAACTGCTGAACAACTCCAATTTTAATATTTAGGTTGTCTGGAGAAATTACTGGAATTCAGGTCAATGGCTTTACTGAAGAAACTTTTTTGCCTCTAAGTGAACTGGGGAAAACAAAACTAAGCTATCACTGGAAAGCAAAAAATAAGAAAACATCTATTTTTATTACAAGGGGTTTGAGTCCTCCTCTAAAGCACTTGGGCACTCCAGCAGGATCAGAAGATTTTGGTTGGAAGTGGTACTCAGGGCTGGTGGGACCTTCTGTCAGGTTAAGTGTGAATCTTCCTCAGACAAATGCTACCCAGGAAATTCTCTCCTCTCCTCTCCTCTTCTCTCCACATCGGCAGTGTCAAGGTGATTTGTGTCACCTCTACAGAAGTGAAGATAAACTTTCCTGACCACTGCAGGCAGAACTGTGTCAGACACACTCTGGAGTTATTTTGACTCATCTGTATTCTGTGCTCATTCTTGAAGTTGAAAGAAAAAACTAAGTGCAATCGTTAGCAGTTTTGCTTCATTAGCAACACTTGGAGAAATCTAAACTAACCTCTTAGACACAAAATGCTTTTCATCAAGGATAGCAAAATGCCTCTTTTTTAACAGCTCAGTCAGGGTTTGAACAGTTTTCAGATGACTCTAATATTTTGGGTATTAATAAAAAAAAGTACAAAAAGCATAGCCTTATAACTGATTTCTTTGACGGGTGGCATTTTCTCTGAAATTCATATTTTGGGAACAAATCCATACTTTGCAAGCAACTATGCAGTTGATTTAATTAAGTTAAAATCCACTCAGCTCTCTTTGGGGAAAAATATGTTCTGTAGTGCTGCTTTTTATAACATTTTTTAGATAGATAGTTTCCTAAAATGGAATGAAAGACTATGAAAGAACCAAGTCACTGCAAAGTGGGATCAGAATATGGATTATTTAAAAATAATCACACATAACACTTACAAGTTTTTATAGTTCTTAGCTAAAAATACTTTCTAAATACTAACAGCCCATTGTTTCAGGTAAAGCATTCAACACTCAACACTCACCAAGGAAAAATTTAAAGTTTGTTATTTAAAGAGATAAGTGTTGAAACACACACATACACAACTTCCCCAGCCAAAACCAACATAGCAGTTTGCCTCCTTCCAATTCAATCACCAACCTCTGCTTTTTACTGGATGAAATTATTGTTTTGTAGAACTCATTATTTCATAAGTTAGTTTTAAAGGCGATATTATGTTCTGTCTTTGCAGTACTGCAGCTATGTCTGTACTAGCAAATTAACTAATGCAAGAGCTCAGATTTGAGTCCTCTGACTTGATCAACTATTGATAGAAGAGTCCTGGCAGGCTCTTAAATTAAACAAATATTACTCTCCCAAACAACTTCTGTGCGAGGTTCAGGAATGAGCACATTCAAGGCACCATTCCCAATAATTATTTTGCCTGCCACCACTCTGTTTTGGAGGCGAACAGAGTTTAATTGTGTGGACACAGACCATTTCACGCCAGCTGGCCGTGCTGGCAGAGACTAGCTTTCAGCCTGTTTAGCTTATTGATTAGACTAGCAAACTTGTTAGACTACATCAGTGAAAAGATTAATACTCCCGTCTGAGTTAAAACTTTCCTGGCTGAAGATACAAAAGGATACATAAGAATGCCTTTGTTCAAAACCCGCTTTCTTTTTAGCGTGTTGGTGACAGACTGAACCTTGTCACACCCTTACAAAAAGTCTTGCTGAAATAAAGGTGTCTCTGCTGTTTGCCTTAAGAAGAAAAATCTCTTAGAAAAGCAAGGAAATCTGAAAAGCCATTGAAAAAAGATGTCTGTGTGGTTCAAAGCAGCAACATTTTAACAAACTCTGGGTTTTTAAACTCAATGGGTGAATTAACCGCGGTCTTCCGAAAGTAAAAATGTTCCCTTCACTTCTTTTGTTTACAGTGACAGATCCTAGCCTACATCTGCAAGAAGCTCAGGAGAAAATTCACAGTACGTGTGAGGGTGGATGCCTTGCAAGCTTCTTTACCCCCATCCCTGTGTCCCACCAAAAGCGTGTCACAGTGCCCCGGATCTCGCCAGGAGCAGGGCAGCCTGTGCGGGTCTCTGCAGAAACTCTCACCAGCCCCAGGGTTTCAGCTGTGCCCCATGCTGTGGGCCAGATGGACGTACAGACCTTAACTCCTTTCTTGGAAGAGGGATTGAGGATAGCAGTACATGTACACAGCTTTCTTCTGCTTATACGTAGAAAGGGACCTTGTACACCTGGGTAAAGGCCTTCTAGAGCCACTTTATGCTGCTCAGCACTTTCCCTCGCTTTGAATAGAAATAACTAGTAAATAATAGAGCAGTAAAGTATTGGCTGCTTCTGTAACTGCTGAGAAGCATCAACTACTAATAGCTAATAGCTCCCATTCTGATACTTACCCTTGTTTATCTACACTGAGGGAAAACACCTCATTTTCAGAAAGAATCATGCAAAAGTTAACAACAAAGGTTGAGTTATGAATGAGACTGCTTTTCACCAAGAAAATTTTGCAGTCTAAAACTCTCATGCACTGTTTTCTGCAATTAATTATAAGGGCAGTTAAGCACTCAGCTATGTATTTTTCTACATATATATATATATATTTATATACACACATACACCCCCCCATATAGCTTCTTATGCACATACTATATATACACACATAAATATACACATACCATATAGACATATCATGGAGATATATATGAAAAACATATATAATGCATAAGTAGTGCATACATGGACATATATAATGCACAATTAGTGCATGATATCAGTGCACAATTATATATGCATATATATGCATTAATTGCTATGTAATTAGATATCTAAGTAGTGATACTAGTGCTCACAGGTTCAAGAAAACACTGTGACAGTGTGCTTCCCCCACCCCTGACCTTTACCTCCTGCAACCCTGCTCAGGTGATAACCACCAGTGGTGATTGTAATGGATGCATCTGGTCACGATGGCTGCATCGGCTCAAAGTGGGTTCAGGAGACAGATAACAACACGATAGCCTAGGGCTATTGTGCAACGCGCCCACCGAAGAAACTAAAATCTGTGGTCGGCATGCAAATATGACTATGGGTCAATCATCTTATCCCCCATAAATAGCGAGCAGCACAAGAGCCCTTTGAGCTCTCCTGCACAGCAGTGGGCTGCATGCCAGGATCTCCCCCTGAGCAGGGACGCCTCTCAAGGTTACTCCTCGAGGTTGAGAGATTCCTTGCTGCAACAGATCCTCAGTAAGTGACTAATAGAATGCTAAGCTTTGAAACCTTAGCTAAGTGATATAAAGGATTGATTGCGCACTTATAATCCTTTAGACATAAACCGTTGACCAAGTCTGGGACTAGGACTGGATCCAGCCGCACCTAGACTCCTCTCTGAGAAGGCGTTTAGAAAGCAAGGGGATCTTTTTCCGAACCTCATGACTCAACGGGAGGGTCTCCCTGACACTTTTGTCTGACCCTGTCCTCTATGCAGTAAATAATCAAGTGTACCTTGCCATCGAATCTTGTTAAAACACTGTCGCATTGAACTTTGTTAACTCCCTATTCTGTATCAATAAACTATATTTTTACGTCTCTCTTATGAGTGAAGTGCACCCTCACTCCATCTGCGACAAACATACATATGCAGAGAAGCACTGACTTCTAAATGGATACTTTCTACAAACAAGGCAACATCAAGTGAAAGATCAAAAATGCAGCTGCAGTCATGCAAGCCCATTTTGAAATTATAAGCCAATTAATAAAAAGTAGGACTTGTGTATTAGTTATCCACAAAATCTGTTAACATCTTCATATCTTACGTGACATAGTCCAGCCACACACTTTTAAGCCTGCTTATGCATTTCTCATTGTATACATATTTGAGAGAAAAATTCCAAATGAAAATATCCTGACATTTATTATATATATGTTACCTTTATGAAGCTTACAGGTTGTGTGAATGAAAGCACAAATTGGCTTTATAAAATAAAATAATTTCCTTCCAAAAAAATGGACATGAAAAAGTATGGTTTTAATTATGGATTTAGGTTGTAACATACTGCAGGTAATAATTTTGATATTTGTTTTAAACTTGTTTGGTTTTTTAATTTGAATTTCACAGAACAGTAATTTCTTAAACAGGTAATGTAGAGACACAGAAGTGAAAAGCATTAGCTCTATAAACAAACTAAATAAGCCACAATTAGGCTTAAATTCCTCTCACACCCAAGGGATTATGAAATAACACATGGGAGACCTAAACTGAATGAGTGAAAACAAATAATCTAATAATGTCTTGGTTAACTTGCTAACAACATTTACCATTCAAAAGGATAAGGTACCATGCTTAAACTGGCTGATTAATGATTGACACTGTAACATTTTAAATCTGACTGATTGATCTACCAGGGTTTTACAGCCTTTGTCGTGCTTTACTCCTCTGTTGGGCTGGACGAAAAAGGTAACTTAGCAAGTTTATTAGACTGCCAAAATGCAGCTCAGAGTGTTTATTAAGGTTGGGTTACATATTTTCCTTCGTATATATACATGTACATATATGACAAGTAACATATATAATATTTATAAAAGCTAGTCTGTAACTGAATGAAAGATGTTTAGCTCAGTTAACAAGCTGGATGTTTCATATGTTTTTGTTTGGATCCATCACGAAGCATTATGCTAATTTAGCGATCTAAACCAAAATTCAACTGAGAAATATCTCAACTAATATCAGTATGATCTGGACCAAGCGTTCATTCTTCACAGAGAGAAAACCAGAGGTGAATATGGAAAATCTTTGTTGTTAACTAGCACCAAAAAATAACTTTTATTGCACTCTTTTCAACAGCAGTTCACTCCAGAAGAAATTCATAGTTCCTGATTCTTCTCTTGTCCACCTTCTTTTGAAGAGTTCACTTGAAATTTCAAACCTTCACTGTGTCTCATTATTTTAGCTTTATGTCTAAGCTATCAGCTTCTTATTCGAGACTTCATATATTTTTAAATGTAGCTTTTACTCTTGCATTCAGAAATCTTGTTTAGTGAAAGCTTGAAATGTGATTCTCTTTTTCTAAGGCAGTATTTGTTACTTTAATGCTGGAAATTGAGATAAAATTGGGAGTTAAAATATTGCAGACTTTCAAAATGTCTTACTACAAATTCTGGAAGAAATTACCTAAGTTATGGAAGTAATTATGCAGAAGGAATATGACGTGACAGGCAGCCGTATAATTTTTTTTCATGTATAGTCATCCTAGAAAGAATTAAGAACATTTATTGGAAAGTCAAACTCAAATGTATGAAAAACATGACAAAACCTAGTATTTTTAGTAATGTTTTCCTGATTATTCTTTATATTCCAATTTGACCTTGCATATTTATAGCATCATTGAAATTATTTGTGTGTGTTTGCAGATAAAAATGTATATCATATCATATAAACATATAATACATAGCACATTTTGTTAAATGTAAAGTTCATATAAATCATGTGGTATTCTCTACGTGTAAACTGTGGTCTAATACTGCTATATTTGTTGACTATTTTGCATCTCAGAGCAGGATAATAAAGAAAAGGTACTCAGTGCAGAGCTGCTGGAAGGTGTTCAGTGGTTTGGTACATGGACAGCCACAAGCAAGAAGTTTCAGAAAGGTGCCAATCAAGAAACAACTGAAGTACAATAAAACATCTTTCTATAACATATGCATATGTCATATCCATACCAAGTTTTATTTATAGTACATGTTTGAAGATCGTGAGAGGGTCTATAACTTACAGAGCTAAGTATATAAAACACTTATGTAGTTGCACAGTTGAATGTGTTTGAAATTGTAAAGGTTCCCAGCTCCACTGCAAGTCTAGCTCCTCTTTTCGACCGTGCTTCTTATGACCAGCAACCACACACATCTTCAGAATAATGAGGCCACAGCTACCCATTGTTTAATTTAGGAGTTGGCTCAGAACTTGATTCTGACCTCAAAAAAAAGGGGGGAAAAATGAGTTAACTGCCAAAGCAGTGGCTGAAATAGATTGATTCCTGCTCAAGGCTCTTGATCTGTATTTTATAGTATATATATGAACACCTTATTCTCTTGTGTGTGCATATTCCTTCTGTCAGGTTAGTCAAGAAATGTGTGTGGTTAAGCTGATTGTAAAATAATTAATATGAGATAATCATTAAGAAGGACTGAAATGGAGGCTGTGGTCAGATGTTACAATAAATCCAGATTTACTGGACCACATCAAGATTGCTGAAGCCGCATGGGAAAAGTAGCCAACTGGGTCAAATTTGTTTAAGAAAATGTGTGGTAATAACTTTGAGTAGACAGATTTCCTTAAATTGTCCATTGCATTAGCATGCTTAGCCTGATAGCACATCCTGCAGCCATTGTGTATCTTTTTCCTGTCTCTTGCTTGTTCCTTTTGCATCTTCTAAGTCCAGAACCTGCAAGCAGATGCTGGCCCATGCCATGTCCCTCTTTGCCAGAATCACTTCCCGGGGTCAGGCCTTTCTTTACCCACCACCACGGTCTCTGAGCCAGAACCACTACTCAGAATGATCTTTTCATCCTAGTACTCAATCAAACCACTCATGTGACTTTTCAAAGACACTTAAGAAATAAATCCTTTTATTTTTCTTCCAGACTCTCTGTCTCTTGAACATCCTGACACCAAAGAGCTTTATTCACCCACATCAAATGGCAACCAGAACTACACCTCAACTGCAAGCTGGTCCTGACAGAGTTATGTTGCTAACTGTTCCAAGACTGATTGCACTCTGCAGTTTCTGTTTGCCATGTCCCCCACCGGACCCTTACAGGAGCAGTGAACCTGTTAGAAAGAGAGGGAAGCAGTCCAGTAATCATATACTGAAGAGAACAATTGTCTCTTCTATTTTCTTGCCGAAGTCTCAGCCACTATGTGAGAAGTCTGAAGCCACACTGACACGTGTACTATATTCAATAGCTAAGACAGAGAAAGTAAACTGTAGGAGGTTTGTGATAGAATGAGTGACCGCAAAGCAAAAGGACAGAGTCTTGGAAGGGGAAATAAGAATGAAACACCCAATGTAATAACGTATAATTTGCCATCATGTAGGAAACAGTCTGCAAGTGCACAGTCCACACTACAGAAGGAGCATGAGCTGTTGAAAGCAATGCTGATACTCACAGCTGATTCTAACCTCTAGCCTTTCCTGATGGAAAAGGACTGATGGACTGATTCTAACAGTTGGAGTTCATGATCTTAAAGGCCTTTTCCAACCTAAACGATTCTAGATAGCAAAAAGTGAAGATATGAACAGGAGATAGAGTCTGTGAAGGATTATTTATTTCAAATTAATAAGCACACACGTTCACAAAAGGCAAGCAGGCTTTTTGCACAAAATTTTCAGCAGAGCACCTGAGTGCTTTCAAACATGAGTTAGCTTTCTGGGGTGACATGGGAGAAATGAGAAAAAAAAAATGTAGCAGACACTAGCTTTTTGCATTTGTCTTTTTCTCAGTCCCAAAATTGAACTACATGCTCTTCCATGGTCTAGCAAATACTGTGGAGGTCACAGTAGGTAATGGTGCCATTTACAGACTCTTTTGAGATTTATGCTCTATAAGCACCTCTTTCACTTCAGAATCTAGCAATGGAGAAATATGCAGACTTTCTTTTACTTTCTTCTATATGAAAGACCTTGGATAGTAAGAGACAGTAGAGATGGAGTAAGCTTAAGAAGGCAGGACTAGCCATATCATTGTAGCAACACCTCAGTGAGATCTGATGGAAGGTGAAGGTAATCTTATTTTAGAAAAACACTGAAACAAAATTGACTTCATGTACTCAGTTACACTGTCATACTCACATCTCACAAGCACCAAGAAGACGTCTGCCCATGCTGCAGACACCAAGACCTTTGAGTCCAGGAAGTCTGCCCAGGTTTCCTTGTGACTGCAGGGGGGACAAGGGATGCCAGCTATTGAGTCCTCCTGTTGTTTTCTGGGTCTTGCTTAAGGATGCATCCCCCTGCTGGTTTTAGGTCTGCCTTTTGTATCCTTCTATAGGCTGACTGTGATCGTGTTTTTTGTACCTCCATCTGCCCCAGTCTGGGAGTCATTAGGGTTTACTCACTGTCCTTTGTCTACTTACCTAGGTGTATTTTGGATCCTAACCTGTTCCCTGTCTTCCTTCCATCACCTTTTAATGGCTTGAGTCTGTTTAGTATTGGCTTATGCTATTCCTTGTTTTAGGCTTCCCTTTTTCTTAGGCTGTTATTTTCAGAGCTGGGTGTCCTGAGAAGCAGCACATAGGTGTGCTAGAGTCTTGGTGACCTCCTATTCAAGATGCCTTTGGGACCTGTCCTGCTTACAGCCCTTTTCCTGCCCTCTGTTCCTTCTGGTGCTTCCCTAGACAGACAATTCTTCATTCAGACCAGTCTTAAGGTTTCTATGACAATTTTATACATTAACTTGTATTGTTTCAAGAATCCTTTCATACTTTTTGGACATATCCCCAGACATAGAAGTAGTATAGAAAACAGACTCAAGCTCTAGAAGTTTTTTTGGTTACTAGGAGAAGACTTGCTGCAGTTACTTGCAGACCAGTATTGGCTATTTCACTCTGCTTTTTCAACAATTAAAATGGTTGAAACACTGAGTGAAGCTGAATTAAATCTGATTACTTTTTTAGCCTGTCCTGAGTTACTTGCTTCTTTTGTTACAGTTAATAATAAAGGAGCTATAGTCTAAAATTATCTCAGGTATGTGATCCCCACCCTTTTGGCACAGTAGTGATTACTCAGTAAATTACTCTTAAACCCAACTATGTGTGGAATGACATGGACAACAACAGAGAAAAAAATTTGAGAACTGGAAACTTCATATTTCTGAATTATCTAACTCAGAAATAGCCTTTAAATTTATTTCAAAACTTGTCTGAAGTTTCCCTTCACGCAAAATCTTCCATGAGAAGTAGTTAAAGGGAGCTTTTAACTTAACAACTTCGACATGGAACTAACCTTACTTCAATTTCTTAATTTACCAAATTGGCAGTCAGAAAGTCTACCAACTTAGCAAGCAGTAGCTATAGAGTTGTACAGTTTGTGTTTCACTGACAGAGTTGTACATGAAGTATAATTTATACAAGTTGTTCAAAAATCTATGTAAAGAGCCAGAGGTTATCTGGCAAAGCTTCTGATGAGCTAGTTTTATGTTAAGAGCTGCCAGAGTTAGCAACCATTAAATGCCGTAATTGATGTGACATATTTAGAACTTACGAAACAATGCTTTACTTCCAAATGTCCCTATAATCTTCTTCTTACTTTTTTTGGTATTGATCATCAATGTCCATACTTCATACCAAAATTAATCTGTAGACCACATACTTCTGTTTAAACCACTTATATTTTGATCTCTCCCTTACCTACCTCTCTCTTACCCATCTTTTTTTCAACCTGGCTTCCTCACAGTCCTTTTTTACAGAAAGCTCTATTAGAAGTCTAATACAGAGGCTGATGGTGAAGGCTGTGAGTACAGCTTTAAAGTCTAAACACTTCATCACTTCAACAATGTGGTTAGCCTTTGAAGCTTTATTAGGCCTGAGACACCCAGTCTGATCACTTTCACAGTTTTCCCACTTGGCAGCCATTGACTGTTAACACATCATTGAAACAGTTACTTAAGAAACTTGTGTTTTATTGTTTTAAACACTTTTCAACATACTAGGAGCGAGAGTATGATTACAGATTAAAGGAACGCAACTATTTTTTAACAGAATATTTTTGTCTCCATTTATGAGTTCTTCCTGCAATAATAACTTCGGGAAATGACACCTGATTTTTAAGTATTTAAATGACAGAAAAAGTATTTGAATATCAAAAGGTTGATTTGGGTTCTATCAGAGAATACAAACAGGTATTTAGAATGGAATGTCTCAGCCATGTAATGGCCACCTGTTAGCCATCTATTAGGATGGCTGACACAGATATAAAATATTTATGAAAATGGTTTCTTAAAGCTGCTTGGACAACTTTATTCTCCTCAACTTTGAAAGAACTGTGATTTAAGTGAGGAAAATAAGTTCAATATTAAAGAAAATCTAGGAAGAAAAGGAAATTAAAGGATAATGACAAAAATATACAGTAGCTGAAATTTTTCAACCACTTTCTCCTCCATTGATACAGCCTAAGAATTAAAATAGAAAATCTCCATTGGTGTCATTCATTGTAATTGCACTGGAGCTGGTGGATTTATGCCCACTGGCTTTAGGGTCTGGATCCCTACTGTATAGCTGTCCTTACTCCATTTGTCTCCATCCTCACACCGTACTCCTCCCAACACTTCCTCTTACACATTCCCACTCACAATGAAAAGCAGTAGAAAACTTCCGCTGTACTTGATGGACCAAATTTCTCAGACATCAGCACCTGATTATTTTTTGCTCCTCAGAGAAATTGAAGACAGGATCGGGACAATGAGGATATATCCCCTTCATATTCTGGAAAAACACCTTCAAGCATCTGTGTTTTCCATCCTTTTCATTTTCCTGAAATGACTGAACCTAATTCTTCTGTGGACACTGACAACCTTAAAGGGTATCTATTGCCTATCATTAACACAATGAACATCCAAGATCAGAAACTAGACAAAAGACTCTATATGAAACACTACGGTGGCAGGAAACCAAACAACACTAATGAAAGAAAAACTAATGTGCAAGATGCTTTTTCTACAATGAATATTTCACACAATGCTTTTTTTCAGATTCAGAGCTTCAGTGTCCTTTTTGCTAATAGCAAGTAATACACTATAAAACTATCAGCATTCTCAAACAGAAGGTGTTTTTCATTTTTGGACTTTCTTTCTGAAACAAGTGTGTTTCACAAACACACACACATGTTTTTCCACATTGATAACACAGTTGTAACTGATATTGAAGTATTGCAGGATACAGCACTGAAGAATGCAATCTTATCTTTAATTCTCTTGCTTAATCTGACATGCAGAACTTTTGTCTTGCAAACATAGATCAAACATCATCTGCCAAAACAAGACGATGTGTGAAAATACGTCTGTTGGTAATAGCATTAGATTGGGTGAGACAGCACATGGGCCATAAAGGGCAGCTTAAATTTATACATTCCATAATAACTAGATTAAAGAAACATAGCGATTGTTAACATCCAAACCCTTTTCTACAAATGGGAGTGGGGAAACAGTAAGGTTCAAGTCTAAATATTGGGGTCAATAACCCAAAATAAGTCCTTTTTGCCTTACTGCAGTTTCATTGCGTGGATATGGTGGTCTATAATTAATGCTGCAGGAGTGAAAATAAGCAATGAAATGGAAAACTTCACTATAGACAGTGGAAATGGTATACATTTCAGAATTTGTGTAAAAAAAATTGTTTAAAACTCTTAGATTTAAACATTCCCAAGACAGTAATATCTCTACACAAAAGTTTATTGAAAGTGTAGCATGGCTCATTCCCTATGTCGTAATATTCACTAAAATGAGTGAAAAATTGGAAAGCAAGCAAATTATTTTCTTCTTTAGTGTTTTACTCATGGTAGTACGATGCTGAGTCTTACTTCTTCCAAATTGCAAGTTAATTTCTTCTCTTTCTTGGGAGGTAAGCAGGGATTTTCAATGTTGCTTAAGAAAACACCAAACTTTTAGAATATGGATTGCCTTAAGTTCATCTTATATAATCAATGTGTTAAATATGATAAAATTAATCCTATCATTGTCATATAATTCTGTTTTGAAAGGCAAGTCAATACTCGGTATTGAACACATTGTACTGCTCAACAGTACTCAGAGAAATCTTCTAGGACAAATGTTGTGTGAGGGTAACAGCCTATCAAGTTCCCATGGATAGTCATAACGCATGAAGGCCCAAAGGTCAAAAGGTCATGAGAAAAAAGAGTTACCAACCTGGAGTGTAAGTCTGCTGCATCTCTGAGCAAGTTCCCAAGAACAGCCGTGGTGCATGAGTGGCTGGAGGTCACGAGGGCATGAGAATTTGGGAGGTTCCTGCACAGTGAAGTCCACCCCTAGAGTCCACCAACTCCACTCTAACTAGGGCTCATGTAATTACATATTACAACTAGATTAGCTCTTCAGCAACGTTAGGATGTCAACAAAGACTCAACATACCACTGTTGCCTAGAAATCCCACTTCTTGAAAAACAAGAGATCTAATATACAGCTATCATGCAACCACACTTCTCTAAAATGGACAACATAATTTTCAAAATGTATATAAAAAATTTTTCAGAACAAATACATGTAATATAAGTTTCAAGATGCATAAGCGCTGAGGGCATCACAGAATAACCCAAGCATTTCTTATCTTTGCAAGAAAAAATAAACACCCAAATACAAAACTCTCTCATAAAGCAGATGCCTTTTTTCTCTCCATAATAATTTGCTTCATCATTTGCTCATATAGCAAGTATATCTGAAGTACCTGAAAATATTACTAAGAGTTAAAGACTAATTCAAAAAATTCGGAAAAGAACTCAGGTTAAAGAGTTGAAGTTGCCACAATATATATATACAATCATACATTTATTCTTAGTTTCAAGACAAAAAGACATCACATAGTATTTCATAGGAACCTCTAACTGAAATATATATAGGCATGAGTAAATAAGCAAGCAAAAAATTATTTCTGAGGATGTGTCAGAGTGAATGCGCTGTGAAATGTATAGGTGTACAACTAACTTGGATGCCATATAAAATGGAAGAATTAGAAATATAAAAACTTAATTTGAAGGCAAGAGCTTTTGGGAAATTATGAAAATGGTATCAAGGAAGAAAGCATTCCTTTTACTAAAGAGAATGCAACAGAGTCCATTTGTATATTTAAATAGAGCTCATATGGATGGGGTCTCTATCTATTAAAAAAACCCAACACCACAGTATTACTTAAATTTTGTATTTGGCTCTGCTTTGGTCACACGTGGTGGTCAGAAAAAAAGCAGGGAACATAACATTTTCCTCAGTGGGATTTTCTTAAACAAAACACAATCAAACAACATTTTTGCTTACTTTCTCTCGAGACTCTTTGTAAAACAGAGAAACAGAGAAGATAAAATTATTTTATTATTTTTGGAAATGAAATTGAGTTGCATGATTATTCCAAGAATTTTTTTCACTATCATATTTTGAAACGGGACATGACATTTTCTCATGCTTTTTGAAGACATAAAAAGCTGTAAGTATTTAAAAGGATGAAAATTAAAAACAGTACAGAGGAAACTCATAACAATGCAAGAGGTCTTTCATTATTTGACTTTGGATCTGAATTATTTGTATTCTATTATAGTAAGCATTCCTATTAATACAGTTACTAAAATTCTTTACATAAAATATATGCAGAAAAATATATATGGGTTTAAGGTGAAAAAATACTTCCATATATGGAAGTGTTTAATAGGCAGACATTCCCAAGTTCAAATAAGATGCTTTTCCCTAAAGTAAAGCCTTTTTTTTTTTTTTTTAATTTGGATCAGTTAAATATACACTTACTTTTCTTGTCTCTACAGTTTTTGGATCTCTGTCATACACCGTTAAAAAATAATGTGGACTTCTGGTTTCAGGACTGTAGTCCAATCAAGTTTAAAATTTAGAAATGAACTGTTCCTACCACAGTTATTGAACACTAGGAATAAATGTCTTGTTTGATATAGTAATGAAGTGGGGAGGGAGAAGAAGACTGCAGGATTGAACTAGGCTTGGCAGAAGAAAGAAGAAGTCAGGAAGGAATTATGACAATTAAAAAGTAAAAATTAGATTGAAAAATCAACTGAAAAAATGATTTTTCATTAACTAAAAACAGAACATCCAAATCTCCACACCTTATTAAGAAATACATCAAAACTAATATCCTCCCAAAAGTCAGATGCAGAGGACTGGCTTCTCTGTCTGCAATGACAACTAACGTGCCAGGGCATGCCACAAAATTTCCTGGATCACAAGACCTGGTTCTCAGATCATATGTATGTAACAGCATGTGGCATGGATGCCTTGTTTTCCTTTCTAACAAAACCAGAGCATGTGGTAATGAAAGCCTACAGCTTATGTAGGTCTTTTTCAGATAGAGTCAGAATATAGCTGGACTGCATCTAGGGATGGAGACAGTTGGAGCTGGAAAACTGGCAATACTCCTGGATCTTGCAATACATATTTAGCTTCTCATAATGTCAATACAGTTACAGTTAATAAGCTTGGATTCGCTGTTTTTCGGCTGTAAGGCTGGATTATGGCCAACCACCATGGCAAAGCTAACCGATAAATGACATGCAGTAAGTTTCTGCCACTTAGGCTGCTTCGTACTGTTTGCTTTGGTTCCTTACAGAGAATGCTAGATCTCTCAGTTGACCTTCAGTGTTCCTAGCTTCATTTCTGTTTTTGGTGATAACCTCCTCAACAATTACATTTATCAGAATCAATGATAACTTCCTTAAAGACTCACACTCTTGGCTTTTTGGGCATATTATCCAGTTATAACTAGAAAAAGAATTCACTTTCCATTGAGGAACAAATCCCTTCATTCTTTGTTTTCAGAAACTGAAGCAGACAATGTATCTTCAAAATTACAGTTGTCAAGTAAAGCACAACTACAACTAGATTTAAAATGTTTACCAGCTTTTGCTTCCAGGGCTGAAAACTTTAATCTGCCCAGTAATTCATAATTTTTTATTAGTATTGAATGTTCAAATTAAGATATTTTTCTTACCTTTTTTCAGGTATCAAAGCTCTATGGTTAGCAAAACAATCTTTGCCGAGCTCATTCAGAATAAACCAGTGCTAATTACTGTAGGAGAGCTTGACACTAACAGAAGTCCTCAGAGTTTGTTTCAAAAGTTCCCTGTTACAGCTGTATAATTTTAATAACAGGATAAGCAGAATCCCTAGGAAAAGGGTTCAGATTTGCCTTGACTGGTTGTTAGGACATTTAGCTTAGACCTTTCAAAATTATCAATGTCAACAAATGGGAAAAAACTTCATGAAGAAGTAGCAGTGTGGTTCCTCTTTCTACTCTTGGTGAATCACAGACTTTTTATTTTTCCTGTGAAAACTCTCACACCATCAAAATAAAACTATGTGTAGGGAAAGAGAACACCCTCGTGATATGGAGGAGCTCAAATACGCATAGATGTTTGTGAAGGGAAAAAAAGCAGAGCTAGCTGTCAAGGCCTGGAGCGCTGTCCTCCCCTGTATGAGTTTTTCTCTCATCGCTCAAGGCCATCTCTCTGAAAAGAGAAAGCCATTTGAGATGCTTCAGCCAGCTAGGGAGCTCTTAGAGAAAAGCTGGAAGAAGCCTCAATGAAGGCTCCCTCACCTTCCTTTGTGAGCTGCTCTTAAACTATGGCTCTCCAGGTTGGTGGGTATCTGTCTGAGTTATGTTGCAGCTGCCTTGAAAACATTCCCGTGCCTGGCAATGCACCCCATTGATCTTGACCCTAACTCACAGATTTGACTTCCTGGCTTGCCCTTCAACCTCAGCACCTTGGGCTCACTCTGGTTCCTGTCTCCAGACCTGATCCTGACCCTAACCTGTAGGCTGACTCCCTGGCTGCACCTCAGCTCTCCCTGTCACCATGACCTTGCTGGGAGGACACATGGCTCTGGGCTGGTACTAGTCACCATCCTCCTCCCGGCTCTGCTTCCTGGCTGGGTGCTGTGGGATGGGGCTCTCCTTACAGAGGGCCCAGGCCCGCCGGCTCTGTGGCCACTGTCAGCTCTCGGTTCTCTCCCTTGGCTGTACCATGGCCATAAGATTTGTTGGCAAAAGAAACTGGGGGAATATGTCTTCTGACAATAGGAATTAACTATTTGGGGTGTTTCAGATACCCTAGAAGTGGATGAGAGAGAACAGTCCACCCAACCTCAGTGGGGTTCTTCAGATGATAGCCAGATAACTTCTTTACTTCTTCTCAAGGACCAAAGCTATTTCACATGATATTGCCTTGAGAATCTAAGGTAGCGCTTTGGAAAAAGACTTCAGGTGGACGTAGGGGTTCTTAACATTGGTGATGTTAAACCATCTCTTGGCCAGATGCAGCTTTTATTTACCAACACTGTTTACTCTATATTGAGCAGAAATTATGTTAAGGATATGTCCATTTGAGTTTAAGATGGCAAAAAATCTTGTCATGTGGCAGCCAATTCAAGAGATAGTGTCACCTGAATACAGAAGTTTTAAGTCCCTAATATATATCAGATCCTTTACAGTTTCACTTGGTTCAATAGCAAAGCCTGTAGAGGCCGAAATGTCCACAAGAATCTAAATTCTCCAGAATTTCATAGTATCTTTTATTTTGTAAAAATAGTCTCAGAAGATAAATACTTCTACAGTTTATACACCTTCTAAAGGTAATCAGCCATATCCTAACTAGAAGTTTCTTTCTCTGTTGTCATGTATGTATGATGTGTGTTCAGCTTTAATGAAGAATATTAATTAGGTCATTAGACAGAGAAGTCTGTTAGAAAGTTGGACAATGCAATGAAAATAAAAACAATTCACTAAATTAATATCTGTGTGTGAAAGATTTTTATAACATGAATCACTGTAAGATTCAAAAATAAGGATTTTTTTCTTCAATTCAACCTAAAGTAATACAACTAATTCCGTTATTTTCATATTTTTATGCTCAAGAAATGCCATTTATGAGTTGCGACTGCCAAAACGTCTGCCTCTACTCATCAGTAAGCTTTAACTCCTTTCTGAAGAGAAAGTCTTACTAAAAATTAGATTTGAAATATGATACCATTCATGCAAATGTGTGACTGTTGATCATCCTGATTTTCTGAATACCCTATTCCTAATCCATAACCACAAACTGACTGCATTCTTCTGTGTCTGTGCCTCACCATCTGAGGAAATAGTTGCGGTTTTAATATATAACATCAAGTCATAGACAGGCAAACTTATTCATAATATGCCTGTCATAAGCCAGCTCTTACCTTATGAAAATTATCACCAATTGATAGTACAGAAAACCTTTGCATACAAGACAAATACTATAAATTTTTCACAGTTTAGTAAGTTTTAAGAATATGTTTTGGAAATGTGATCACAATTTAGTTAGGTTTCTGGAGCAGGCTCTTAAGGCCGATAAGAGACTATACATTCCAGGAAAGAGTGAAATCTCAGTTTTCTCCTATGAGGTAGCTAGTAATATTTTTAAGAGGGAGGACTACAACTCATATTAAAGTATAAAATCACCTTGCAGTATATACATTAACTTTCTTGTCACAAGTTATTTTTTTGTTTTTCTGTGCATGAGGTGGAATGGAGGAATCACTACTACCCTGAAAAGTGGTTCATCAAACAAACTTTCAGTTTTCCTAGAAGTACTTGTACATGCTTGGACCTGCACCTGACCAGTATTCTTCTGAAGAATTTCTACTGTTCTGTACCATGATAGTAGGCTCTTTTAGCAAAGAATACTTCATCTTGGAAGAAAGAATCTTGTTTATGTACACCAAGGAATGGGTTAAATGAAAACTGAAAAGAAGAGAAAATAAATGAATGGGGGGGGCGGGGGGGAGAGGGTGTTGAGGGAAAAATAAAAGGAATAATCTGTTTATTCTCCCCTTGAAAGAGAAAGAATTTGATGGACTGCAGGGCTTGGTTGCCCAGAGATGAGTAGTCAAAGCTGTGCAATCTGGGGTTACCTTCTGTTATGATCTAAGATATCAGGGGTTGGCTTGCCACGAATGTCTATACTTTGCTCTCTCATGGGCACGCAACTACAAAATAGTGCCTTTCTCCAAGAAACTTGTAACAACTATGTATCTGAGAGTCACTGCATGATTCATTTCCTTGATTCCACACCTGGTTTTAAAGACTAGGAGGAAGAATGAATTTTTCTGTTTCTCATGAGCTGACATGTCCTGCCCCTGTCAAGTCTTTGATAGTTCTCACCTTTCCTCATGCCAGATCCTCTGACTTTATCACATGCTGAAGTCCTCTTCTATTGCCAGTTTACAGAAGCAACATGAAATCTTTCAGCAAATGCTGTGTGTGTTTTAAATGCTCTTTTTTTTCATGTTCTTTCCCTTCAGCCAAGTTACTAGGCTATTCTGTGATGGAGATAGAGAATATTCTTTTGGTTTCCACCACCACCTAGTGCAATCCAGTGTAATAAGGAAGCAAAATACTCAGTGTGCTTACTGGCTGAAGGCAAACAGGGTCCCTTTGCCAGTGTCAAGTCTGCCCTGAATTCTCAGAAAAGTTGAAGAAAATAAACAGGAGTTGGTAAGTCCCTACCTCAGGAAGGAAGGCTGCCTTCTATAGCATGTAGAAGACTGGTAGATCTAAAGATCTGACGAGATCGTGGGATTACCACTAAGGTAGAGTAGTTATTTCGAAGTGCTGTTGGTAACAAACACTACAGAATATCAGTGTTCTCCACTGTGGCTAATTCTTGGGTCCTTGGTAATAGCAATGGTATGGAAATTGTGAAATAAGGTGTTTGAAACAATGACAGTGAGATTCACACCTCAACCTCACCTGAGACAGAATAAAAGACAATTTTTGAATTCAAGAGATCTTTCTGTGTGCTGGTACTAAAGACTCATGTCCCAAAGCACTGGCAGTATTCAGGGTTTTTATTATTGGTTGGTTTACTCCAGGTTTAAAAATTTAACCAATTTTTCCAGTTGCCTTCTACCATCACTATTCTAGGTATATATCATACTAGATTAATATCTAGAAGTAATAAACTACCTCTCACTAGAAAATTAAATCCACAACGGCCTTTGTGCATTTGCCACCCAAGACTAGGGTGAGGAATGCACATATTTGGCTCTACATCAAGTGATCAATTATTTTATAGCTAACCAAGGACATTATGATTTTATAATGTCAGCTTTCAGATTCCTTTTGCATTCAGTAATAAAGGAATTACTCTGTAACTGTCTTGAGCCAATCATCTTTCCTGATCTGTATATCTTTTAAATAGATGTCATTTTAGCTAGAGGAATTTGAATATTGAAGAATCTGTTATGTAACTTACAACTATAAGTAAACACTGTTGATAACAAGGTGCATATTTTCTATCTTCACTTTATTGTACTGGGTTTTGATATGTTTTTGTCTATGGAAGGAGAAAAGTGAGCTGAAAGTCTTCAAAATGATATAAAATGGAAACAGACTTATATTCGTAGTCTTCTATTCCATCTTTGTTGATGGATATTGTAAATTCCCCGTGAACAAATAAATAATTATCTTATTCACATAACACTTGTAAATGGCTTCAAATTGTGGTAACTGTGGAAAATGTATTTTAAGCCAAAACTCAAGTATGAATTCTCGGGATTCAGCCCGAATGCCAGAGCCCTGACCTTTAACACTTCCTAGACCAAAAGGGAAACTATAACAAATATGGGTCAAGAGGTGATGACTCTTCTCTCTGTCATCTGAAGAAACTTAGCAGTATCTGTGCCCTTCCAAGTATAAGCATTGTTACATCAATAACAAGTGATGTCCAGATGAAGCAAGCAAATCTTTAACTAATTAAGAATTAAGCTGTTTCATATTGTTGGCTGTTTGGTTAGCTTTCATTTGGTGAACGCTCTCAAGATCTTTCTCCTTCCGCAATTTTCTCATTTTGGAAACGGTACCTCAAAAGTAATCATAGAAACCTACTTTGATAAACATAACGTTTACAACTATGAGACTTACCAGTTGCTCTGTTAAGCATAAAAATATACATTTGCTTTCAGTCTAGAGAGCTATTAATGGAATACAGACAACTAAGTGAAGAGATACTTACACATAGAATACAGCTTTGCCTGAAAAAAGCAGTGAGGAAACCTGTGAGAAAACTCCACAACTGGCTTAAAAAATGTGGAAGCTAAGTCAGTTAAGAAATCTGTATAAATTAAATGCACATCTGAAATAGATAATGTCACTATATTAGTGTGGATAATATATTTTCCTTTTTGTGGGGGTTTTATGAAGCTGGAGTGGTTTGGCATGCCTAACAGTAATGCAACTCCAATGCTGTTTTTTCTTTTTCCTAGAACAGTGTCAAAGAGAGAAGAAAATGGTAAAAAACCAAATAATTGTTTTCTTCCTTACAATGTGACAGAAAGTGCAACCAAAATTACTGAAACACTAATGCAGGAAAAAATATAGTAAGTGAATTCTAATGGCCTTTCACTCAATTTTGACAAAGCTAGAGATAGGGATCTGCTGCAAGAACACAATGGTTATTGCAATGCAGAGAATTTATCAGAAAATGTAGAATATCAAGAACATTATGTCAAATCTTTGCTTTAAGACTACAAAGAAGCAGTCAATAAATAAATAGCGTTTATAAGCAGTTTACTGATAAATCCTGGAAATAAAATGATCTCTCCTCAGCTAAGCTTCTAATCTACGATTATCGTACCATCAAAATAGGTTTTCCATTTTCCCCGAGTGTAACTGGATGCAAACAAATTTGCAAAGACAACTGACTCCATTTTGAAAGAATAATAGTCTTTCATAAATCACACTGCAACTAAACCTTATAAGTCATTATCATTTGACTGCTAGTGGGAGAAGGGAAGAGAGACAAACAATGTCATTTTAGGAGTGAAAGGGAGTAAAATAAGCTGAAATTGCATAGAACTACTGTCAATCATGCAGCTACCACTACACCCATTCTACTGCACTTGCAGAGCTTGGATAGTCTTTTCCTTTTGAGTGGTTAGTAAATGCATCTAATGATCTTTTTCCTCCCAGTGACAGCTCTCAAGTCTGGTCACCTTCCCTTTTTGCTGACAGTTGCAGCTTTTTTGTCAGCTCCTAGGGAGAAAGATTTTCCATAATCAGAAGGAAAGAGAGTGGTTGACACAGTGTTGACAAATCAATGAAATCTGTATCAGGCCATTTCATCATCATGTTCTGCTTGTATACAGAATCATATGTACATATGTATTTTGGCTATTGTAGGAGCATAATTCCATAATTCCCAATGTTTATGTCTATAAGAGTCTATCCACTATCTGTGAAGTAGAAGTTACATACCAGCTGGTTTGCACTCATTATAGGTTATAAACCTGTAAAATTCTACTACAGACAATACTTAATGAAAGATATATTTAACGAATTCTATGAAGAGTAACAAGTTTATCCAACAGCACTCTCATATATGTGCATAACATGTTATTAACATTTTATATTAGAACTGCTGGCCAGCTGAGACACCATTTCTCGTTTCCTCTCTCTCTCTTGAAAACTATATAAATATAATTATAGCCATAAACAATTATAGTGAGGGATTCATAATGTTTACAAACTAATTATAATCACCAAATTAGTGAAGATGTTTGAAATATTGTTAATGGATCATTTGCAAACTCTTTTTCTATACTACAGAAACTATCATTTGCATTTTATGTCACATTTTAATACCATCATCCCAATGCTCCTCATCAATATCAATAAGTGCAAGAGTACTGAAACGTGTCCTTCAGAATATAATTTAAATCTTCTTCCTAATGTGACTTTAAAACACTAGGAAAAAAGTTCATTAATGTCTTCAAAATAACTTGTCACTTTTTGAAAAAAGTAGACAAAAAAAAAAAAAAGAGTCCAAATCTTACAGTCAAATGTCATAAAATGTTATCGGACAAATTGGTTGGAAAGTCTCAACTTTCATTGCTCCTTTTCTTTGTCTTGCAATGCCCCCTGCAGGTATAAAAGATCATATGTTTCTCCATAGCATTTTCTTTAGCTACTTCAGTGGAGCATCTTATCTGAGAAACACATGACTTCCAAAACCCTAGCTAATTGCAAAACATTGTTTGAATCACAAAACAAACTTGTGAAGTAGAAAACGGAAGGTAGAGGGAAAAAAAATATATATACTGTATCTTAGGTAGAGAGGACTATATGTGTAAGAGAGGAAAAATAAAAAAACACCTTGCAGGTGTTAGTGAAAACTTGTATCCTGGCCTGTACTCTGTAGGTCTCAAGAGGTTTAAACTGGAGGGGAATATGATGGTCCTCTAATACAATTGGAATCCAAACCCTCTGGCCTCAGTCTTAAACGAACTGCATGTTGTTATTATTTTTCTTAAATGAACACAAGAGAAAAAGTAAATGAAGTCTCTCAGGATGATAGACTTTGTGACCTACCCAACCCCACCAATATATGTTAAGCATGAACCCAGACCACTGACTTTATGTGATTACCATTATATTGCAGAACATATTTTGACAAATAATGGATGCTCATACCTCTTTGACAGGTTTCAGATAGGGAGCTATGGAGTGGATGATCGAAAAGACTGAGGAGGTGATGTGGACCTCCAAAACCTGGGTGGGGCCCTGATGCCACTCAACCGCAGTTATGCTGGTATGAGTAGAGTGATTACTGGTCTATCCTAACTGCATTGTTAAAACTAGGTAAATTGGATTTGTGGAAATAGTTCACAGACTAGTACCTTGATTAAGGAAGCATGCCAAAAAGGATAGAAAGCAAGGAGATTTTGCAGTTGTTGGCAGGTAATATTTGATTATATTAGTTGTGTCAGGTTTCCTACTGTGTTAAGCTCTGGAGGGATGTTAAGCAGAAGTTCCATGAAGTAACTACAACATACGCACACCAGAGAGGGCATAGCTGAGACAAGGAGTGGATAGAGTTGTTTCTCCATTTTTGTGGAACATACACAATCTCAATGTAGGGACACATGAAGCTGCAACACCACCTGCAGTACATAAGGGTAACATAAAGGAGTCTATAGGCATGGTCCCTTGCCTGTCCCCCATCCACAAATTTGACATATGCAGCTAAATATTAATAAATTAATGCCTTTACTCTGTAAATTGTTTTCCCAAAGAAGATGCTTCTATATAACTAATACTAGAGTAAAGTAAGAATAGTAATTCAGTTCTAGCTGAAGCTATGTAAATATATTATAGATTATAAAAGTGAATAAATAATGTTCAAAAATGCTTTTGTACTTAGAAGCAGTTTACACTAATTTTAAATTGACTTGGTCTTCAGCAGCACTGCATTATAATTTTGGAAGAGTAGAAGACTGCATTCCAGTTCTAAGGCTTTGATTGTAATTTTTTCCTTCAATTATATAAATAGCTATTGCAGCTGACTAATTAGTAGTGACTGATCAAGTTGGTCAAATTCTATTTTTTTGCCCATTAGACATGTATTCCAGACTTTGGAACTGAAAATACAGGGCATTCATAAAACTAGATGACAGAAATCTCATTAAGGAAACGTCTGTAAACAGATTTAGCTCAACCTCAGATTTAGTGATCTCAACTTATGAAGTGTTACAGTGCAGCTACTGTGGTAAAAAAATATATATATCTACTGAGATATAGATGCACATAAATGCACATACATACATATATATGGGCATGTTCTTCAGTTCACAACTATTTAATACTTGTACTAGGTTGTATCCCTACCTTGAAAATCAAAACCAAAATGTCCGTGTGGAATTTAATTCTCCTTAACCTTCTGACAGTGACAGATTCACTCAGGATGTATACTCCAGAAACAGAAGAGTATAAGACTTAGGAAAGGGGGAGGGGGACAGTTGTCACATTTAAGTACTTTCCCTAACTTCTGGCTTCTTCTAGGATCACCTGCTTCATCTGCTTTTCTACTCGCCCTTCTTTTATTTCTGTATTTCTTCCTATAGATCGGAAGATGGTAGATGAGGACATTATTACATCAACATTTTTCTTTAGGCTTTATAAAGTGGTGGCCATTTCCTACACACACCTAGTACCCAAGGTTTTGTTGTGTCTTGGGATCAAATTACATGCCTTGGTAATTAGTGAGTTTTTTTATATGACTTAGTCCTTGTAAACTGGATCCCAGCAAATGACCTGTTTGGTCACAGTCCAGTTTTCAGTATTGGTCAATCCATCTAATTAGTTAATTTAATGTGTATCACCTATAAGGTGTTTTTTTCAATTCAAATTCTAATCAGCAGAATTAAAGAAAATAACATACTTGAAGTAGTGCGTTCTTTGCTAAGCAAATACAGAAGTTTAAATCAAAAGAAATTTTTTGTTGGCCTGGAGAGAACTGGAAATTCTGGAAACAATTGGTGGCAGACTTGGTTTAACAACCATGTCTCATCTTATGGTTTATCTAAGTACTCTTACAGAAGAATATAAAACCACATTAAAAAACCCCATAAGTACAAAAATTTCAGAATGAGACATAAAGGCTGCCCAACTATCCTTTCTGTTCAGTGCTGAAGAAACAGGAGATTAGCAAGCAAAGCTTATTTTAATGCTTTTCGTGATTCATGTCACTAAATTTGATTCTTCTTACTGAACTTTAGGTACCTACTCAGACAAATACAATTGCTAAACATCTGAAAGGAACGTGTTTAGTCAAAACTTGTTCAAGACTCCCTCTGCAGTCTGCAGGATAAGGCAACCCATCCTGTGGCAGATGTCTAAAGGGAAATGGCATTGATTGCCGCCTGGAGATGCCTCTCCCGCTCTCCCCACAAAGCAATCCAGGAGAGTATACAGGAAATAACAAGCAAAAAGTGTTGTTTTTCAGTGAAAATTTTGAGAAGTAAAAGTGGTTAAGTGGAATCTTCTCACGCAGTGAGAAGAATGTATGAATACAAGTAGATACACAGAGCCTTAAGTGTTAAAGAAAATCACTGAATAATCAGAATTAATGGATGCATAGAAGGAGTTATGCTGGGTTTGTAAAAGTTGCATGAAACTAAGAGGACAATGACAATCAGTACATAAAACACAGTTAAAGTTGTTGCCTAAGAAATGACAGCATGCATACACTTTTGCTTAGGGAATTACTCATAGAAAAATTGAAAGGAAGATGTTATATTAAAAATTCGTAATCCATAGAAAAAAACTACAACTAGATTTATTTAAATATTGTAAAATGAATAATATAGAATAACTACATGTGATCAGGAACACACAGTCATTTCAAATTGTGCTTCTGGAATGGGAAACAGCTTTTTCTGAAAAAAAAAAAAAAAATTTTCTTTTCTTTTTTTTTTTGGTTGGCAGGATTGAGTTGTGAGTGATGGAGGAGTTGGGAAGAAGAGAAAGACGGACTCCCTTTTCAACAGCAGCACAGATCTATGCAAGTTTTACGGAAACCTCTAACTATGGGCTTCATCTTGCAGGGAACTAGATCCAGAGAGCAAGAAGTCTCTCCCACTTCTGTATATCATTGAAAGTACTCAGAAACTGAGGACGAATAACTAACAATTTACGGGGCGGGGGGGAGTTTGAAATCAAAAGCATGATGAATCTAGCCTAGATTAATATCCTTCTATAATCAGTGAATAAAAATGGACCAGAGGCTATGTTTGAGTTCAGCAACTACACATAATTAACCACAGCACCAATATTTTGCTGTAATCCTGGAAGTCTTTGAAACTAAATCCTTTAAAGTTCATGTAGGTGAAAGTTAAACAGCTTCCCTGGGCAGCACTGACAATATCCAGGTAAATTGTTATCTAAGATTATAATCACTTTCGTATCATAAGCACTTGCTTAAGGTTCTTAATGCTATAAATTAAACTCCAGACTAATTTGGTTGTGTTTGATTTTCCTAACAGTCAAAAGACAGTGGCTGTGTTACTGAAAGAAGAGCTGAAGCAAAGAAAATTAGTGATTTTTATTTCCATATGCTTGACTTATGGAGATCTGCTTCTCTACTGGTGCAGAAAAAGATACAGCCCATCTTTTTTCTTTTCAGAGAAATCCAAAAGCTAGGGCTATATTCGTATCTTACGCTAAACTCTGCTCTTACTCTGTTAAACACATATGACATCAATGATGATGTTTGATGTTCAAAGGTGAGAGAATAAGGTGAATGTGCAACAACAAGGGCACTAATATGCTATCAGAACCAAGTTCTATAAAGTTCTAATGCTTTTCTGAAAAACACTAGAAAAAGTTTCATCCAGATAAGTCATATGTGCTGATTTGTTGCTTACAAATAGCTCAAAGGCTGTGTTGTTCCATTAGCTGAAAGAAGAAAGATACTTATATACATTTCTTAAAAAAAAAAAGCAAAAAATGCAGCACTTGGTGTTCTGCTTTTCGCACATTCCCCTGGAGAAAATATAGTAATATTTGTCTGAATTCAGTCTGAAGGCCTCTATCCACCCTTTCTGACTGAAAGTGCTAAAAATTAACACTTAAGAAGATGTTTCACTCTACCTTTATAAATACTGAATATTGAGATTTGGCAGCTCAAAGAAATAACTGGTGTAAGTAGGACTCTCGTTCTAGAATGATCAAACAGCACTGGCATTTTGGAGCGAGTTACTTTCTTAAAAATTAGAAATCTACTTCCATAATATCCTTTCCTTGGTTTAATTTAAAATTAGATCTATTTTTTATTCAAAATAGGAAAGCAGAGAAAACTGGAACTTCATTAAAGGATATGCATAGGTATACCCTTTCAGAACATCTGGCGATATAGCCCTAAGGTCATATTTCTAAATTAAAACAGCTTTCCTTCCTACTACAGTGTAAGGTCCAAGCTACTACAGTCTTACAAGTGTGCCACACCCGGATCAATTTCTGACATTAAAAAATGAAATAACTGCTCTTATTTCTGCTGTTAGTTGGCCTTCTTATTAAGAGGGTATTTTTTTTGACAGATACATATTGAATGTTACAACTGAATCTCAGTTCTGTTTTCCTTCCAAGTTTGGTTTTCTTTTGTCTTAAAACTTTACAGTGTCATGAAAGTTCTTCAATTCTAAACCACAGAAGTTAGGCAGGCAGAGTTCAATTGTACAGAAAAGGGAAATATATTGGGAGATATGCAAAACTGCAATCAAATTTGATAAATCAAATTTATCCCAAGAACATTACCACACAGACTGAACTATTCCAGGAGCAGGCTAAAATGATAGAGGTTTTTCCTGTTTGAGGATATTTGCACCTCACAGTCTGAGCCAAGCATATGCAAATTTCTTCATCTTGTACAACTCATAATTACAAGATAAGAATTATTTCCTCCTGGATTCACTTGATTGGAAAGCATAAATATCCAGAAACTGTCAAAATATAATCTGTCAATCTTAATTTAAAATTTAATAAATCAGACTGTAAAGGATGATAAGCAAAATCCTTTTGTAGTAAAAAAGCCTGAAGGAAAAAGTACTAAAATTACTTTTAGTAAAAAAAGTAATCTAAAAGAAGAAGAAGATTTTTGCCTCAGATAGTTGCAAGAATGTCACAGATTTTTGCTGAATGAACTGAACTTTTTGTAGCACAAAGTCTACACGGCCACATGGTGGATTTACGGCATTTCACTATCTGACACCTTGCACTTCAAAAACTTCCAGTTGCATGCATATTATCTGTACATGGACTGTCATAATTAAAGCTAATCAAAACAGTACATGGGTCAGATATATAGATCAAGACAACTATGAAATTGTAAACAAACAGCAACTGGAAAATTTAATTCCTTTTAGAGATTTATCTAACTCTTATCAAAACAACAGTCAGTGTACACACTGATATAAAAAGAGTAGTATCACAGCCTCTGTCCATGCAGGTCTCATCCAGATTACAACAGTACAAGCGTTGCCTTTATTTCTGCAATGACAACAGGTTTACCTTGTGGTTTCATTTGGTTGCAAGGGCAAAGAACTATTTTTGCCCTCAGATTCTTTAAGGTCAATTATAACTTCTGAAAGCACTAAAGCCAATTAAATGTAACCAAGGGGTTTTTTTATGTTTACAGATTCATGCAAAAGTGCAAAGAATGATCACTGTATATAGTATAATTCCAAAGCTATAGCTTTATTATTTATCAGAAAAACTGAACTTTACATTGCTTAAGGAAACAGAATGCTTCCATGAGCCTTCAATATGCATTTGAAGGCTGTATACGTATTAAAACATCTTAAAATGTACTTTTCCCTGCCCGCTGCACTGACTGATGAAGAGGAAATAAAAATGCAACTCCTTTCTTCCTCAGGTTCCTCCAACTCCTGTGGATTCCCATGCAGTCAGAGAGAAGCAGAGATAGACCATCTTCCCATCTTCCAAATTCAGGAGCTATGTATTCACCTATTCTGTACATGAAAGAGGCATGTAAACCAAAGCTGCTTATATATCTCTTTTAAAAATATGTAAAAATACATTCTTTTATTCCCAAGCTGTATAAGATGTTCATCAGGGGTTCTAACACTGAGCTGTCATTACTTCTCCTGTATATTCTGTAAACATCTTTACATGTAACTGACTGTCGTGAATGGGTGATTTAGATCACTTAAAGAACCACTGCCAAAGGTATTAGCAAAAGTGGTTTTAATATGATGTTGTAAAAGTGCGACATAACAAAGTTCGAAGAACCTTAACAAAGGTTCACTCTATTTCTGTACAGCACAATCATTTGAACAATGATTCAAAACTACCAAGGCACAAATCAAAGTTACCAAGACAAAATCAAAGTTACCAAGTCAAAATCAAAGTTACCATACTACAAGGTTATGTGTGATATCTGTCACTTACCAAGGATCTGCTGTTGGTAAAAGGTCTCTCTGCCTCATGGAGCAACCTTGAGAGGCGTCCCAGCTCAAGGGGAGATCACCGCCATGCAGCCAGGCTGCCTAGCAGGGAGAGCTCAAAGAAGGCTCGCTTAGGCTATCATATTTATGGAATGAAGTGGTTGGCTTGTAGTCAAATTACATGCGATGGGAAAGGTAATGCATGAGATGTCTTGTAGTCACAACCTTCTTTGTTCTGTGATAAATGAGTCTTGGAAAAGCCACCCGCTATTCATATGTTAATCACATGATCGGTGTTCCAAGCTCATATGCATCGATGCTCACTGTGTCACTCTGCTTCTTTGTGGGTTTTCAGAGAACAGATTGAAACTAGAGGAGTTCTTGGCCCATTTATGGCGTAGGCCTTTACCTCCTTTAGAGCCTGTACCAAACTACTGTTAGTTTGGTTAAGAGGTTGAGTGCATCTGTCACACTGGCATTTCTCATGAGGATCATGATCATGAAGATTGTCATGTATTTTAAAACTAGTAGGATTTATTTGTTCACAAAACAATGGTGACAGAAGAGAATTTTTTGTGTGTTTTGTCACTAAGACTTATTTAACTATCTGAACTTGTAAGATGCTTTCAATAGTTCATGCTCAATTTATTCATAAAGCAATTGTCACCCATCTCTAATGTTGATTCCAGAAAGGTATTTGCACATTCCATTTAGTATTATTGCTCCAGTTCAACAAATGCTTAGAGAAATCTATTCTCTGATTTTTAAATTACAAAAGAATGAATTTAAAATGCAATTTTTACCAATTAATAAATTTACTGAATATCTAGGGAGATTTTTTTGACACAATCAAAACCAATAGGAAATACCCTAAAACACAGTTTCTGAAATGATGTTCATTTCTGGAAGGCTATTGTTATTCTACTGTATTTCATTTGTGATTTCTAGCACTGGACTTCTTTTGTAATCAAAATTTAGTAAATTAAATTGCTTGGAAATTAGTTACTATCAAATATGAAAGCATGGGAAAAAAAAGAGTGAGTGCCAGTAACTCAGAGCAAAATATCCCAATATTAAGCCATATTTGGATATCACACACTTAGAACACATTGATGCCAAAAGTCACCATGGACTATATACAGCATTTAAAAGTTGTTATAAAATAGCAAATTATATTGAAAGTATTGTGATATTTTAAAGTGTGTTTGTAAAGAAATAAATATTTTCAGTTTGAATTTCACCTGCAAGTATTCCTGCACTCTGAAATTATTTTGTTGTTCCCAAGGTGCTCTGGTCTCCCCCAGGCTTCCCAGAGGTGACAAGCCCTGCCCTGGTATGAGAAGGGTCTGGGCTGAGAAGTGAGAAGTCCTTGGTCACAGGCAGACCTCTTTGCTCCTGGTTAGGATTCCTGAGAACCAGAGTCAGAGAATCGTCATCCGACAGCAGCTCCTGCTGCCTGCTGCTACATGTAACCCAGATTCAGAGACTTGACCCTTTCCCTGCTCTACAGTGGAAAACTCTATGAGGTTGCTTATGCAAGGTCTATGAGGCTGATGCAAAGGCTCCTAAGGATACACGGCAAGAGAATATAGTCAGAGAGGATTGCCATGCAAAGACACAGGAATTTTTCAACAAATTATTTTTACCTATAGCAGCAGAACCATTCAAATGAAGTCTTACTTAGAAAAAATTCTCAGGATGGTATTTCTGGTAGAAGAGCATAGCCTCCCCCCAGAGTGACTTCATGTTTAGACAATGGTCTTCATTCTAAACCCAGCTCTGCCCCATCTGGAACAGATTTCAACTCAGATGAGCTTTTCATCACTTAGCTATTTCAGGATAGGCATATTTCCACAGTTTCTGTTGGAGCTAAGCTATTTAAATGCCTACTGAATTTAAGTATCAAGAAAAAAAATGTTAGGGAGATGGGAAACAATATGACCAAAGAGGATTTTTTATGTCTAGAATTCACATCTTAGAAATATTTATAAAACACTAGCACTGACAACATAAGTTAACTGATGGAAGGAGAGAGTTCTTTTATCCTTTTCATACAAGCCTTATTGAAACTGTCATAACTTCATCTTCCCTATATTCCCCAGCAGCAAGCTTTCCACTTGTTTCAGGATATCTTAAGTCACGCAGAAAATAGTATTACTGGATAACATTTCATCAAAATCGCTGCTTTGTCAGGTTAAAATCTTGATCTCCTGGTAGATAATGTTATCAAAACAATCACACTTTGTTCACCTTTACCTCTCAGGAAGATTCAGCGAATCTATCAGAAAATGTTAGTACAGCAGTCATGGTTAGCAAAGATATTCCAGAGAGTGACAGATTAAATTTTCCATTTTTTTAAGACACCAGATATTTTAAATTAAACATTACTAAACTGTTGATATTTCACATTTTTTTTCTGTCTGGTTTCAGTTCCTCACTAAGTTTCTTTGACTCTGGTAACTGTTATTATTTTGTAGTCATGGTTGGAAAGTGGAGGATATATACAAAACATTCAGCACATGAACTTCATGCAGGTTGCTTTGAAGGACTGAAATTTTACATCTACTTTTGCCTCCTTTTTAAACTATTTGTTCCAAGAACATATTGTATTTATACACTTCTCCAAGTCATTTAAGCAGATACTTAATATAAAAGTGCAGTCATTATATCAGACTGATGGTAGAATCCTAAGAAAGGAAAGGTCCTGCAAACAAGCCATATTTATAGGTTTGTTCTGTCTCTATGGTAGAGCACAAATTAAACTTGACCTTGATATACTGCAGTAATGTAGAAAGAGCTTCAATTAGCAAGTGTTTGTCTTATGCAAATGTTGTTCAATAGCTTTTAATGATACTGCCAAGTATCATTACAATAATGTCTTTTGCTCATTTTACAGTGATGGAGATGATTTTAGCTAGTAAAGTTTACTGGCATAAAATATAAACTGAACTATAGAGCTGAAGCAGAACTCAGAACAGACAGATCTGATATTTAAAAAAATTACGCAAAACCATATGTGCCAAAACAGATCAAAATACAAACAGGAATTCCGATAATTTTGTCTTCCATCTCTTGTCTACAGAATCTCTTATTGAGTCTCACCAAGCCCTTTCCTATTGCCCTGCTCAGCAAATTTTCTCTTGCTTTGCACTGAACTTGCCACAATTCCTTGCAAACAGGTTATTTTTAGATTAAGAATGTTTTGTCATAGCAAATCAACAAATAACTTTCTTCTCTCAGTCTCGTACTGTCTCAGCCAGAAAAGGAGACACTTAAGTTAAATGTTAGTGATGCTGTAGTTAATAGCATCTGTAGATAGCACAAGATCATGTGCTCTTGGTGCGTGTTACCTGGTGAAAGAGAGGACAAGTCACTAAATGCCATTTGTGAGCACTTTGTGGGCTGTGTTGACCCATCACATACTGCCTGCATGGAAAAAAGAAGCTGTGTTTTCACAAGGAGGGGAGACAACAGGTCATATGGAGATCAAAAGTGGCCCAAAAAAGTTGAGGTGACCATTCATGTCCTTACTCAGGAAGCCTTTTTCCTCAATTATTTTTTTGTATTTTTACAAAGATCAAATTCCTGCCTGAGCACAGGAATCAAAGTCTTACTTG
The DNA here is from genome assembly GCF_035582795.1 of Mycteria americana. Taxonomy (NCBI): domain Eukaryota; kingdom Metazoa; phylum Chordata; class Aves; order Ciconiiformes; family Ciconiidae; genus Mycteria; species Mycteria americana. Next base: position 142,300,709 of record NC_134365.1, read on the forward strand.
TTCTTTTTACCTTTCTATGCATAGAAACAGGAAACAAAGATGAAAATGCTCTAGTATGTTTTGAGAGCTCTATTGTAACATCCAAACATTTTTTATGTCTACAAACTCATTTATGACCTTTTTAATTCTGAATCAGTAGCTACAAAGAATTAATGAGGCCTAACTAATCCACTTCATATTCACACCATTAGTTTATTTAGATAAATTTTCTTTACTGTTCGTATGTGGTCAAAAGCTTAACAAAGACTAATAAGTTGATAGAAAGCATATTACAAAAAATAAACTGAGTAGTAATTTGCTTAATTAGTCACTGAAAGACAAATGTTGTTACAAGCAACACTATTTTTAGAAATGTCACATGCAAAATGTAGTGGATACATGGGAAATACTTATAAAGAGATATGATGTAAGCATACTCATTGTTCGCCACTGTACATGCTTTCAATTGGTTTAATACATGACATATAAAGAAGACAAGATAAAACAATGGGAAGGTGAGATAAAGGGTCAAAAGAGGACAAGAAGATGAAAAAAACACATGAAAAATAATGACTTCTGGTAACTGCACATCCAATACCTTATGCAATACAGGGAAGTTATCAGCAGTATAAAGATTTTAAAATCTTTTCCAATCCACACAAAAATTATTTTTGCAAAGGTAGTACAGGACTGAGGAAAAAAAAAGATAATTTCATAGATAATCAGGCAAAAATGCAATAACTTATCAAGCTGCCGAAGTTGAAGTACTAGGGACTGTGAAAGATGCAAAACCCCTAACTAATTGCATATTGAACTGGAACTTGGAAAGGAATGGTAGCCTACACATCAACAGTGATGATAATGAGATGTCACTGTTTACAAACACATCTCTTCTCATTCCTGTACCGAACCTCAGTTACTCATATTTAACAGAAGAAACAACAAACCAACATCTACAGAAGGGTTTTCAGAGGAAGTGGTAGAGAGAAGAACACAAAATCACAGAACCACAGAATGGTTTGGGTTGGAAGGGACCTTTAAAGATAACCTAGTCCAACCCCCCTGCCATGGGCAGGGACATCTTTCACTAGATCAGGTTGCTCAAAGCCTCATACAACCTGGCCTTGAACACTTCTAGGGCTGGAGCATCCACAACTTCTCTGGGCAACCTACTCATGGGCATGGCAGCTGTGAACCTGACCACAGGCATCCACGCAGGCTGTGACAAGAGGAAAAAGATGGAGTGCAAAAGTACACACTTTAAATAATGTGTTAGGAAATGAAATGAGGCAAATTGTGAGCAGATGGACTGGTTTAACAGCAATGTGTCATTCCCCTTCTATAGTGTCCATTTTTCTTACTTTATTTTCCATTTAATGGATGACTTCAGGTTTTGCTCTCTGGCTTCCAGACAATAATTCATCTCACCTCAGAAGTGATGGTGGACTCAGCATTTGGCAGCCAAGTGAGTCTACACCGTTGCTGGGATAAAGGCTCCTTCTGCCAAACTTCAATCTTTTACCTCTGAGGCAGTTTTCTTAGGCCTTCCTCAAAGTCAATAAAGAAAAATAAGCAGTTTTAGAGAATGATTCACCTAACAAATTTTAAAAGTCTACTCTGGGTTGAAATGAATTCCTTTCCACAAAATGTCTATTTCTCTTCACTGACCAATGAGGCAGCTTACAATGACTAGCTCAAATATCCATGTCTGGACTGTAGCTCATGCCTGCATTCCTTTAATGAATCCCACCCAAGATGTCAAAAACTGAGAGGTAAAACATGAAACTGTCTGGTTATATGAAAAAAAACAAGCAAGAAATCACTGGGCCTTTTATGAACTATATGGACACTTATGAAAGATAACTCTCAATATTAAACTACATGCATACCTTTGGGATGCAAAAAAACCGTTGTTTGGGGGAGATTAAAGAACCAAGAGCAATTCTAGATTGCCTGACAAAAACCTTCATTGTCACTTAGGTCTTTGGCTTCAGCTATAATAAAATCAAGCAAAAACAGGATAGAAAAAGAACAAAAAAGCAAAACCACTCCTCCTGTTGTGACTGCTCCTAATTTCATTAAATATTCCTATGTTTTGTTCCACAGGTCGTAAGATTACCAGGAAACTTTTAAAGACAATTTGCAACATATGACAAAGATCTGCTTTATATTTGCAGATTTATAACAATTTCTTGGGTTTTTTTCATTGATGTTTTTTCCCCAAATTAATCCCTTAGCGATATTGAACATATCTTTTTATTATTTCTATTTACAAAAGATTTGCATTTCAGATTTCTGCTTGACTCCTTGGCCAGATCAAGGGTACTATGGAAGTGGGAAGTGGAAAAGGCAAATGCCATTTATGTTGACAATATTGATCTATAAAGACTAGACAAACAGCAGTGCCACCTACTGTTTAGACTTCAAATACAGAAACTCCTGAGAGCTGTGTCCAGGTACCTTATGCATGGTTTAGAGTGGAAAGTTCACTTAGAGAAGGAATTACTTTCTGTAACTGATACAGTGTAGCTTAAAAAAATGGGCTGAAAAGCAAAATGAAAAAGAAATAGCTGTGCATGGGTGAGATCACTGTCTTCCATTTCTGCCTTATTTTTTGAGCAAATTATTCCAGTCGGGGAAATAAGAAATTTAAAAACATTTTTAAATTAAGGAATAAAGTGGGAAGGCATCTGCTTTCACAGTCAAATGGTCCCTTTATTTGTTACATGATTATGGAAGGTATCAGCAGCACTTGAGCTTCCTACACTCTCTCTCTCACTCATTCACAACATATACACATGAAATGGACTTGCAGACTGAGGTATTCCTGAAATTAATGATTTGTTCTCATACAGACAACTTACAGAAAATAATGTTATTTTCAGATTAATTGATAAAGGGCACATAAAATATTAGCAGATCTTATTTGGAGGAAATGTTTGTACTGACATGTTTACTAAGGTATCCAGGAGCAGCTCTTACCATAGGGATAGTGGGGTCCATCTGCACAAGAACTTTATAACCCGAGTAAATCTTTGAGTCTGATTTCATTCCTGTGTCAGGCCGAGGCATGGGACATGCTAGGACGGAGCCCAGCACCACAGATGCCAGGATAGGAAGTGCACTGAGCCTGCGCATCAGCCCCCCACGAGGATTTCCCTGCTATCCTCCCAAGCCCCTACCCCCGCCAAGAGGCACGGGGTCAGTGGGGCTGAGCATGGAAAGGAGCACGAATGAAAAAGTTACTAGGTCCTTTGGGAAGTAATGGGCATTTACAGGGGTGGGGGTGTTTTTCCAACTTATAACAACTAACTGTCCTCCTCTTGTATTACCCAGGTAAAGAATAACCTACAGTGCTCGTTTTGTGTGTTTGTTCTCTTAAACCTCAGTCGTGTTACACACAAGTACATCTATACACAGCAGCCTGTTAAAAAATTTTCTGTAGAGATCATCATCAGTGAAAAAAGCCTTAGAGGGGCTCCTGGGGACACCATTCCAGAAAGTTGTGAGTTTTAGATTCCCCATCCCTCTTGTAAAATGATTACAATATTCCAGTAATATGTGAGTCCCTAAATGTAGTATACATGCTAATGGTTGAAGCCACCTGACAGTTAGGCTTCTAATCCAGCCACCTTGGGTACCTGAAAGAAGAGGACATTCGGAGGGTGAGCCACTTCATCTTAAGATATGATATGAGCTGATTTAGCTTACTGCAAATGAATGTCAAAGTTCACCCTACATTAAACAAATAAAAGAATAAAAAATTTTGGCCAAAATTAACAGGGCAGGAAAATCTTTAATATGGATCTTTCAAAATAAAGAATTTCAATTCTCATTTCAGAGCAATGCTTTCTTTTAAAATTTATGACATTTATTTTTAATAGAATAAAGTATACCTTGACCCGCAATTTTTGGTTTTGGGTAGAAAACAGGAAGTGTCTCTATTCACTATAGTTCCTTTTGAACAAACTCCTTGGCATATTTGCTATGTGTGGCAAAGAAAAGCACAGATTAGCTTTACAGGCTAAGTGTCAGTGAACACAAATTCTCTAGTCTGAAGTGGTCAGTTGTATACCACAAAGGACAAGAAAACTCTTACCTTACTTCCCATATCTGTGGTACAATGATAATCAATATTGAAAACAACTTTTAATATTATATCTAGATGATAATATAAATACATAAAGGCCCTACCTAAACTCTCAGATACCATTGGGAGACGTAAAGCTGCTAAAAGGCTGATCTAGTAGACTATCTAGGTGGCAAAATCAGATCGAATGCATGATTTAAATAATGCTACTCTTCAGTCTAGATAGATGAGGCCTTTGGAAACTGAGGAAGAACTATCTTCTCTTTGATATTTAGAAGTAACTTGAACATGTCACCTTTGGACTAGATAGCTGCTGTGACTCAACCCAGGGGAAATCTCACCCTCAGTCTTTTTGTTAGCTGCTGTTACTCAGTTTTAATTAAAAGAACGCTCCAGATAAAGCGCAGACAGGTGCAAGGGAATAAAAATGAAGAGTACCTTGTCTACTCAGCTTGATCAAAGTAAATTTAAGTGGCACACAAGTGATAAACTGGGGGCAGAAACGAACAGACAGAAATCAACATAAAGACAAACTTTAATCAATACAATCATGAAAAACTAGTGTTTCATGTTCCTCGTAAACAATATTGTACCATTTTATTTAAGGAGCCTTAAATCACACAATGTCAGTTAGTCTTCACAATATTTACACTTTATTTAACTATGCCAATCATAGCCTCACTTGCTGCTCAATCAACTATGATCAGCCTGCAAGTTATATCATATAAAGCTAGTATGCTATGTTGGATATGACTAAACTCAAATTCCTTCAGGCTTGGACTGAACTTCTGGTGAGGTTCAGCATATCTAACCAACTACTACATACAACCTGTATACTATATTGTACAGTACCTTTTTGTTCAGAAAGGTTGAGACTGTTAGCCTTCTGCCTTGAATTATTTTCTTGGCTTAAATCAACTAAATAGGAGAACTGTCTCACACTTTATATATATATTTTTTGTTGTTCCGATTCTGTCTGAGAGGCCATATTACAGGGCTGCATCAGGAAAGTCCATTGTTCAATGGGTTTCTGGTAACCTGTCTTCCAGCTTTCTAAATCGCAGCTTAAGATAGGTTCTTATTTCATAGAATATGGCAAATAAAAGACTTCTTGAGCATTTCTAAGGACAATTTAAATTAGGCAGTTTAGAGTTTTTCCCCCTTTAGTCAGAATTCTATGATAAAGGCTTATTCACCAGTTAAAACTTTTAGATTTAACAGAAAACAGAGATTTTAGATTCCTAAAATTTATTCAAACTAATGATGTAATGTCTACCCAGCTGATAATGATGGTTTTCTTCTGCTTACATACTGTTGAGAGACTTGGCTTCAAATACTGGGAGACACTGCAGTTATTCAGCTTATAATCAAAAGAATAGTCAGAAACTGGTAAGTGGTAATTAATAATACAATGCCATTGTAATTACTATTGTAACTAAATTTCTTGAGCAGCAGTTAAATCCACTTTCTTCTTCTTCATCACTTTTGGGTGTTTTTCTGATATTGATATATCACCTTTTTCCTTTCCTCTTTACACTTTTGGATCAAATGTGGTATAGCTTTCCAGAACTTTTAACTTCAAATACATGCATCTAGCTCTTCTTCCCAGTAATTAAAAATCTTTTTTTTTTGCTTTCTCTGGAATTTGACTCTTTTTTTATTTGCAATGACAAACCCAACAATTAATGCAAGCTGTACCTATTCTATAAAATTCAAGCCCATCCTTAATTGTGCACTGTTCCTTAACTGTTGGCCTGCCTTTAGTAATGTTATTATGTACTAACAAAGTTCACTAGTAAATATGTAGTCTCAGCGTTTTATATTTGTTTCCTACAGACTTGAAAAGAAGCAGGACAGGAACTGGAAAAAGCAATTAATGAAAAAAATAAACTGCACTCCTTGCTCTGAGAAATTACCTTCCTATATGATGCCCTAAACTACATTTCACTTGCACATTTATTTATAGTCAAACTAAGTCTTTTTTTTTTCTCTCTGGTAGGTATCATTCACAAAATACATACTTTTTAAAAGTACTTTTTCCTCAAAATTCTCTTTGGAATTACACCTTAGAAAGACTCCAGTCATGACTCAGTGAAGCACCAGATCTATTTTCACCTTGCCTTTCAAAAGGTGAACATAATTTTGGTTTTGTTTTTCTCTTTTCATTAAATATTTCAATATTATGTCTATATGTTGTGGTTTAGCCCCAGTTGGCAATTAAGTACCACATAGCTGCTCACTCCCCCTCCCCCGCAGTGGGACAGGGGAGAGAATCAAAAGAGCAAAAGTAAGAAAACTCGTGGGTTGAGATAAGAACAGTTTAATAATTGGAACACACAAACACACACACACACACACACAAAATTGTAATGAGAAGGAAAACAACAAGAGTGCGAGAAAGGAACAAAACCCACGAAAAAACAAGTGATACAACCACTCACCACCCACCGACTAACGCCCAGCCAGTTCCCGAACAGCAATTGCTACCCCCTGGCCAACTCTCCCCATTTTATATACTGAACATGACGTCATATGGTATGGAATAGCCCTTTGGCCAGTTTGGATCACCTATCCTGGCTCTGCCCCCTCCCAGCTTCTTGTGCACCTGGCAGAGCAGGGGAAGCTGCAAAGTCCTGGACTAGTGTAAGCCCCACTTAGCAACAACTAAAACATCAGTGTCTTATCAACATTATTCTCATCCTAAATCCAGAACACAGCACTGTACCAGCTACTAGGAAGAAAATTAACTCTATCCCAGCCAAAGCAAGGACAGAATCCACCCCTTATTCTGTACCATCTACATCATGCCCAGGTTCTACCCTTTCTAATACATTCAAATTAATCACCACCACTTTCCCTGTCTTTTGATATACACACACAGATATCATTCCCTTGGTCTATGGGCCATCCCTCTAAAATGTCCGTTGAGTTCATTTAGTTCATGACTTTGGACTCCATCTGTCATAACAATCATTCAGGGCAGGAGAGCTGGTGTGTGGTGTTGGATTGTTGCATGCTGAAGCCAGTTCTGGTTCCATCACGGCTGCACTTTGCTTGGTTTCGTCAAAGTTCATTCTTCATTAATCTGGGTGATTCTTACTGTAATACCATTGATATGACATATAGCAAACATAAAAGTGATTACATACAGTATTATATAGCAATTAACGTCATACCATTCAGTTCATTGGCTATTCTCACACAAAATCAAATCCACTGGAGGTACACAGTGGACTTCCCCATCCTTTTGCATTACCCAACAAGTACACTCAAGTCCTTGAGCAAAAGCAATCCCATGAATGGGCTTGCCTTTGCCCAACGCAGGAATAACCCAGACTGTCTTTCCTAGATTATTTTTATGTGCACTACAGGGACTTTATCCCCCTCCACAGTACGTAAAAGTTTTGACTGGGCAGGGCCAGCGCGATTGGCAGATCCCCTAGTGTTGAGTAACCAGGTGGCCTTTGCTAAATGTGTATCCCAATGCTTGAATGCCCCACCACCCATTGCTCTTTGTGTAGCCTTTAACAGTCCATTGTATCATTCGATTTTCCCGGAGGCTGGTGCATGATAGGGGATGTGATATACCCACTCAATGCCGTGCTGTTTGGCCCAGGTGCCTATGAGGTTGTTTTGGAAATGAGTCCCATTGTCTGACTCAGTTCCTTCTGGGGTTCCATGTCGCCATAGGACTCGCTTTTCAAGGCCCAGGATAGTGTTCCGGGCGGTGGCATGGGGCACAGGATATGTTTCTAGAGATCCGGTGGTTGCTTCCACCATGGTAAGCACATAGCGCTTGCCTTGGTGGGTTTGTGGGATTGTGATATAATCGATCTGCCAGGCCTCCCCATATTTGTATTTCAGCCATTGTCCTCTGTACCACAGAGGCTTTAGCCATTTGGCTTCTTTGATTGCAGCGCATGTTTCACATTCATAGATAACCTGTGCAATAGTGTCCATGGTCACGTCCACCCCTCAATCACGAGCCCATCTATATGTTGCATCTCTTCCTTGATGGCCTGAGGTGTCATGGGCCCACTGAGCTATAAATAATTCACCCTTATGTTGCCAGTCCAGATCCACTTGAGCCACTTCAATCTTAGCAGCCTGGTCCACCTGCTGGTTGTTTTGATGTTCTTCAGTGGCCTGACTCTTGGGTACGTGAGCATCTACGTGATGTACTTTTACAACCAGGTTCTCTACCCAGGCAGCAATATCTTGCCACAATGCTGCAGCCCAGATGGGTTTGCCTCTGTGCTGCCAGTTGCTCTGCTTCCATTGCTGCAACCACCCCCACAGGCATTTGCCATCATCCATGAGTCAGCACAGAGATAGAGCACTGGCCACTTTCCTCGTTCAGCAATGTCTAAAGCCAGCTGGATGGCCTTTTCTTCTGCAAATTGGCTTGATTCACCTTCTCCTTCAGCAGGTTCTGTGACTTGTCGTATAGGACTCCATACGGCAGCTTTCCATCTCTGATGCTCTCCTGCAATACGACAGGACCCATCAGAGAACAGGGTGTATTGCTTCTCATTTTCTGGTAGTTTGTTGTACAGTGGGGCCTCCTCAGCACGCGTCATCTCCTCCTCTGGTGATATTCCAAAATCTTTGCCTCCTGGCCAGTCCATAATTACTTCCAAGATTCCTGAGCAACTGGGGTTTCCTATTCAAGCCTGTTGTGTGATCAGTGCAACCCACTTACTCCACGTAGCATCAGTTGCATGATGTGTACAGGGGACCCTCTTTGAACATCCAGCCCAGCACCGGCAGTCGGGGTACCAGGAGGAGCTGTGCTTCAGTACCAACCGCTTCTGATGCAGATCGAACCCCTTCATATGCTGCCAATATCTCTTTTTCGGTTGGAGTATAGTGGGCCTCGGATCCTCTGTATCCGCCGCTCCAAAACCCCAGCTGCGGTGTAGAGCACATTTTTTTACATCTTGCCCTGCCCAGACTGGCCCAAGGGCTACTGGATGACCTATCTCCCGTTTAATTTGTTCAAAGGCTTGTCGTTGCTCAGGGCCCTGTTTGAAGTCATTCTTCTTCTGGGTCACTTCATAGAGAGGACTTACAATCAGACTGTAATTTGGAATATGCATTTTCCAAAAACCCACAACGCCCAAGAAACCTTGTGTTTCCTTTCTGCTAGCTGGTGGAGACATGGCTGTTATTTTGTTAATCACATCCATTGGGATCTGACAACATCTGTCTTGCCATTTTATTCCTAAAAGCTGGATCTCCTGTGCAGGTCCCTTGGACCTTATTTTGTTTTATGGCAAAACTGGCTTTCAGGATGATTTGGACTCTTTTCTTCCCTTTCTCAAAAACTTCTGCTGTATTGCCCCACACGATGAGGTCATCAATGTATTGCAGGTGTTCTGGAGCTTTACCCTGTTCCAGTGCCGTCTGGATCAGCTCATGGCAAATGGTGGGGCTGTGTTTCCACCCCTGGGGCAGTCGATTCCAGGTGTACTGGACGTCCCTCCAGGTGAAAGCAAACTGTGGCCTGCACTCTGCTGCCAAAGTGATTGAGAAAAACGCATTAGCGATATCAGTTGTGGCACACCATTTGGCTGCTTTGGACTCCAGTTCGTATTGAAGTTCCAGCATGTCTGGCACAGCAGCACTCAGTGGCGGCGTGACTTCATTCAGGCCACGATAGTCTACTGTCAGTCTCCACTCTCCATTAGACTTTCACACTGACCCTATGGGACTGTTAAAAGGTGAGCGAGTCTTGCTGATCACTCCTTGTCTCTCCAGTCGATGAATCAGCTTATGGATGGGAATCAGGGAGTCTCGGTTGGTGAGATGTTGCCTCTGGTGCACCGTTGCGGTAGCAACTGGCATCTGTTGGTCTTCGACACTCAGCAACCCCACAACAGAAGGGCCTTCTGAGAGACCAGGCAAGGTAGACAGCTGTTTAATTTTCTCCATCTCCAAGGCAGCTATACCAAAAGCCCACCGGTATCCTTTTGTCCTTGAAATGCCCTCTCCTGAGGTAGTCTATGCCAAGGATGCACGGAGCCTCTGGGGCTCACTTCAGCCTCCAATACAGTCAGCTGTTGGGATCCCCTTGTCACTCCAGAAATACAGATGGGTTCTGCCCCTTTATAGCTTGATGGCATTAGGGTACACTGTGCACTGGTGTCTACTAGAGCCTTATACTCCTGTGGGTCTGATGTGCCAGGCCATTGAATCCACACAGTCCAGTAAACCCGGTTGTCCCTTTCCTCCACCTGGCTGGAGGCAGGACCCCTCTAGTCCTGGTCATAGTATTCATTACCCACTTCTTGTATGTACAAGTCAGGAGCTCCTTCATTAAAATCAGAATTAAGATCAGCCCTTTTACTCTGTCTGGGGAACTGCCCACCAGAAACCGGAGCAGCGGTGTTCCTGGAAGAACCCCCTTGTGTGATTGGCTTTTTTGCAACTCATGTACCTGTGCCTCTAGGGTCGAGGTAGGTTTTCCATCCCACTTCCTCATGTCCTCTCCGTGGTCATGCAGGTAAAACCATAGGGTGCCCCGTGGTGTGGACCCTCTTATCCTCTCTCTTGAGCAGAGGAATGCTGACTCCTAATAGCTGAGACACTGGTCTTTATAGGTGGAAAGTAGGACCTATCCTCTTCGAGTCGCTGGACCTTCCGGGACAGTTTCTCCACAGCTGAGACAAGAGAGGAAGAGATACTTTCTTTGTCTTCCCAGAGCTGGCCAGCCGCTTCATCCACTGTGGGACCCTCTCCGTCTTTCCAGGTCAGTATTGCCAATGAGTTGGCACACGACGCTGGTGTGCTCCACACCAACTTCCACCACACGGGTTGTGTGCACTGGACTTCATCTGGATCTTTGGGTAACTGCTCGTGGTCCAGGTCACCATAAATCACCTCCAGCGTGGCTAATTCCCTCAGGTACTGGATACCTTTCTCCACGGTGGTCCATTCCCTGGGGTAATATATAACATGTTCCTTGAAGAGATCTCTTTCCTTCATAGCTGACAGGAGTTGCCTCCAGAGGCTGAGGGCTGATGACCCTTTTCCAATTGCTCTGTCAATGTCCCCTTCCCTAGAAAGGGATCCCAGCTGTTTGGCTTCCTTACCCTCTAATTCCAGGCCACTGGCCCCGTTATCCCAGCATCGGAGCAGCCAGGTGACAACGTGCTCAGCTGGACGACGGCTGAAATCTTTTCGCAGCTCACTCAGGGATAGGGATCGGGTGGTTTGGTTTCTGTCTCATCCACAAGTTCTTCCTCTTCCTCTCCTTGTGATGACCCTGCTTTTTCATCCTCCCTTTCTAAACAGTCTGACTTTCACTTCCAAGATTTCTTCTTGTGTATAGGGGCAACTGATACCAGCACGGGTTGGTTCCCTGGCTGAACCGCAGTGCCTGTAAAAGGGGGATGGAGTAGCCGCAGTGCCTGTCGCATGGGGCGCTGGAGTAGCCGTGGTGTCTGTCGTTTTGTCACCAGATCCTTGAAGGTTCTGAATAGTGTTGCATAGGGTTCAGTAGGCATGGGCCAGGCCCCAGCACATTGCAGTGATTTGTATCTCCTTAGAATTGTCAGGGTGACAACATACTTTTTCCACATACTTTACTAGTTTTTCAGGATTCTGCACCTGTTCAGAGGTGAAGTTCCAGAACACTGCAGGTGCCCACCGTCCTCGGCATTTGCCCATGCTATCCCACACACCCTGCCACTCATAACTATCCAGCCTTGGGGCCGATCTCTGGATGATATTCTTAAATTGCTTACTAACCTTAGACAAAACCGAAACAATATTCCCAAGCAATATCAATAGATGTATCTTAACTACCCAAGGATGTTCAAGATACTGAAAAGTTATTGTAACGAAGGAGGAAACATTGTAGAAGAAGGTAGCGAAGGTGCCTTTTTCTATTTCCTCCATAAAAAACCTCTCAGAGGAAGAAGTATAATTGCTAATTGTCTCCACGAGGTGGTACCTGATGTACAGTAATATTTTCAGTATGAAACTTGGATACCAAAATAAACTCAAGGTCACTGTTTTAATAACAAATCTCCCAGGCAAAACATCACTAATCACTGCAGACCACAGCAAACTGCAAAAACCAACACCGATCTTTAACGTGTACAGCAAAAAAATGAGCATGGTGCAGATCAGGTAAACCAATATCAAGAACAGATGAATTGATATTGTGGCCCACAACTATTAACAGATCTAGATTCCTTAATACGCTCTGGTTAATCTGTTATTAACTCAAACCCTTTGTGCCCCACGTTAGGTGCCAAAAAGGACTTTTGTGGTTTAGCCCCAGTCGGCAATTAAGCACCACACAGCCGCTTGCTCACCCTCCCCCCCGGTGGGATGGGGGAGAGAATCAAAAGAGCAAAAGTAAGAAAACTCGTGGGTTGAGATAAGAACAGTTTAATAATTGGAACACACAAACACACACACACAAAATTGTAATGAGAAGGAAAACAACAAGAGTGCGAGAAAGGAACAACACCCAGGAAAAAACAAGTGATACAACTGCTCAGCACACACCAACCGATGCCCAGCCAGTCCCCAAGCAGTGATCGCTGCCCCCCGGCCAACTCCTCCCAGTTTATATACTGAGCATGATGCCATATGGTTTGGAATAGCCCTTTGGCCAGTTTGGATCACCTACCTTGGCTGTGCCCCCTCCCAGCTTCTTGTGCACCTGGCAGAGCAGGGGAAGCTGCAAAGTCCTGGACTAGTGTAAGCCCCACTTAGCAACAACTAAAACATCAGTGTCTTATCAACATTATTCTCATACTAAATCCAGAACACAGCACTATACCAGCTACTAGGAAGAACATTAACTCTATCCCAGCTGAAACCAGGACACTATATCATTTGGAGCATATCTTTGCTAGAGGTTGTTCACTCTAATTTCATAAAATTGGCCATTAATATCACAGCTTGGTTCCAAGCCAGCTGTTGAACTTTGTCTTCTGAAAGTCTTCTGCTACTGCTTTTCTCTCTTATGAGCCTCAACACATCTTCAGCTTTGTTAACACCTCCTTTCTCCCACAGTTCCTTTGTAGCTAGACATTTCCACCCTAATTCCCCACCCCGCTTCCACCCCATGAAGTCACCAGTCTCCCTCCAAAACCAGTTAGATTTTATCTGGAAGCACCTCTGTTCTTTTGAGCTCACTTTTTGGGGGGACAATTCCTACATTTGCTTTATCTGTGAACTTCTGTCTCCTGTAATCATTCCTCTTTGGGTCACTGTTTGGACACCTTAGCCAAGCACAAAGTGATTCTGCAAGCAGGATATACCCAGCTTAGAAGTATAAAAATTATTTATTGGTTATCATACACAAATGATCACTACTAGGTTAGGCATTAATATGCTCAACACCTTTTATAAGACACACGCAGAGTCTTTGCTAGCCAGGCAGGCAAGAGCCAGGAGGAGCAGGGGCAGTTCCTGGAGCTCCCCAGAGCACAGCTGCAGTTGTGCCATCTTCTGACACCCTGTTTTTTCTTTATGATTTTATACTTGCCCATGTTGGTGCTTTTCCTTGTCTTACCCTGTCTGCAGTTTCAGCTTTCTCATCTCACATGAATCTCCTTCAGACTTTGTGACAGCTTTTTTTTTTTTTTTTCCCCACAACTCAGCAATTTCCTTAGAAGTCTGAGCCATGGTTATGTAGCTGTGCAGTATCAGCAATGGGCCTGGTATCCTCAGAGCACAGATGCCTGAACTGGCTTCAAGATAGAGGGAGTCACACTCTTCTTGTTTAGCACTGAGATGACTGTGACACAGGAGGTAAGGAAATGGACTAGTTCTAAGTGGCTACCAGCCAAACTCATAATTTTGAGTATCAGTTGCTCAACGGTAACCTTCTATATGCTCATGCTACCCCATAAGAAAAGCTTATCCTTTCCCTTGTGATACAGCATTAGACATTTCTTCAGATCTTAATATACTGCAATAAATCATTACATTTTTCTTGAACTTTTGAATCCATGTATCAGCATTTGGACCTAGGCCAATTTGAATTAATGTTGCAAAAAATGCATTCAATCCTTTAATGACACCTATCCAAAACAAGAATCTTCCATCCTCCCCACGAAAATTTATTATGCAGAGCTCATAGAAAAGAGACATTCAGTAGGAGACATAATTTCTAAATATATACAGTTCTGAATAATATGCATAACATCTTTGTCAGTCTTCTTAAAAGAAGATTTTCAGGTTAAGTTTTACTCTCAAAGATTTTCTTTATATGTATTCATTTTCCATGTAGGACTCAATCTGTGAAGTAAGAATTCACAGTCTTACTGGCAGAGACATGCTATAAGTAGTCACACTACTAACCAACTTAATCATGCTGACCAAAAATGTAACAAAGTTAAAGTCATATTACCAAAAGCTCCTCTTGCTGCTGTAGCTTAGCCTGTTAAGGGAACTGATTTTACACACACCTCCAAATAACTTTTAACTTAACTATATCGGTGGTCCAAAATACCTGTTCTGGCAAACACCATGTTGTAAAACCACTGAAATGTTTATGTAAGTCATGTAGGCCTTTTTTGGTGCCTTTTATTCTTAAGAAAATGGCAGGGTATTACAAAGAACAACAACTATTAAAGGAACAAAGAATGAAAGATGTATGTCATGCTATAAAAATGCTGAATATGGATAAATTTTTCTAAACATGAACATGTAGCAGATAAAAGAAGCTTTGACACTTGAAGTATAAGGGTCTGATCTAGTCTAGCTATGGGAAAGGGAAGGAGAAAGGATTGAGATAGGGAGCCAAAGAAGTCTTATTTATACTTTCTTCTAAAAGGGCAAAAGAGACACGAGTGCCAGCTGCTACATTTAAGAGACACTATCTTTGTTTGCTGTCCTTAGCAATGACTTGCTTTGCCTATACTTGGAACTATCCCTGATTAAAGGTTTAATTCTCACCAACTCAGAAAGCTTAACCTACATCACTCATTCTCCATTTCATTAATAGATCAGACACAGTACAGAAGGAACAAGAAGCTAACTAATGTACTTGAGTCCACATCTGGAAGGATGAGAATGAAAAGGGTTCTCCTGCCATGTTTGTGACCTTTGTACTTGCCATAGCCATCAACCAAAGAATCAATTTTGATGCAAGTGTGGTCCTAATGATACTACTGCCCACTACAAATTAGATATCTGTCTATAATTAAAGCAAGATTTTTTTTCAACCAATAGGGCTCATCTGGCTTTCTCATCTAAAAGCTCATGCTGTAAATATGGGGAAAGAGTGCAGGGTGATGAAAAGAGAAGGCAGTAACTCCACCATGAGACGGTTTGGTTGTTATAAGACAATCCCAGGGCTCTGTTTTGCAGCTATTTCTTTTTACTGTGCATTTGGGCTGCAAGTCAGTTGCTCTTATTGCTGCTTCCTCTTCCTGCCCATACAAAATATTTGCAGCAAATTTCAGTTTACGTAAATCCCAAGCAAGACAAAACCACCCACAACTCCTTTTGTAAAGTATTAAAGGACTATGCCTTACGAACACTGAAAATTTGAAGGAAATAGTGCTTTATGCAGAAAGGTTTTAGTATAACTTCCATCAATTTCATGGAATATGTTCCTGTTTTATTGCAAACTGAAATTCAGTGACAATAGTGATTCAGACTTCGCTGCCTTCACTTCTGCCAAAATGCTGGGTGCAGAACTTTCTACTTTTTGCAGAGAGATGGACAGCACTATATGCAGGCTATTCAGTGTAGTGATCTTTCTTGGGAGATGGGCCTATTTTATAAATGCATGTATGTCACAAACAGGTTTAATAAAAGTTAAACACAAGATTGTGGGAAACTTAATGACCTCAAGAAATTCAGTACTTGTTTATGATTACAATTGTATTAACACAGTGCAATACAAAGAGGCTCCTTTGTTTCTGAAATATTTTCCATTCCCCATCCTGAGCAATGAGACAAACAATGTATTTTACTAATCAGCTGAAGTGGCATCTAATATTGCTAATCACACCAGCCATTTAAATTAGGGTAAGAATGAGGTAAAAGCAATGGGTAACAGACGTGGAAAAGGTAGAAAGAAGGTGAGGAGAAAAAGGGAGTTAATTAGTGGGAGACATACTCAGTCAGGTCTGTACTTTCTTTTCTTTTTTGTCTAGCTTTTACAGATCACTAGTCATGTAAAAATGTCAGAGATACACTTTGTGTTCTTGTGAAAACTGAGGCTGAAACCTCAGATATTTCTGTATTGCCCTAATGAGAAGCATATTTAGGATTATGCCATTGATTAATTTAATTCTCTTCCCTCTTACTTAAAAGCAGTATTTTAATTTATAGATTGACAACATGCACTAGCTATCACACAGCAAAAAATTCAGTTAGACTCACAGTAAGCAATCCCAAAGTCATGTTGAACAAGAAGATGCCTGTAACACTTAACATTTTCTAAATGTTCATATTTCACTAGCATGAGTCACATTAAATGCGTTTTTTCCTTACGCTGAAAAGTAATATGTAAATCAGTATGTTCCAATGTTCAGACCCATGGTTGTACATCTGCTGTTCTCATTTCTAACGATCTTCAAGTTGCTGATAACATACATACATAATAGCAGTGAATTTTCCTATGATTCACCCTTTAAATATTACAATTTTTTTCCTGTCAAAACTCTGCTAATTTATGCCTCGTTATAGGCTAGGAAGTGCAATTGTGGATTATGCTACAGTAAGGTCTGTAGACTTTATGTAAGAAATATGTGCTTTGCATGATTCCATGTAGAAATTATCCTGCAAACTTTTATTCCAGTATTTTCTATCTTAGGATACCATCATTACAAACCTACATCTGTAGTAACATGTTGGGGTCAAATTAATTAGTGGAAAAAAAGACATTAGTATTATCTGCATATTCTGTTTCTCGCAGGCATAAATTTGATAAGAAGCAAGTTAAAAGTCAAATTTAAGGACACTGAAAGGTTCAGCTCGTTCAGAAGTGGAGGCTAATCTGTGTGAAATGTAACATACATTTTTTCCCCAGCTAGTTTAGTCTTAACCCCAGTCAGACCCCTGGGAGAGTTCACACATCTACACTTTTATCTCACAGGCATCTTTGCTCTCCCTAGTTTTCTTCATCCACTGTTGGGTTCAGGATCCCTCCCCACCGTGAATCCGTACATGCGTGAATCCGTACTCGTCCGCCAAAAGGGTGAGCAGAGTCAGCTTATTAAAACACACACACACACACACAAAAAAAAAGGAAATAAAAAAATATCAACTGTATTGCCGCCCTGAGGTCGCCCCCTCAGCAACAGGAAGCCCCTCCCTGCACGTGCCCGGCCCGGTACAGGGGCGGTGCTCAGAGCCTGCGGACACCCGCCCACACGTCGTCTCCCGGTGACAGCGGCAGCTCACAGGGTGACGGCGTGAGGCGGGCGCAAAGGCGCCCCGCGGGCCTTCTCCCTCGGGAGGCCGCAGGAGGAGGAGGCCGGCCCGGGCAGGCACGCCGCCACAGACAACACCTGCCGGCCAGGTGGCGAAAGCGGAGCGAGCCCGCCTCACCCGGCGACAGCCTGCCCTTCAGGGCCGCGCCCCTCGGAGGGGCCCCAGGGCGCAGCTTCTCCCCGCGCCCGGGACGCGACTGCCCCCCCGCCCCCGGGCTGCCGGGCCGCCCCCGCCTGCGCACGCAGCACGGGGGGCAGCGCCGCGGGGGAGGGGCCGCTCCCCCAAGGCTCCGCGGGCGGCCGGGCCCCCGCCCCGCCGCAGCGGACGGAGGCCGCGCCGCCGCCGGCGGAGGTAGCGCGGCGGGGGGGCCCCGGCCGTCTCGCGAGCGTTGGCGCGAGGACGAGCCTCCGCGGGCGGGGGGCGCGCGGCGGTTGGGCCGGCGGCGGCCCGGGCTGTCCGTCGGCCTCTGCTGCTGCCTGACGGAGCTGTCTCCGTGGCCGTCAAGGCGGGCAGTGGGGCCGTTCCGCCGCGGCCCGGGTCCCGCCGGGGAGCCGAGGGGGGCAGGGCGCCGCCGCTGTGTCGCCTGCGCCGCGTTAGAGCCCCGGGAGGGTCTGAGGCAGGAGCCTGCGCGGAGGGAAACGGGGAGAGACGGCGGGGCGAGGGGGTGGGTTGTCTTGAGCTTAAATTTGGAAGGGATGTGGCCCGCTAAAACATTGCCCTTCTGTCGCACGTTTGCAAGTTTACAAGACGCCGTGACTTTTCTTAATGCTGTGGTCTCTTCAGTTGTCACTCGACTTTCTGTGTTTGATACATTTGCTACATTTAAAAGTTTTATCTCTCAGTTTCGGCTCAGGTTTGCTTGTTTATGTAGGTTGTTTATTGAGCAAAGCGGAGGGAGGAAAAATTAAGTCGCATTGTAGGCCTCATCTCATGGCACACAAGATGAAGCAGAAAACCTGAAATTCACCGGCTTGATTGGGGTTAAATTTGAAGTTGATGGTATACCTCTGAGACCTGCCTGCACAGAATCACAGTGGGTTTGTTTGCACTGGTAGTCAGGGCAATAACCTGTTTTTCTTTTCATATTAGCAAGTGCACTTCCATGTGTTATTCTTTATGGTCAAAGTCTTGGTAGGTGTAAACCAGGCTTACAGTTGATTTGTGTGTCACTCCTACGATACCCTGGTAGCCCAGAAGGTCACAAGGCTTGCCTTGTACCAACCGGCATGCTTGAGTTTTTCTTACTAGGATCTCGATGTCAGCACTTTGGTTTTGTGAACAGTTGGTGTGAAGTTGCTGGAACACTCCTTGCACGTTTTCCAGCTGACGTAGAAGGAACAGTGTATTCACGTTAATTATAAGGGACAGTTTGTACACTTGTTCTTTGCGTTATTAACAATTTTTAGTCCTTCCTGTTTCTGAAATGAACAATTGGCTTTATGGTTGGTGGTGAACAACACAGTGCCGGATGGAGGGTGGTGAGAGAGACAGTAGCTACTGAACAAAAGTTCTGCCTAGAACTGTTTCATTGTCAAATGAATCAACTGCTAACACGTCTGTGTTTTAGGTTGTGATCCCTTGAAAGCTGAATGTGAGAGGATTGTGAAGAGGGCCTTGTTATAGTATCAGGGTCTTGATGTGCAACTGCCTTTCAACTACCCTTTTTTTGTTTTTCTGTTTTTTTCCCCTTAATGTTTTTAAACAGGTTATGTTTAGAAGAGAGGAAGTTTCTGCTGTGTACTTCTATGGTGTCCAAGCTCATCTATTGATACTTCCTTTGTAACTCCATGGTAAAACAGCTTCTGAGAGTATCAGTTTAGTTACCACGTTATCTAGATCCAGAGGTCACTTTTAAGAAAATGTGGACTGCTAAAAGTCTTTGTAATGCTCAAATATTGTTGCTTCAGTTGAAAGAAAGCAGATTGTGTAGTTGCGTGTTTCCAAAAACTCAGCAGTTCTGGATTGGAATTCTAAATTATTGCACAATAAGAGCGCCATGTAACAGAGTTAAATTCCAGGTAAGTATTTTTGTGGTGCTCTAGGTATAAGTGGTATGCATCGATACAGTGATAATATAATTTCTTTTAGAATCTACAGAGCTAAGCTTTTGATCTTGTGGCCTTATTTATGAATTGAAGATGCCTATCAAGGTAAAAGGGCAGGCAGCAAGAAGTTGCAGGAGAACTAGTGTTTCAGAATGAACTTTTTGTGTCTGATAGTTCTAAGATGGGGAGAAACATTAATTTTTTTCAAATTATACTTAAGACAATACTGCATGATAACTGACAGGCTTGTTAGTTAGAGTGACAGCCGTTTAGTGAAGAATAGGACCAGAGTTCTCTGGAAAACTTTTTACAATATGCAGTATTTTACAATGCAATGTTGCACAAAAAGGGGAAAAAAAGTCAATTTTTATTGCATCGGTAAGGGAGGATAAAAACATAAGAGTTTAATTATAAAAAAAAATCTGTGGATATAAACAAAAATAGTGGGAAAGGACACAAAATTAAGGCTAACCTTGGACACTGGCAGTTTCAAATGGCAATGTTTTTCTTTTTCTAGATGTCTAATTAAGTTCTTCTTTAAAATATAAATTGCTGCATGCACTTTATGAATACTAGAACATTGTGGTTTCAACTAGTTTAAGGGGGGGGTAAGCAATTGAGAAATTAATCTAGATGGTTTTACAACTATTTTAATTGACTTTATTAATCTGTTTAAGGATAAATAATGTTCATCTTATATTTGCCTGTTGTTTCTCTTTTAAATAGTAATATTTGACTGTATGATTGTAGGTTTCCAAGGTAAATGATAAACAATTGGTAGATACAAGAATGGCTACTAGTGCAGAGGGTACTAAAATAGCTGCTGGAAAAAGTCCCAGTGGAGTATGTGATGGAAGCCAACATCCATTAGAAGGTATTGAACCTTTTGGCACCCTCTTCTTAAGGAGTCAGCCTTCCCTGTCCTTTCTAGACATCTTGTGTTAATGATCAAGGTGGTCTAAACTCTTAATTTGAAAGTTTTGTATCATGTGTTGTGTTTATTTTCCAATTTTAAGGGGATTATACACGACTTCTGTAGATTGCAAAGTCTCATGTAGCTTTCCTAAGTGTCTTAATGGCTGATTGGATTGTGTACTGATTATTTTGTATTATTATTATTTAAATGGTTTTTTTCTTCAGCTTCATCAAACTCTTACAATGTTATTCTGTGTGACTGGATAGATGCAAAACTTAGTTTTCCCATTCTCTTGCTAGCAACTCTGGTGACATTTAAGTAGAGTATAATCTGTTAGATGGGTTACTGTTTTGTGTGAGCCTATTTTTGACTGGGAGAATCAATTTCTTGACTATTCACTGAAAGCTACGAATGGTCTGTGATGCTAGTGAACTTCTTTTTCCTCTTATAAACATGAAAAAACAATTAAACATTCCTGTGTGAGTGGTGATTTCTGATTCAGGTAAATTAGTGGTTACAATTATGACCCTTATTTTAGCAATGCTGCCTAGCTAAATAGTTCTTTCCATAACTTTGCTTGTTTTGTCATTCCTAGCTAATAACTAATCCCCAAATGTGCTGTTATGCATCATACATTTTAGCTCCTGTGCTTCGGGGTGCTTGGTCATTCTCAGTCTATGTATATTTAATTTTTGTTTGTAAAAGGTTTTTTAGTCAGTTGCTTTGGGCATTTTCAGCTTTTGTTTACAAATAGGATGACAGGGAGGTAGTTATGACTGGTTAAGACACTGAGCTTGTATACTGTTTATATAATTATATTGTTCAGGAAAACAGCCGTGTGAGAAACTGTTGTGCTATTTCTTGTGCATGACAATTAGGAAGACAGTACCTATCCTGAAAAAGCTATATTGTACTCTATCATAATTCTGCTGTATAAGCTTGTCTCTTTACATGCATTCTCTTGTAGGTTTGCATTAGAAACGGATGAGATAGTGCTGAGTAAACAGAAATTTCCCCCTCCCCCTCCCCCCCAGTATGTTTTTAATCACCAGTGAATTCTTTTTTTTTTTCCGCAGATGTGAGAATCTTTTAAATAGAACTCCTAGGTTTATGTTTATTCCTGAATGCTCCTGCATTATCTGTAAAGTAATGAGATTGAACAGCCCCAGTATCCTTCTAGTGCCTTCTTGTACTTATCTTTTCTTATGCTTCTGTTTTTTCTTGTAGACAACAGAAACATACCTATCCCTTTAGCCAGTTAAAATCTTTATATTTTGAAATTTGCCAATCATGTAAGAGAACAACGTTTTTGAAAAGCAGTGGCAAAAGCATTTGCTATGTTGTATTTACGTCGTATCTCTACAGTGTGTGCACTGTCCAGCTGAAACGTACTTGTGCATCTTTTAAGGTTCATTGAAATTTTTTCTTAACACATGCCAATATGATAACTTTGAGTTAATAGATAATATCTTTAACAGTCAGAACTTACGTTAAACCCTCTAAGAACATTTGTTCTGAAGTGTTGTGGAACAGGTGTTTCATACCATTTCTAAGATAGCAAGATTTCTGCTGTTTGCTCAGGCAGCTGAAAAAAATGGTCTATGTCCAGATGTGGCTGTGCTCCTATTTCTGGTAATCTGTAAGAAATTGGCAGGGAATAGTCATACTGTAGACTTAATTGTTTCTCTGTACGTCCTCTTGGGAGTTGTTATAACCCTACTATTCTTTTTGATCAAAAGAGCAGTGATCTACCAGATCATCAAAGCAAAAGACATTTTTGAATCATACTGTCTGTGAAATGCACCATTCTAACTTGCAAATCAAGTGTTGCCATGACATGTTTGCAGGAATCAAAAGAAATGGGAAAGTTTGTATTCTTATAAAAGTGAGTATTTGGTTTCCTGTTTCTTGCTTTTCTGATTTTACAGGACATTAATGAATGCTTTCTTATCTTTTCCTCTTACTCAGAGGTTCCTTTGCAAGGTGAAACGACATTGCTTAACTGCATCTGTCGAGCAGATAGTTCCTTACAGAACCATGATTCTTGTTCATCTGTATCATCTTTGTAGGTTAAGTGCTTTGTTACAGATTTGTTGTAAGAGGCCTTCAAATCAATGTAGAGAACCTCCCTGTAGGTAGATGCATAGTGCTGAATGAAGATGTTGATGTTCTCTTGTTTATAATGCTGATTATTTGCAATACTGTACTGATTTTAATATTCTGAACAAATGATTGTTCACAAGACCTGATTGTTTCACCCAGCAACAGGTACTAGCTATCACTTAGGAGCTAAACATTACATGATTTTTCAGTTAACAACTGGATAAAGTCCTAAGCAACCTGATTTGATCTGATAGCTGACCCTGTTTTGAGCAGAAGAAGATTGCGCAAGAGACCTCCTGAATTATTCTGTAATTCAATGATTTTTTTTTTCTCTCATTATTTACCCACTTGTAGGGTTGTTACATGTGTGTGCAAAAACCCATTTCTCAGTCATGCGGCTAGATGTAACTGCTGGATCTGTCATTTGAACCTGAATGTCATCTGCCAATTAACGTTTGTACTGAAGCATTTTTAAGTTTCATGCGTATGTGATGAATACATAATGTAGATCTGGGAACTGACCCTAATTAATAAAAATGTAGTGACTTGATAGCACAGCCATGCTGTTGCTACTTTTGATTTGAAGTTCTCTTGGGGAATCTGTAAAACAGTGCTGTATTCATGCCATACAAATCCAGTGGATCAAGTATGTTTGTTTAAAAAAAAAAAAGATTTATTTTTAACTGCTTTTTGGATTGCATTCGTTTCATCTTTTTGGACTTGAAATTAGTCTACTTTTAACAGAGTGTGAGACTAGCAGCATTCTTTAATAGTATTGCTTTACTTGAAACCTTAGTGTTCTTTTTTATTTTTGTATGTTCGTCTCTCACGGAATCCTTTTGTCAGTCAAGAAACTGATGTGAATACTCATTCAATAATCTCTGTCTCTTGGGTAGGGGAATGAAGAAGGAGGAAGAGAAGTATGGGATCTAAGTGTTAAGAAATTAATTCTCATCAAAGAGTGAATGCCACGTATCCAGACACTCAAGAGAACAGTGGTTACTCACAATAACTGATAATTAGATAGGACTAAAGCTCATATAAGAAAATAAAACTTCCTCATGAAGCCTGGTAAGAGAAGGCATAGACATCTGACTTGAGTCAGTATATCTTCAGTAGGTTTTGATCTGAGATTCAAATAATCTCTTCAGTTCACATAACCTCCTTCTCTGTTCTTCTCACTTCAGAAAACATACCAGCCAATTCTTCATACGTTGAAGTGTGATTGTCTTCTACATTTTGTAGGGATTTTTTTTTTCTTTTAAAAAAAAATCCTTTAATCTAAAATTTCTGGCTGTAACTATGCTTTAGATAATCTTTTTAGTTTTTATCTTTTTTTCATTTGTGAACATCTAAATATTTTCCAGCAGGGAGAGATACCTTTTAGAATGCTTTGTAGATGAGCCTTGTAGAAGGTTTAGAAGATGTATATATACATGTACATAAGCATCGATATGCTTGTTTTTATTTAAATAAGCTTATTATCTTACACTTGTGTTTCTTAGTTAAATTTCATAGGTCCCTTGGATATAATTCTTGGGACTTGTGAACTCTTACTTTGCTTATTTATTTTCTGACCAATCAACCATGTAAACATGGTCCTTACTTCTTATAATGTTTTACGTTAGTGTCTTGAGCCTGAAATCTCTTTTGGACAAAAAAGGGAGTTAATTCTTCCATGCTTGCTTTTTTCCCTACTTAATAATGCACTTGCTTTAACCAACTTCACCTTTTTGTCAGAGTGGACCGTAATGCAAATGCGTCTTTGCTCCTAAGTTGTAGAAGGCATGGAAACAGCTGCAGCAGTTGGTTAAACTACAGAGAGTTTAACTAGCCTGAAAGAAAGCACATCATGGCATCATACTTCAAAGTCTCTTTAGTTTTGTTTCCACTCTACTAAAAAAAATCTTCAGTAGAATTCTGTTTGTTGTTTTCCAGTAAAATCTTGAGTAAATTTTTTTTATCTTCTATGTAGTACAGTGATTTTTCTTTAAATTGAAAAATCCTTTATTTTTAAAAGTAGTAGCACAATTTATCATTTGCTTCATTGCAAATGCCTTTCACTCATATTGCCACAGCAAGAGCCAACCTGAAATCCTTTCTATCAGTACAGATGTGTTAGATGTAAGTTACAGGTATTCATATTTACAAGTGGATATGCAAGTGTTTCCAGTGTTAAGGGGGTAAAGTGCAGTTGATAAACTTCCTTATGATAGTGTAGTGTTTTAGCAGCATGACTGATGCATCAAACAGTATGCCCTGGCACTATGAGATGCGCGTGTGCACGCTTTCTCTCTCTCTCTCTCTCTCTCTCTCTCTCTCTCAGGAAAATAGTAAACCTGGTTAGCCCCATTCGTGGTCTAATCATATTATGGCTAAAGCAGTTGAGTTTAGCATGTCTTCTTATCTAGTGGTTTTGAAAGCTGTTTCTTATCCTCATCTTTCCTGCTCTTCCCATTTCCAAGCTGAAGAGGCAACTTAAACCAAAATCTGTTGCTGTACATGTTTGCCTGTCTTCATCAGAACTGACACCACAGTGTCTGTATGTGAATTCCAAAAGAAACGTCTCATCAGCTATCTCATTATGAACCAGAAAAATCAAGTATAGTCCTGAGTATACTGATCTATTTTTTTCAGTCCCATTCATATTGACACATACCCAAATATACTGTGGGAGTTTATTTTTAATTCAGTACTAAGATAATCTGTACAATATCTTATATACCTGTACAACATAATCTTTGGAATAGCTTGCTCTCATAATTGTAGTTATTTGCAGAAACAGAAGAGCTAATAAAATATAAAATGTACTGCCTTTTTTTTTTTTTTAAATCACCTCGAAGGATCTGAATTTATGAATCCTGTTTGTGTTTTTTGTTCGATTTAAATTCTGTGCTTGACACCTTCAGAGTGTGTGTGTTTTCATACATTTAGTGCTTTGTATTTTACCTTGGTGGTTTTTTATTCCTTCTTATTTTAATAGTAGCAACGATATGTTGCATGTTTTTCGAAACAATAAATTACTTTAATAAGAACTTGTCTATTAATGATTACTAATAATACTAGTAAGCAAATGAGTTCCAAAGGTGAAGGAAAAATTGCTTTCTTAGAGAATTATATTGGGTTCAAGGCTGTGTGTTTGTAAGGGGAGTATGATGACACAGTAACCAGCAGTTTTATAATGAATTTGATTTTTACTCTAGGTGACTAACAGTGTTTGCTCTCCAACAGCATTCTTCTATCACTTTTGAGTAGCTACTTTTATTTCTTTGTATTTCTTTGACAAATTAGATGAAAATGAGTAGTTACATTGTGTGTGTATATATATATATGTATTTCTTGACTGAAAAAGGGATTTGTACTAAGTATTTTAGAGTTGTTTTCAATTTTGGAGATGTTAAACTGACTGCTACTTGTTTGATGGATTTGGTAAACAAAAGTTTTTACTGTTCTTAAATAAACTGGTTTTTGTTATATAGATATTATATGTGTTCCGTGCCAGAAGAACAGATATCTTAATATTATAAGATAAAATTAACTGATCCTTTTTCTGACTGTCAAACTTTTATTTCCACAGCAAAAATGAAACATATCAATATGTCATTTGCAGCTTGTGGGTTTCTGGGTATTTACCACTTGGGGGCAGCAGCTGCTTTTTACAGGCATGGTAAGAAGTTACTGAAAGTTGTGAAAGCTTTTGCGGGAGCTTCTGCAGGATCACTGGCTGCCACTGTCTTATTAGCAGTACCAGAAAATATAGAGGTAAATTAATAAACTCGGAGTTGTAGGACATGATCATTTTAAAAGTATATTTTTGATAGAATCATCTACCATGCATTTTTAAAAAATATTCTGGTTCTTGTTTTTCTCCTTACTTTATGTAAAGGAACAGGACTTGTGTATGTTTTTTCATTAAAAAAAAAATCTGTGACTCATGGGCAGAAATGTTTATGAAGCAAGTATTTCTTTATGACAAAAGTCTGTTGTACGAACTTTATCTTTTAAGCTATGTAAATATAAATTTCATGTGTGTGAATGCCGAGTTGTATGCAACCAGATATACTTTAATATACCGAAACGTATATGCACTTAATCACTCTACATTACAAAGTTAATCGTTTTCTTGGGTAGAGGTAGGCTTTGTTAAGCAAATGCATAGCACCATCATTTTGTGAAAGGAGATGAAAATGGCAGATGGACTGTATCTTCAGGAAGTTGAACACCACCACACACCGGCTTAAATTTTTTCCTTCCTGTGTGTGCTCCATTAGGCAGCGCAAAAAGTGGCTTGTGCACCTCCTTTAGACTCAGTACAGTTCACGACTTAACAGCAGTAGCCCCACTGTATGCCAGGGAGGATTCACCCTCACAGCATTCTGTTCTGACATGCTGCATACGTGTGTGTTTGTTTTTTTTTTTTTTTTCTCCAGAGATGCCACCCTGCTCTCACCATGGATATGGTGTCATGTAGAGACAGCAAAGTGATATTCAATGACTGCTCTTACAGGTTCTGTGGGAGAGCATTAGCTTGTCTTTGTTTGTTTTTCCTCTTAGGTTAAGGCTGTTTTGCCCTCCTGAATTGCCTGTAGTGATTTTGCCTTAATATATGTAGGGGACTAGGCCTTGCCAAAATGTTAATGTTTCTTTAATATTTTGAATTACAATAAACAGCATTATTGTGACGGAAAAAAAGGCTGTTAGATTTTTTTCTTCTAAGTACATTTAGGTTTCAGTCCAGTGAGCATTGGGTAACTTTCTCCAGGCCTTGCTTGTTACAACTTTCACTGCATTTGATTCAAACAATAGTCCCACACTTTGCGACTGATCTTTCTGTTCGTTTGTTGTTTCTGCTGTGATATGAACTTAGCTTGCAGTGAGCTATACTTCTGTTGCTTTCAGTAGTAAGTTCTTCTCTGGCCTCTTTCCGCCCCACCACCCCCTCTGATGTGGTATTAGGAAAGTTCCACTCTGTTGTGATGATAACCTTGCTTGTATTCTGTTCAGGTGTTACTCCTTTTCTGTAGCCTCTGATTAGTAGTTCAGTTTCAAGTTTGTCTGGTATAATGCATACCTGTGACTTTAATTTCCTATATGGTGTGCATAGCAGCTAGCCTTTTCTTAGCCCAAGGAAATTTTTCTGCTTATTCTAGGCTCTTGGTATGAGCATTTGTTCCCAGCCTGGTCCAACGTAGAAAAATCTTTCTAAATAAAAATATTATAAGAGTTTTTGTTTTTTATGTTTGTGGAAACTAAGCCTATATTACATTGAGTCTGATGGATTTTTCCTTGAAAATATGTCATTTTAATACAAACTGAAGAATATTTAATGAACCTTTTAGTCCTTTTTTTATTTACTTTTTAGTCATTCTGTTATATTGTTTAAATGGAAAATTGAGAGCTGTTTTTGGGGAGAGGAATAATTCTTCCTAATTCTAATGGAATTTAAGGCAGTGTTGTGTACTGAATAGAATTAACTTTTCACATGAGGATAATTTTATTATTACCTTTATTACATTTATAACTTGAAATATTTTATATCCAGAAATATAACTCTTACATAAGTTAATTTTTTTCTTTTTTTTTTCCCCCTCTTCCCCAGAGATGGCTATGTTAGAGAAGCTATAATTAGGACTTTCTCCATCTCCTAATCTCAAAGCTCTAATACAACCTTTCCTTATCTTGGAGAGAATGTAACATTGAGGATTTCTTGTTTCGACTGTTGCTGTTCTAATATGACAGTTTGCAAATGTTTTTCAGTTGTATCTTGGATTTTTGTCACTGTTGAAAAAGCAGGGGACTTGGGAATTCTAGGGAGGCTTATAGAGTTATCTATAAGTACCTGTTTATTTCAACAGTACCTCAATCATGTTTGATGTCAAGTTTGCGTAACTCAATACAAGTAGTTACAATTTCTAAACATGTCCTCAGTCACTATTTAAAATTTAGATGTATTGTTTAAAGCTTCTAGCACTAAGAGTATAAACAATTCGTAGCTGTAAGAAATTGTCCCTTTTGGCAGCAAGAATTTATGGCCTATTCTTAGTACTTGTAATATGGAAAGTAGTTTTCTGTCATTCACCTAGGTTTGGATTCATCCAGCTCCTTATTACTCTTAGCTTCCTATCACTTTATTAAAGCATCTTAGATATAAAGATAGTCGTTCTGAGGTGCTTCTGTGTAGGGTTTGTGGGTTTCTTCTCTATTTAGAGAGAGAGGTGTCTGAATGTGCCTCTTCCCAGCAGACTGACTACAGAAGAAGCCTAGCTGCCTAATGTAGAATAAATTCAAGACTTGGTGCATATAACTAGTTTTATATATTTGAATTGGCTTGGAACTGGCAATGGCAAGTACCTCCTAGGGTAAAGGTGCAAATCTAACCTATGTGAAATGAAGTAGCACAAATCTTTACAGTGATTGTTGCTTTAAGAGGTATGGACCTCTTAATGAACTTTTTTGATACATTTATTCGAAGGCCATATAGAGAAAGCAAAGACAGAAATGTAGTTCTTGCATCTCACTTGGGTGAGTGCTCTGTCGTACAAGTGATGTGAGGAAGTTAAACTGCTCCAACCAGCTTGCTCCTGATCTCATACTAATCCTCACCCCAACTCTTCCCTGTTTTTCCTTCCATTAAATCCTGTACCCTCCTCCTCAATAGGACGTTTGCTTTTCTCTTTTTTTTTTTTTCTTTCCCCAGTCACATCAATCATTTATTTTGTTACTAGCAACATATTTGTTCTTCATGCAGGAAGCTAATAAGCCAGGAACCCCAAACGATCTATAGACAGATCTTTTATTCTGTAAACATGTGGTTATATAGGTGAACATGAATATAATACATTTACTGAGTATCAGTTTCAGAATTGCATAGGATTGGATTTAGTTTTTTCCCAAGTCCCTAAAATCATTAGAGAGGTCTGCATGAAAGGATAAAAAGGGAATACGAATACTGAATAGTGAGTCTTAAGCATTCAGAATCATAATTCATTGTTTCAGAATGTTTTTGCTAAAAAATAAATGCTACCTATTCCTTTACTCTCCTTTTGGAGTTCTTATGGCTCACACTTCAAGCTATTTTTCTACAGTCATTAACGTTAGGCATTTCGGCTTGCATAAAACGTTCTCCGTGCAGTGAAATCTGTTGCCTGGTTTTCTGTAGTTTTCTTTTCTTCCTTTGTCTTCCATCATAGTATTCCATTCATTAAGTATTTCCATAGTATTTTATTCATTAAATATGTGTATTTGTTAGTAGCATGGTTTTTGCATTACTGAGAAGAAATTGTACTAATGGTAATTTTTTTTAATGCTTATAGGGTTCTTCAGGTACTTTTGTCTGGTTTCAGTACTGAATTAGTCTTTAAAATAAAAGGTGGCTTTACACTTGAAATATAAATGATCTTGTAATGACATGGTTCAGAGAACTGATTATTTAGCAGTGGTAATACATAGAAAAATAGCCTTTAACTTTCCTTGATTGTTAAAGTGGTATTCTTGTGATGGTTTATTATTATTAATTTTTATTTTTTTTTAATTAGGGATCTTGTTTTCTTACAAATTAGTTCTTATAAAAGGATGAACATTTTGTTACGCATATCTTGTTACAAACTAAGTACATATGGGAAAATATTTTAGTCGGATCTTATAGCTCTCTCTTAATTAAAAGCTTTAGCCACTAGTATGTTTTAGATACCACAGTTGAACATGCTTCCCATAACTAAAACATCCTTAATGGTTAATATTTTAATTTGCAGAAATGTAAGCAGTTTGCCTATGGATTTGCAGAGGAAGTTAGAAAATTGGACTTCGGGGCTGTAACGCCTGGTTATGATTTTATGAAAACACTTAGGTACCTATCTTAACACATCTCTAAGATCATTTTTGTGTGAAGCTCTCTAAATGAAAATGGAAAGCGTGCATATTTTTTCTGTACTGTGGGGAGCTCAGCACTCTTTCACCCCTAACATATTTGCAAGGTTTTTAAATAATGATGGTGAATAATGTTTAGCATTTTCTTTGCTCTAGGGAAGGCGTAGACTCTATTCTTCCTTCTAATGCTCATGAGATAGCTGAGAACCGTCTCTATGTGTCAGTCACTAACACCAAAAATGGGGAAAATCACTTGGTTTCAAGTTTTGCCTCCAGGGAGGACCTCATTAAGGTAATGAAGTTGAATATTGCTGCTTTAAATAAAAATGCTTGAGTTTCTTCAAGGTTTAGGAGTATGTTATTAGCCGTACAATAAATCACTGTTTTCCTCAAGTAATCACTTACACTATCAGTGATGCTACAACCATAACATAAACAATGGAAGCAGAATTTGATCGTGCAATTTCACAAATTTTGCTAAAATTTTTGTGTGTGTGTGTTTATTTCATCTGTTTTTAAAGTACTACCTTGTAGGCAAAGTCTGTTTAAAAAGTAACAGGGTAACTAATGGTTACAGTAGATGAGAATAAAATAGAGGATCTCCAAATTTTGTAACAATTCACTGAGTCTTTTTGCATGTCTTACTTCACTGATACTGTTTATATTATGTTTCATCACAAACGAAAGTAAAGAAAAGAAAGTTCCTGTCTTAAAAAGAAAAAAAAATAAAATCCAACACTTTCTACAAGTCCTTGTGGGGAATAGATATAATGTAATGTTAAGTACCATATATAAACTATATTTTAACTCTCGCTGGAAAGCGTATCTTTTACTGCCTATCTCTTTTCTTTTGAATACCACTTTTTAAATTTGGATCAGGATTGTATACATAAGCTGATATGAAATGGTAGGATGAATTCAGTTGCATGTAAAGCAAATGTTCTTTCTAGTAATTGATTATATCTTAGTGGAGGACATCACAAGATATAGCAGAATAAAGGAGGAAATAGAATAAGAAGGAATTCCTTCTTTCCCTGTCCTTGTGGATGCTTAGAGTAAATAAGAGATCCCTTATAATTAACATTTAAAGAAAAATAAAAATCACACTTGTTAACAAAATCTCAAAGTATGTAGTGGAAGTTTGCCTTTACAGTATAATTTTTTAAAATCTTGACCCTGATATTCTACACAGTCAATCAGTTCGCAAAATTTGTAGGACTTAATCATGCAAAGATAATTATGCAAAAAGTTTATCTCAAATTATGCAGTGTTATTTCTAGCTATGGTAGCCAGCAGTGACAAGCATGGAGATTATTATTCTGTAAGTTTGTTTTTTTGCAGTGAAATCTTCTAACCTGAAGATAGTTAGAAGCTTCAAGATGACTTTGGAAATACATGTATTTTATTAGTATTTCAATAGTTCTTTCATTGACTTAACCATTTCTGTTCTGTTCTTTTGTTCCATATGCTAGCAGTGGAATGAGTTGGAATAATAGTAATAAAATTCCAAATAATTGCTCATTGGAATCCATTCATATTGTCTGTTCTTTCAGTGCATCTCGTAATGCATGTTTTTGTGCATGCCTTCAGCTATGCATGTGTCATTTATACAACAGTCTGAATGTTGGTGGCTGCCCTGGTAGCATGGAGGATAGAGCTTGTTAGGTTATATAATCGTATTACGCCTTTCCTATACGCGATTTACTATATCCAAGGGATGGATAAAGATACTACTGGGCAAACGGTTTTTTATAACAGCAAAACTTCTGTAGCCTCTGCCAGAAATCTTTCAGCTTCCATATGTAATTGGTTTCAATGCTTAACAAGCCTTATGGCTCCAAAGTTTTTCATAATGACTAAACTGAATATATGTGCTACAATTTTAAGCTTTTATTTTCTTTTACTATTCCCAGTGGACTTGGAACGGCAGTTTATAATCTCCCACTTTTGAAATAGTCTTTACATATGCAAAGACAATCGTCACGTACCAGTGTTCCTGTACTTGCAGTTCTTAAACTGGAGGTGACAGGGAAGAGAGGCATGATTTGTATGTTTGTGAGGGAGCAGGGCACAGAACGCTGTTGTATTTAGTTTGGAAAGGTGGAAGCAGTGAATAGGAGTCAACACTGGTCTGTTAGTGGTAGGGAAATACTGAAAGTGTTAGTTCTCCAAACTCTTCCTTCCTCACCTCACTCTTGAGATCTAAGTGGAGATAAGGAAGGCCAGCTGCTTTCTTCAGTCTTCTTGAAAAGAATTCACACTTTGCAGGGCTTACCTGGCTTTGACTGTTTTCCTTCAGTAAACCTTTTGTCCCCATTTCTCTTAGTTTAGAAGGGCCGAAGTTACTGAGATGGAGTTGAAGGAGAGAGGAGAAAGGGAGTTGGGCAGGGGAAGAAGCTGATGTGGGGAACGTGGGAACCCTGTAGGATGTCACTTATGAAAATCTGGAGAGGAATGGTTTCAACGGGGACCTTATCTTACACTTTTGTGAGGGAAAGGCCTGTCTGGTAGAGAAATAGCTACAATTTCACATTTGTAGTGTGGAAAATAAGAAGAGAAAGCCT
Organism: Mycteria americana; assembly: GCF_035582795.1. NCBI lineage: Eukaryota > Metazoa > Chordata > Aves > Ciconiiformes > Ciconiidae > Mycteria > Mycteria americana. Next base: position 142,333,685 of record NC_134365.1, read on the forward strand.
TTTTATCTGAGCTCAGACAAAGCTCTGGTTCTTTAGATCACTGGGAAGAGAAATAGGCAAGAAAAGAGTTCTCAAAGTGAAAGGCTTCATATAGTCTCAGTTAAAACTTGTTAGGGGAGGAGAGGTGTTTAATACTGAAAGTAGGTTAATTTGTTGTAAAAATAAATGCAATTCCACCAAAAAAGCTCAGGCATTTTCTTCCATAATCTCCATGGATTGTGGGTTTTTTTATACCTGATCATCTTTCACATAGTATATACTGCAGTCTGTAACCTGGTTCTGTTCCCCAGATTTGTGTCTCATGCTGCCATGCAAGCACATGCATGCATATTCTACACATTTAGCTATACGAAAATTTCTGACATATTGCACTTCATCCACGTATCTACCCCTTCTCTTTGAAATGCTGTATCCTAATTGCATGTATGTAGGTGGATACATAGGTATAGAGATACATACGCACACTCATAGATATTACTATGAGTGGATAGAAAGGTGTGTGTGTGTGCACATCTGTACATGACAGAAGAGGTGTCTTGGTCTGCAAAAAAAAAATTGAGAACTGCTGTAGACAGCAATGTAGGCTTACAATAGGACAAGTAGTAATTTGTTAATACTTGAATGTATTAAATGTAAAGTATTGGATACTGATAAAGATATACATATGTGAATTTTCAGGCTGTTTATTTTGGAAATTTTGAATTCTTAGAAAATCTGTTTGTTAGAAGAGTAAAAACTATATTAATAAGCCAGCAGAATGATTGGGTCAGCTTCTTCTTTGGCAATACTCTATATGGCATTTTTTTCAGCATATTTAGTTTCTGCAAAATCACATTTATTTCACATTGTGTAAGACTAAGTTCATACTCTTTTGAATCACATTACTCAATGAGTTAATTTGTGATATTTTGTTTTGAGAGTTGTCACCATCAAGTCAGAAAAAAACCCAAACCCTACTGAATAGTGGTAATCATATTTTGACATACCACAACAACAAGGCATTTTTGAGATGAAAATGTTTTTATGAAAAACTAATATGTTAACTGGTTACTGCTATATTATTTAATACAGATAAATGTTTATGAAAATATGTATTGGTTCAGAATTACTTTGTTGCCTTTTCTTCACTTATGTGCTTTATTCTTTCTTCTTTCTTTTCTCTAGGTCTTGCTAGCAAGTAGTTTTGTACCAGTATATGCAGGAATTAAACCAGTGGAATATAAAGGAGAGGTAATTTTTCATTAAGTTTAACTATCAGCTCTTTTTTTTTCTTTTGTAAGAGCATTCTTAATTTATGATGTCATTATTTGATCTTAGGGGAAGGGTAGATGGGAATTGCAGTACTGTATTTTGTAGAATAGTTACTGTTTCTGTTGATACTGTAGATTAACACCATGAAAGATGACATGAGTTTGTTCATGTGTTGTTTCAAAAACTGTGCGTGCTGAGACTGAAATGATCTTTGTATCGTGAAGCTGTTTCCTGAAGATAATGTCTAATGCTTACCATGAGAAGCAGCTTCTCGTAGTAAAGATGCTTCTCACAACAAGCTGTGTTACCAACTCTAAAATGTTTTTTGCAATTTAAAGGACCACCATTCTGCTTTTCTGTTTAATGGAAGGAATGATAAAGGAGGTTTTGGCAGCTTGGACACTGCTGGAGTACATGGTTCTTTCTACATATGTGTTGTAATTCTGTACAGAACATGAGAACATGCTCACCAGGCACCTTCAAATCTCTTACCTCTGGACAAACATTAAAGGATAAACTTTTTTTTCCCCTATAGCACAGAGCTATGAAGTTTTCAGAGGTGTACAGTACTATAAGAAAACCTTTTCACAGTGGCCTGTACTTGGTTTAGCTTCAATAAGTTTTTTGTCTTTATTACATAAATATTTTACCATTTTAAGAATAATTTTGACTATTTAGTCTGTTTGTAATTACTAAAAGCATGAAAATAGCCATTTTTTTTCTTTCTGAGAAATACTACATAATACTCTTTCCTTTATTTCCTCATACTCATCCAAATGATGCCTTTAGAACATCTATAATACTCACAGCCACCCTGCCAAAAAAACCCCACAAAACCATATGCATTTGTCTCTAGCAAGAAGGAGTTGGAATTCATTATGTCAGAAAACTTGTTAGCTTTAAATTGTGTATACAACAGTACATACCAGCTAAAATGTTTGACAAGTTTAAATCAGTATTACCTGACTGCTTGTGTTAAATGGAGACTGCTTGCAGCTTCCCAGGGTCTGGAAATTTTGTTGGAGTCTTTATATGTTGCTTGTGCAGTTCAAGGAGCATACATGGTTGTTTTAGGTTCATTCTGCCATTAGTTAAAAGGAAGGAAGTTTCTTTGTTAAATTTCTTGTGTTGTTCTTTCAATTAAGAAATTGAAAAGTTGGCTCAGAGTTTTGTCCAAAACTCATTTAAAACCCATTTTACTGGATGAACACTGCTATTATGATTTGCTTGGGTATTGTAGTGTTTACTGAAACACCTGCAGCCTCTTCTTAGTGGACAGTTCTCATTCTTGCCCAACTTTATTTTTTGCATTCAGAAGTGAAATCAATGAATATTTCACGGAAGCTGGTTCTTCTGTTACTTGAAAGCTTGTTGTCATTCCCAAAGCTTCTTGCTATTCTTCGTAAGTGAGATTCAGAACAGGCAGTTAGTTTCTGAGAAGAAGGTTGCTTTCATTTATTGTTATGTGTTAGAATGATTAGTTCTGCATGTCTGCACTGACTTTTCTCATATTCTGTAAAACAGTGCATTTGTGGTTTGGGGAAATTTTTTTTTTTTTTTTTTTTGAGAAAACTGTTGCCCATAAATGAATGTGACTTCCATTCTTTAGTCCAAAATACTTGGAGCAGAGTGAGAGCAAAGACCGTAGGATTTCTGTTGCAATAGTATTTCCATGGCTTGGAATAGTGGGTAATGAGGATATGTGGGTGGGTAATAGGGGTCCTAAAGCATGCAGTGTAGAGCCAGATACATGGCATGTAACCTCATGATCCAGACGTAGTAAGCACTGAAGTCAGTAAGATGGATTGGATATTGATTTGGCTCTGCAAGGCCACCTATCATATTAGCACCATACTCCAAGTTTCCTGAAAGCTTTAACTGTAACAGATCAAAGTCCTGTCTGCATTTACACTAGTTTCAGGGAGTAAATTCCTTAGGCCGTATGGTCCATGGCAGCGTGGAACTGAGCTTACTCCCTGCTAGCTGCTCGAGTCTACTGGCCTTATCTGTGCTTCAGAACAGTTGGTCTGGATCTTCTCTGGGCTACATAAGTCACTTGCATACATATCGCCAGGTCATCTGGGAATGTTTTTGAAATGTATTTCAGTATGTTATCTGAGGTATGTGTTGCCTGATACATAAGGGAGCATGGTGCAGTTTTGCTAGAATAGTGTCAGAAAATAGCTAAACCTGTTGCTAGCCTGTCCATACTGCCTATAGAGAGTGAACCCCAGGGTAGACTGCTCCCAGCATTTCACTTCCGTTTTCTTTTTAGGAAGAATGCTTTTTGGGAAGCATTTGGCTCACACTGGGATTAGCAAGCATACCTGTAGTATGATGCGTGCTTGGAGGCTGGACTTTTGCGGTGCATAAGCTAAATTGCACGGTAGCATAGGCAGAACATCTGTCTGTTCATAGTATGTTTTCTTCTGGTTTGATGAGCCTAAAAATAATCTGAAGGAAAAGGGAGTGTAAAATAACAGCTGAGAATTTGTAGTTTGCTACTGGCCTCAACTAGCTTTTTATCTGGGTTGGGTATTTAAGGTGTCCTTGGACTAGGCTTCCAGTAACAGCAGGGCAAACTTGCTCCATGTGAAATTATCTTTCTCTGAGTTGGTTTGGTGTCCTCTGAATCTCTGGCAGGGTTAATCTTTAAGACGGGTAGAGATCTGCAGATGATTGAGTTGACTGTATCAGATGATGGGGCTGTAGTTTGTGTCACTGTAGTTCTTACAGAGCAGCTTTGTAAAAACCATCTACTGGTAAATAGGTAGATTCTGTTAAGTCCAGCCCAGATCTTTAATTTCATTGTCTGGTTTGGTTTCCATTGCACATTATTTCAGAACTTTCTCTGTCTTTGCACTGTACTTACAAAGAAGAAACTAACTCAGAAGTTACCAGGAATTTGCCTCATCAGCTAAGAAGCATTTCTCAGGAATTGGTTAATGGAATTAAAAGAATCTGGGGTATTATACCTCTTTATTTGCAGCATATAAATGTTTTATTTTAAGTATGTAACATGAGGGACTGTGGAGCCAAAATATTTTTGACTGAGAAGCAGTTTCTCCCAAATGTTTGAAAGGGCATGTCAGCCAGGAATAACAGAATCTACAAAAGATCATGCTTAATAAAAAGTATTGCCCTTGCCTTGGTAAATATTTTGATTTTCAAATAAATATTGAAGTTACAGAAGAGGAGAGGGGGGAAAAAACCTAAATAATCAGAATTTTTAAAAGTGGGAGAACTTTTAAGTGGTATATATCCATGTGTGAAAGAGTAAATCCGTATATTGCCAGATACGGGAGTTGACAGTGAAAGGAGGGGCAAGTGACATCAAAGTCTTTTGGTTCCATGAACTCAAATGTGGCACTGGGAGAAATCTACACCTACAGAATTAAAAGGAGGTTTGCTTTAAGCGAGAGTAAAGGACACAGCTGAGAGGGATCTATACAACCAAGTGATGGACCTCAGAGAATCTCAGGGGCTTCTGAAGAACAAACACTGTAACCTGAGATAATGCTTTCTGTATAGCAGTCACTGCACTGAAAGCTAGTGTCTTGCCAACAGTTTGAAGACAAGTTTAATTTAGATTTTGTAAACAACTCCCCAATAGTATACTTTTTGTGAGAGGGGTTTTTTTTAAATTTTGTGACTAAATTCCTGTAGCACTTTAAGTAATTTTGTAGGGAAACTTGCATTATTTTGCCATTTCATAACAGTCACATATAGTATCAACTACAGGAGAAAATTTCTGCCTGACTGGTGCTGAAGAGTACTAGTACAATTTGCCATTTGATTGTAGTGTTCTGTGTTAATGAAACTTGAAGCTGACATCCTGGAGCATTCAGTTTATCTTTGGGGAGGTCAGACCCTTAAGAAACACTGAGGTGAATCTTATAATATTATTTCTTACAGCATTTCAACTTGACTAGCTTTAGGTGTCTGCAGTAGTCTACATATTCCATAGTTAATGTGTGTTTCCTTTATAATTAGTGGAGAAGAAGAGAAGAAAGCACTTTTTCAGCACAATTCAAATCAGCTGTAAATGCCTACTTTAGGATAAGGTGGGTCATGTGCTAGAAGCGTTTTCTCTCCCTTGACAGTAAAGGAAGTGTAGAATGACTAATTTGGCTGTAGATGTATAAACTTCAGTGAGATGCATCTGATCACCAGACCTCATGTATGATGTCAGTGAATGCATCTAGCCAGTAGACTGATGTTGAGTTTTGGGTTATGCATGTAAGCACAGTAAGAAATATGAATGTATAAAATACATTGGAAAGAGATGTCACAGCTGTCCCTGCTTATACTGGGATGGAATTTGGCTATGGTCCCTCTGAAGCTCAGGCTTGCACCCCTAGACTGCCTTTAGAACCAAGAAATATGTGGAGCTGTGCAAGAAATTCATTGGTTGGTTTTGTTTTTTCTTCCTCATTCTTTCTGGTACTCAACTCCTGTAGCGGACTCGATGTCTGCTCCCTCTTATGTGCCATAGTTGTTCAGCTCCTTCCCACCTTTACCCTCTGGTTTCCAGCTATTGCTGTCGTGTGTTGTGTATGTAAGAAGACAAGAGGCTCTGGAAGAAGAAGTCATATTTGGTTTAGTTTGTGCAGTCAGTTTACATATAGATGTAAACACCTACAGATTATCCAGCTCCTAGTTTGAATCAGAGTAATGTTTTAGGAGTTTTGTCTGATATGGTTCACATGTAATACTAACAATCTTATCTTTTCATGTATGTGTTGAGAAAAATTCTGTATGGGGCATTTTGTTATTAGGTCAACTAACCAGCCATATCAGTAGCTTGATAAATATATTGCACACATATTTACACATTATGTCAAATGCTCATTGATTAAACACTCTGTGTGTACATTGTCAGTTCCTTGATTTTTATGCCTCACGCTCAAGCTTATTCATAGTATTCTGAGAAGGAAACTTGTAAGTTTTCTTGAGGGTGGGGTGGAGGAGGCAGGGACAGGAAGGATGAAGTATTCAGTTATGAACATACTGTACTAAGGTTACTTTGAAAATATTTTTATTTTCCAATAGAAGTGGGTTGATGGTGGCCTTACCAATGGCCTTCCTATCTTGCCTGTTGGAAGAACTGTGACAATTTCTCCTTTCAGCGGTCGATCAGATATCTGTCCACAAGATAAAGGACGTGTGGATCTTTATGTTAAATTTGCAAAACAAGATATAATGGTGAGTTGCTTGTTTATTAAATAACTTCAGAAGAAGAAAACATAATTGAGCAGTTAAGGTTATGCTTATTTTTAAGTGTTTATTTTCTGCGTATATATCAACTTAAGTAATTTTGGCATTTTCTGTTTTGCTAATGGAATGTAAACTTTTTCTTGAACACAAGGGAAGGAAAATGTAGAATAAATTTTGTCAGAAAGGCTGAAAAGCATTGATCTAGTACAAAATTGAGCAAATTATCACAGGCTATTAAATGTAAATAATCTAGGCTTGCCTTAAGTATCAGTTGTCTTTGGCTAGGCAGAGTGTTTATAGAGGAAGAAAAATAAAGAATTCTGTAGAATACCTCAGGAGAGGGAAACTCCAGAGCATCTCTTCATACTTATTGAAATTAGCTGCTCTAACTGAATTTAAAATACAAGTTTGTCGTACATTTGAAATGGTATACAATGACTTGTCAACTCATTGCTCAAGAGAGCTCATGTTAAGATTTTGAACATTTGTAACCACAACACTTTTCCAGAAATTATTTTGTTAGATTTACAGAAACATTTCTGTATATTGAAATATAGGCTAAGACTGATTTTTATGGCCTCCTTGTCATCGTTGCCATTTCTGTCTTTGCAAGCTTTGTCTCACAAACTTTAACCACAGTATTGCTTCCTTTGACATGATGAAAGAAAATATTGAATAGCTGTAGCCCTAGCTGTCAACAAAACTCCATTAGAAAGAAAAAATAAAGATTAGCAATAATTGGTACTTTTTTTTTAAAGGTTCTTTTAGACAGTTCTTAATATGCTTTCTTGAGTAATGTAATCTTAAATTGGACCAATTTCTGAATCTTTATTTTGTTTCACAGAGATTTTAAGCATGATAGTACTTGGTAAATGATCATAAAGCATGACACTATTGATTTCATATATATTGAAAATATATGCAATACCTTACTGTACGTTTCTTGGTTGTGATTTGTATCTAATAGCTAGTGCATCTAGAGGAAGAAAAATGAGCTGGTGATGAGATTAGTTTAGAGACAGAAAATTAATTGCAGATTTACATTTCTTCCAGGGTCCTGCAAGTGCAGACTTGTGCAGAATCTCAGGCAAAAATTTTAAACTATTCCATTTGAAGCACTCTTAGCTTTTAGAGCTGTAAAAATGTGAACTAAGAATAAATCTTTTTCAGCGATATTGTAATCTGCATAAAATGAAGAGTTGTATATCTTCATTTATCTGGATTGGAATGTGAACAGTTTTCTGTCTCTTTGAACCTCCTCCATCTATTAGTGTCAATTTGAATAATTGCTTACTTCAAATAATGAAGATGATTTTGATATTGTTTTTCAAAATTGTGTGTAATAAAGTATGTGGCTAAAGCATTAAATTAATCATGTAAATTAAGTGTTCAGAACTTTATTAAATCTAATTATATTTTTAATTTTGTTGTAAACAATTTAATAATGTCTTTATTCAATAATAGAGTTCTGAAATCTTTTTACACCATCAAAGTGACCACTTGAGATGCTGAGTAGTTCTTAATTTGTTGGTAATACAAGCTACATTTATACTCATATGTTAAACACTGCCTGGGAATGTTTCCAAGAATGTGGTTGTTTGCACTAGTAAGCTGTCAAAATATTTCCTTGCACAAGTTTAGCATGTGCCAGCTACCACTCTGCCAGACAGTTCTGGGAATGTTTCCGAAGTTAAAATGTTTCAGAAACTTTGCGCAGTTTTACAGGCAGACGGTCTGTCTTGGAGGAGTGAATTTAATAGTGTATATGCAGACCATTTGTGCCAGTTTGTCTTGGCGCTCAGCCATGTACCTGGACACAGTTAATTTACTAGTGTAGACAGGGCCATGCTGGTCTTTTGTTTTTACATATGCTACATGAAACAGATGATGGAACAGATAGCAACACAGTCAGGTCTACATAAGTTGCTTTGATAAACTAATTTATAGCTTCTCGCTCTGTTGCAGCTGTCTCTGGCCAATCTAGTAAGACTTAATCAAGCTTTGTTCCCACCAAACCAGGAGAAAATGGAATCATTGTACCAAAATGGGTTTGATGATACTGTCCACTTTTTACTGAAAGAAAACTGGTTTGAATAGATGGTACATAGAAAATTAACAAAACCTGATGGCTGTCAAAACACAGCTACGGGCATCCTACAGAATCTAAGGGATTGCTGTCCCAATTCCAGTTTATGGAAATAAAAATCCCAATGGAATTGCATCTGCTTCTGCCAAGAAAGTAACAGTTGCACTCCGAAGATCTGCATAAACGCATCAGAATGGGAATTGTACTTGCCTGGTAGTTGTCTTGTTTTGAGAAGGTTCAAGCTTAGATCCATTTTGCTTTAGCTGAGGACTTGAGCATGGGATTTGTAAAAAGCTTGTGTTGTCATAATTGCAGAAATTTGGAAAAGTCTTTTTCAATGTTATGTGAAAGACAAATTGAGGTTGTACCATGAAAAATTACAATCTGTATTGTTCACTTAATGAAATAGTTGTGTGTGCTAATTGGATGCTTGCAATATTGCTGATCTAATACGTACCTTGCAGTGTTCTACAGGACTTGAACACTTAGCACTAGCCACAAGAAATAAAACATTTGCACTCTTTGATATGTGTATTTTTTAACATTAAAAGTTCTTGCCTTTTTCAGTGAATGTGGTCTTCTAAAATCTGAAATCCTAGTTCAAATTTATAACAGAAGTGTAATGTTTGAATGTAAAAATATCTTGTAAAGAAGGGTGTAAGAAATTATTATATTATCATGTTTTCTTCCTCTGCTAAAATTGAATAAATATTTTTTTTTTGAAACTCTTGTCAAGAGCTCATTTATAAATTTCTCGGAATACTGTAACAACCTGATTATCTGCAAAGAAACAGTCTGTTGGAGAGAAGTTGAAGTAAGTCATCAGGTAATGAACACAGACTCGCGTATCTCATTCTTTTACCATTCACTTTGCATTGACTACCTTAAGTGCAAGTTCAGGATTTTCAGTCTTAATGCCTGAATCCTAAAATTCACAACTGTTTATTTAAAAGCAAACAGTGTTTAAGTGTGTTTTTTAAGTTGATTTCTTAATGCTTAAAAAAAAAATCGGAGATTGAGTTAAACATATGAAATTATAGAATTCCCCAAAACCAACAGAAAGTCTGGGGACGTGAGAAATAAGATTAAAAAAAAAAATCTGCAATAGCTGTTTGAAGGCCTCTTCAGCACATAGCCACCAGATCTATATTGATACATAGGTTACATCAGATTAGGATTTGTGTGGCAGGGATTGAATTCCTTCATTACTGTTTTTGATAATGAAAGAAATAAAAAAAAAAAAAAAGCTGATGTAAAGCACCTTACTTTCATTTTAGAACAGCAACTCTTTCTAAATGCATGAGGTTCTGTATCCAGTGAAAACAGGATAGCTTGCAAGACATCCAGATCTGTAGGACAGCATTTTTGCTTGTAAAACTGAAGTAAGTTACCTTTGTGCTACCAATGCACCTGTGCCTGGCTCACTTGCATACTCATTTATACAGAGGATAGCTTTCAGCATGAATGGAAATAGTAGATAATGCTATTAAGGAATTCTTTTCTTTCACACCGATCCGCTACGGTTTGCGTCTCTGATTCAGTGGTAGTACCTGTTTTGGCACTCTGGTGGAAACTTGAAACAGCTCTTTTTCACTTAGCATCCTGGGGGCTTGGAGCTAGTCACAAGCTTTCAGAAACAGCATACCTGTTCTAATCAGTTACCTTTCTGAGCAATAATGCCGCCATATATATTTAGTGAGCCTGTACAAAGCTTATTTATCTGGATGTATTTTTTTAAGAGTTGCTTTTAAAGGAGAAGGTTATTCAGTGCGAAGTTCACTTATGGATGATGGATGTTGCTTTTGAGCATCAACACTGTCATAGTTTGCTATGCTCTTTAATCCATAAAAGTCTGACTTCTTTCAGCATGTATTAATGTCACCCACAGGAACCTTGCAGTATCATGTTTACTGAGCCCTAGGAGTCACAGTAATGTTGAGTGCTTTAGAAGTTGACCTTCATTTATGATAAGATGATAAAAGATATTTCAGGAAGAATGAAATAATATTAATGCAGAGGTAAGATGTAGAAGTGTTCACTGTGATAAGATAAAGTGAGGTTTTTTTGGAGCACAAAAGTTGAAGGAGGACAGAAATCTGTTCAGTCATAACACTGGTGTTCAGAGTGGATGCTGCTGCATGCATAGCAAGACTCAGAGATTTTTCAGTTACCACCATTTTATAAATGTTTTTTGATTGTGGATGACCTACCCAAAGCTGAAAGAATGCAAGCCTGTTTTCTCCAAGTTGTTCAGTTGGTCCTAATGAAGCATCGTAAAGCACATTTAGAAATGCATTATTTTCAGCCAACTATGTTTAAATCAATTTTGTGTGAAAAATACTTTCTTTGAAAAAAAGGGATATTTCTTAGCATATTTGGGAAATATTTGCAAAAGGTAAATTAGGAGGATAGTCATAGTCTCTTTGTTTCATGTAAGAAGCTAAGGCTGCTTCTAAGCATTCAGGTTTTGTGAATACTACCCATTTTATTTCCTCCTTCCCCCAATCCCTCCACTGTATCATCTTGAAAATATCAGATGTAAAGTTTAAAGAAAACCTGTTTTTTCTAAGCAAAGTAGCATTTTTACAGTAGAGACATAACCTTATGAAAGGTGAATCTATTTGCTTTCTGGTTTAGTCTCTGTAACTCTGTGAATTGGTCATGATTTCTTCCTATTTATCTTTGTGAACTTTAAAGCCTTCTAATTCAGTTTTTTGTTTACGTCTGTGTTTATTGACTCCCTGTTTCAATGTTTGAGCCTGGACAGAACTTCCATTTTAAAATCTCTAGTTTTAAGTGCATTTCCCATATCTGATAAAATAGCAATGTTTTTGTTGCCAAAAATGATGTAGAACAGAGGAGACTATATGGATGTGGGGAATGTTGTTTCTGGTTTTGCAGCACGTACGTGCCATTCACATTCACTACACAAATGAGGGGAAACCAAGGAATGTTTGCAGAGTTGGCTTTTAGGTAGGAAGGCTAGTAAGTACCTTTTACTTAGGTCAGTCTGTTTCATGGGAAAAGATCTCGTCCCTTTTAGATAGTCTCCTACCTGTCTTCACCTGTCTAATGTACTAATCCTGTCCATACCCCATCCTAGCTTTCCTAGTTGGAATCTTTATGACTGCTTGTGTTCCTAACGTAATAATTTTTCTGTTTTAAATCTCTTCTATGTGTAGTCTTACTGGGCAATTACAATTGTACATTTTTATTGGTTAAATATTTTCTATTTAAAAGAGAAACAGTGAGAAATATAACAAGATCAGAGCCTCTTAGACTTTGTTTTATATTAACAGTAGTCATATTCTTCAAGGAGTTAATATTAGCCTTTCTGAATGGAGGAAGTTCAGGGGTTTTCTACCACTTTGCAAGTTCTTCAGTTTGGTATGGATCTTTCGTGGCTAATTATGCTGACTAATAGCTGGAATTTTCTGTTAGGACATCATAAATCAGTTCTGCTGAAAAAGGATCCTAGCCACCTTGTTTATGTTTCTCACAAAAGCCTAAGGTAGCAGGGAAGTCCTAAAAAGTCCTAAATAAATGGAGTTGAAAATCAGATAGTGTCTCTTTTGTCAAAACAAACCACAATGAAGTATATTAATCTGTAATATTAAGAATACTTCTTAAATAGGTTATGTTGTTCTGTTCTGCTAGGGACGTTTTAGGTGTAGTCCTTGTGTGGCTGAAAGCAGAACCTGAACTTTTCAGAATTTTGTCTTCTGATGGACTGGCTACACAAATAGGCTGCATAACTTTTTAAAAAATTTTATTAATATCTTAAAAGGCTGAAGGAAATGAAACTTGCTAAAACTCATGCCTATTTTGTACCATGATGCTGTTAATAAGTGGTTGCAATGACACGGACAGTAGGATTGAGTGCACCCTCAGCAAGTTTGCCAACGACACCAAGCTGTGCGGTGCAGTCGACACGCTGGAGGGAAGGGATGCCATCCAGAGGGACCTTGACAGGCTTGAGAGGTGGGCCCATGCAAACCTCATGAAGTTCAACAAGGCCAAGTGCAAGGTCCTGCACAGGGGTCAGGGCAGTCCCAAGCACAAATACAGGCTGGATGAAGAATGGATTGAGGGCAGCCCTGAGGAGAATGACTTGGGGGTGTTGGTTGATGAGAAGCTCAACATGAGCTGGCAACGTGCACTTGCAGCCCAGAAAGCCAACTGTATCCTGGGCTGCATAAAAAGAAGTGTGATCAGCAGGTTGAGGGAGGTGATTCTGCCACTCTGCTCTCATGACACCCCACCTGGAGTACTGCGTTCAGCTCTGGGGCCCCCAGCATAAGAAGGACATGGACCTGTTGGAATGAGTCCAGAGGAGAGCCATGAAGATGATCAGAGGGCTGGAGCACCTCCTGTGAAGACAGGCTGAGGGAGTTGGGATTGTTCAGCCTGGAGAAGAGAAGAGGGAGGTCTCCAGGGAGACATTATAGAAGCCTGCCATTACCTGAAGGGGGCCTACAAGGAAGCTGGAGAGGGACTTTTCACAAAGACATGTAGTGATAGGACAAGGGGTAATGGCTTTAAACTGAAAGAGGGTAGATTTAGATATAAGGAAGAAATTCTTCACTCTGAGGGTGGTGAGGCACTGGAACAGGTTGCCCAGAGAAGTTGTGGATGCCCCATCCCTGGAAGTGTTCAAGGCCAGGTTGGATGGGGCTTTGAGCAACCTGGTCTAGTTGAAGGTGTCCCTGCCCATGGCAGGGGGTTGGAACTAGGTGATCTTTAAGGTCCCTTGCAACCCAAATCATTCTATGATTCTATGATTGATAATTGCAAACAATACTTCCAATTTTTTTTTAAAAAAAAGGTGCCATTTCTGCTGAAACTTTGTTACTAGCTCTGCTAACTGCGTTGTCTAGGAAACCATTATTTTGTTTTGGTTTGGTTTTTTTTAAACTCAGATTTCACAAATTCTTTTGAAAATCATTAGTACAGACACAGTCAAATCTAGAAGATGAGACAGGATAAGGTAATATTTTATCCTGAGGATGAACATATTTTTATGATAAAGCACAATGTTAATATATCTGTTCTGAGATTATTACTTCAGATTATACTAAGGATATGCTAAAATACTTTTTTCTTATTTAAATATCCCATACAGAGGTATGTTTAAACAGGCAAGACGTACAAATCCTAAGAGATTATTAAGAATATTTCATTCTGTACTTCATCTGTATCTTTCCCTCTTGATCTATAGATAGTAAAGACTGTTTTAGGCAGCACAAATCCTTCTATGCTGAAATATTTTTATCTATTTTAGGAAACTAGTCTGAGATCCTGACATATTCCAAAGATGTGTCTCATATGATTTAGGTATTGTTTGGTCAGGAAGTAATTTTTTTCTCAAATCATTTCATATTTCCCCAAAGAATAGACTTGTGTTTGAGAATGTAAGCTGTATGTAGATGCTGTTCCTCCTCTAGTCAGATCAGTTACCACCATTTTTTTCATATGCCACAAAGTAATGGCAAATTTGAAAGATATTTCTCTTAATCAGTCAGGTAATTACAAGGGAGAGAACTTGTGCAATTGTAACTGTACTAGGGAAAGACAGAGAAGCATTAAGAAAAATTGTTTTCCATATCAGAAAAATGCAGTAAGTTTCCATTTTTCCTCATTAAGCTACAAATAAATTCTAGAAAAGCTACCAACTATGAAAGAAAAAACATGGAAGTACCCCAAAGAGCCATGGAAGTCTGTCTTTAACCATTAGTATTCTCCATAATTAATGAAGTTATGGATGACCCACTCCTGGTTTTCTCTCTCCAACCCCTGTTCATACATAGCTACAAGTACATATTCTGTCAGACAGCAGAAAGCTTAGTCCTGTGTCAGTTTCCTTAATTTTCCCTAGCGACAACAGCTCAGCTTTTGCCATAAGAAACAGCAAACATGAGAGCTCATTCCACAGGGAGAAAGCAGTGCTCAAGCCAGACCTGGAGTGCTGTGAAGTTGGGACTGAGACCCTGGAAACCACTCATATTTACTAGGAGACTTGTGGGATGAAGGGAATGCAGACGAGAGGTGTTCTTTGTGAGCTCTGTTGCAAGGAGGTTACTGCTGCATTGTTTGTGAACTGGTGATCCTGGTAATTTCATTTCGAAGTACAGTTGTGTTGCAGCTGCAGTCTGGGAGCCTCCCAACAGTTAGCTTCTTGGATGCGTTGAAACTTGAGCTACAGTTTTAACTTCCTACCCTGATATACTTGGACCACGTAACAATCCGACTAGCTTTTTCTGTTTTTTGTTTGGTTTTTTTTTGGTTTTTTTTTTTTTTTACACTGTTCATTCTAGTCTAATGTAGCTTTATCATTTGTGATATTGTAATGAAATCATTATTATCTTACTGAGGCCTTGAAAACGTGCATGTAGCATGCTGTGGGTGTTTGAAAAGGAAATGCTGCAGCTAGAGGCATGCCTTCTAAAAAGGCACTTTGCACCAAGTCTTGAGTTAAAACTTCAGTCTCTCTGCATGCTGAGGCAAACATGACAGCTTCACCTCTTTTTAGACCTGTTGAGGAGGATCACTTCAGTTCCTGAAATGAAAGAATCTTTGAACTCATTCCTGCCTGGAAATTGGATACGGGTTGGGATGTTGCATTCAATTAATGCTTGCATTCTTGAATGTCATAATTTTCCATTTATCAGAAGTGCAATGAGTTTCTATCTGAACATGTCAATTCCCTGTCTAGGATATTCAGGGGTAATTCTGCCTTTTCTAACAGCTCTTGTTTTCCTAAGAAGACTCTGAACTCTGCTCTGACCTTCAAACCTTTAGTCACCTTTGTTTGTGTGTGAAGACTGGAAATGAAGATCACTGTAAGTATGCAACAATTATTTTATTGGCTAATACAAATAGTAATTGGCTGGGACTACTAGGCTAAGCAGTAATGCTCATCATCCAGATGTAGGTACTCTATGAATGCCTGATGCCTAGACTGGTACTTTATTCCTTCAAGATCAGTTCTTCGTATGAACTTCAATACCCATCCTTTCTCCTATCTCACTCTTCATATGAACATCAGTTGCAATACTTTCCCATCTCTGTTCCCTTCTCTAGAACCAGGAACTATATGGCATGCACACTATTACTGTGTACATTTTTCTGGAGTCCAAAATTCTATGAAGTGTTTTCAGACCAGCTTTCCACACTCTAAATGTATTTATACACACTACATCTTGAAATCTGTAATTAATGTTAAACTTCTAGCTGAGCATATATTTAATAATCCTTAATACCAGATGAAGTAATTGGAAGTTACTGTTTCAGTTACTATTTTCCTTTAGCTTGTCTACGTGTTTCCTGTCAGAGTATATATTCAAGAGATTTGAAGGTAAACTTGACTTCTACTAAAATGAGCAGGAGTTCTGTCTCCCGTTCCTCGAGGGCTAAGACTCCGTCCTTCATATATTAGGTTGTGAACTTGAGATTCTTCTTTCAAGTCATTTGGAATTGAAGATACACACATGGTCCAGAGGGACCTGGACAGGCTGGAGAATTGGCCTGAAGAGAATCTCATCGAGTTCAACAAAGGGACATGCAAAGTCCCACATCTGCTTTGCACAGTAGGACCTGCGGGTACTGGGGACAACAAACAGACCATGAGCCAGCGATGTGCCTTCATGGCAAAGAAGGCCAACAGCATCCTGGTCTGTGTTAGGCAGAGCATTGCCAGCAGTTTGAAGGTGGTGATCCTTCCTCTCTACTGAGCAGTGGCTAGACCACATCTGGAGTGCTGGGAGCAGTTCTGGGTTCCCCAGTAGGAGAAAGGTATGGACTTAGTGGAGTAAGTCCACTGCAGGCCCACAAAGATCATTAAGGGCTGGAGCATCTGACGTATGAGAGGCTGAGAGAGCTGGAACTATGTAGCCTGGAGAAGAGAAGGCTCAGGGGGATCGTTTCAATTTGTAGAAATACCTGATGGGAAGGAATGAAGAAGATGGAGCCAGGTTATTTTCAGTGGTGCCCAGTGACAGGACAAGAGGCAATAGGCACAACCTGAAACACAGGAGGGTCCATCTGAACAGCACAAAACTCTACTGTGAGACTGACGGGGCACTGGGACAGGTTGCCCAGAGAGGTTGTGGAGTCTTCCTTCTTGTAGATATTCAAAGCCATCTGGACATGGTCCTGTGCAACCAGATCTATCTTACCCTGCTTTAGTAGAAAGGTTAGAATACATGATCTCCAGAGGTCCCCTCTAACCAATGGTCCTGTGATTCTTTGACTTACTGTAGGATCAGCATTTCATATAAATATTAATATTCTTAACACTACAATGTGCGCTTTTTAAAAAAGAAGTATAAATAGAAAAAAGTGGTATCTCACATGTCTAATATTAAGAATTGTTTGTATTCTAAACTCATTCTGAATTCGATCCTGATGTTTCATTCTGTGCTAAGCTGCCATGAAAATCCATGACCTTGCTGACTGCAACATAACAAATAATGTCTTTTTACTATCCTTGTGCTGTTAGTGTTAGATGATGGAACATATTATCTATTACTTGTTTTCAGTCCCCCAGAACTTTCTGAATATTTAACCTTTCAGACTGGAAGTTTATGTCCAACTTCTTTGGAAACACAATGTAGAAAATAGCTCAGCTGTTTCTGAGAAGCATGTGAAAAAGTGCAGAAATCACGTTGACCTTCATTTGAAGGGCCATTGATCTGAAGTGGAGGCAGTGTTACAAACTGGAAAGAAAACGGCCCCATTCGAGTGTATGGGTTATCTGAATGAGGTGCTTTTTAAATGCACCTTCTAGTTATGTCTGCTAGATTAGGTGTGAATTCTTGTCATTTTCGCCAAAATGCCAGAGCTGGAAGGTTTCACTGAATGCATTGACCTCTGTGCTTCTTGTACTTAAAGGTGACTTTGGTTCAGTGACTGCTGCCTTCAGTTCTTCTCTTCACAGAACTGCATCTTTGGCTCAGATGGACTTCATACCTCACAGTTTAAAAGGATGGAATGGCTATTTCTCTCTCCTCTAAAGCTCCATGTTAACTGTATAAACATTCCCTGTATTCAACCCCTTAATATTTAACCCAATTTATATTTTTAACTTTAAAATGAAGAGCTAGACATATAATATATATAACGAGGATTTTATTTTTAGAAGATTCTTAAAATAGGAAATTAGAAGGGCTTCTAAAGAGATAGTTTTGCTGGAAAAGAAATGAGTTACATATTTATATCCACAATTAGAGTTTGATTTACTAACTCTGGAAACCTAAATATGGATGACTGCAGATGCAGTCAGTTCCCAGTTTAGGTAAAGGAGGAGGGAAGACCATTGTTTAATTCCCACTGCCAAAAAAAAAAAAAAAAAAAAAAAAGATTCTTCGTGATTGTCCTTCCCGTCTCCAAATACTCAAGCACAGCCTATCTCTCCCTCTGAAAGTCACATTTCACTTTTTCTAAGTGTATTAGGCAGCACTCACCAAAAGGAATCAAATGCTCGGATCAACTTCTTAGATGAAAATTATTTGGCATAAATTATTTGGCATCTTTACTGATAGAACAAGGAAATATTTTAGGAAAAAAAGGCTAGTGATGAAGTTGAAGCTTAATCCAGCTAGAAGTGTGTATCCATTTCTTAATGTCCAGCCCTGAGAGTTGACTATATGACTTGCTGTCCCCTTTTAAGTGAACAGGGTTTACTCACTTTTTATAACTCCTGCACAATTAATCTCTAACGCTGTAACCTCTGCCATGTTCTATGAACCGTTTCCTTTCACATAATATGTTTTCAGTGGTAAGCAAATTTGAAACACAATATTCAGCTTGCAATATTTGACTGGGCAAAAAAAGAAAAAAAATATTTTTCAATAATTTAAATACTTTGTCAAAGTATTAATTTCCTTCATCACACATACATAACTATACCAAGACAGCACTTCCTCAAGTACTTCATTACTATGCAAATTGTGATAAGCTCTTTCTATGCAGCTTAGTTCTATTGTTGTTATTTACATAGATTCCACAAGTATTCTAAGCACTTTAAAACAAGTTTGAAAGACACTTTTTAAATCCAAATACTTTATATTACAATCTTAGATATGGCACGTAAGCAATAAAGATAAGCCCTACAGGAGTAAACTTATATCTATGTAGCCTATCTACATATCAAGATGATTTCAGTAATTAATGTTTCTTCAGAAAACATGTAAATCACAATTTTTAAAAACACATTAAGTATTTTCATTCTATTGCAAGATGCATGTACCCAATATGCATTACATGAGTGGCATAGCTGGCTAATTAGCTAAGAGTGGAAGAAGTTGCAGAGATTTGTAAACCTGAGGGATGTGTAAGGACTTAGAAATAAAGCCAGACAGTGCACTGGGAGCATGTGAGGAATTCCTCTCTGACAAACTCTTCTTTAAATCTGTCATTACAGTGGACAGATACTGTATTACAGAATCATAATTGCATTCGTAAAGCAAAGAAGCTGTCTTAACCTGGGTAAAAAACAAAATTCTAACTGTGTCCTTGTGTTTGAAGTAGGAAAAAAACAGTATGTATGGTCAGATTTGTTGGCATTGAAAAGAGGTTTGAATACCTTTAGCTTTTACAGTATTTTGATAATAGTTACATATACTAAAGCTCATTTCATTTGTAGCTGCATGGAGTGGTAACTTCTTTAGTTTGAAATAAATACATGAACAGATTAAAAAAACTGAACAAAAACCATTCCAAGTTAATGAAGTGATTTGTGCGTATGTTTCTTTTCTACCTTGATAGAAGTAGCACGCATCACACGTTCATATCTTGGTTACAACTGCACGCACCTTGTTTTTCATGCCATTTTCCTCCCAATGTCACTGAAAGTTCTTATTAGTGACATATCTTCATATTCTTGATTAAACCCATTATTAACTGTTCTGGATGGCTGGTCATAAATCCATTGACTTGGCAGGGTAGCACTGCTATCTGTATTTCTTGACTCATTCTTGCACTTTTTACAGCACTGGTGAATCTGTTGCAATATTCCACAAAATATATTGTTAAGCAGTAAAAACGTTCCCATCAGATACCCCATCTTTTCAGAGAACATATTGCTAACTTTACTGGGCTAGCAATCCAGCATTTATTCTGAAATTTTTTTGAACTTGTTATGCATAGCACAGTCAAAATGAAATGTGGAAATACTAATTTCAACTACACCTTCATGAATTGACAGACTATTCATTATTATTATTAATAATAAATGTTAGTGATATGTAAGCTAAGATACTAATACCTATGTAGTTATTGTTTTATAGCTTATCTAGTTCTAACTTAATAAACAAGTGGAATGTGGGCCATTATGGTACAGCAGAACAATGATCATGCATTTTGGCTTAAAATAAGAGTAAGAACTAATATCAAACAGTATTCATTTATTTCAGTGAATTAGCTTCTTATATGGTGAATTCTAAGGCTTTACAGGTTGTTTCATATTATACTCAAGAAATAGGCAGAAAGTTTGTCCGACTGTATATCAGTGATTTCACTTAATACTTCTGCAATGCCCAATGCTATCTTTGAAGATGTATACGTGCTGTTACTTTAGAAAAAAAAGATGATGGGAATTGGGGGAGACATTTTCATTCATTCTGTATTCTTACATAGCATAAACAAATTTTTTGGACCATGAATGAGATGGGTGTCTTCTTTTGGGGAGAATCCCCAAGTGACTGCTGTAATGGTTTCTCCACAAAACAGACAGAGCTGTCACACAGGTGTCATTGGGACAGCGCCTTGCTGTGCCCTACTCTGGACTTGGAAGCACAGGAAAAGTTTGGCAGAAATAAGAAGCAAGGGAACAGCTGAGAGGATTTAGACTCAGAAAAGGCAGGTCAGACCTCTTCTCAAGGTTAACAGCTCTGTACAGAAGCTCCCTGAAGATCTTAACCAGCCACGACATGCCGCATTTAAGCAGTGGCCTGTAAGGGCCAAAGGGCCTTTGAGTCATCTAGTCCCACTTTCAGGAGTTTACACTCTGATTTTGGCACAAGGTACATTTTCATGACAGGAAACATTTGTCATTTAGTAAAGGAATGACCTTTAAAAGTTATAAACTTCCTAACTTCATAAATTTCAGTGTCAGTCTGCGTGGTGGGTTGACCCCGGCCAGCAGCTGAGCACCCACAGAGCTGCTCGCTCGCTCACTCCCTCCCTCATCCCCAGTGGGACTGGGGAGAGAATATGAAGAACAAAAGAAAAAAACCTCATGGGTCAAGATAAAGACAATTTAACAGTGAAGGAGAGAGGAAAAAAAGAAACCCAACAAAACAACTAAAAAACAACTGATGCAGAGGAAATCCCTCACCACCTCCATCCAGCGGACCAGTGCCTGGCCAGTCTCTGAGCAATGGTCACCTTGGAAGCAAAAAAACCCCTTTGTTCTTCCTCCCCTACCCCAGCTTTTATTGCTGAGCTTGACATTATGTGGTATGGGATATCCCTTTGGTCAGTTGGGGTCAGCTGTCCTGCTTCTTCTGCTACTGTATTTTAGCAAGGTTTGACCGTTTACATCTCTCTCTGGCACGAGTTTACTGTCTCCCTAAATACACATACCTTGCCTCCTACTGCCTGAACTGTGTGAACATTTCTGGTTTTGATGTGGCTTTGAGGTAACAGTACTTAACAACTGGTTGCTAGAAAAAACAAAACCCAAACCTTACTTGACCTACAAGGGCAATGGGATACTGTAAATGTCTTTGTAAGTCTTGAAACTTATGTCACTGGTGCTGAGTCATATATAATAATGAAGTTCTTGGCTGTGTAGTGGTATCAGCAGAGAGGGAGCTGTTGCCACCATGCCAGGTTCAGTGACACTAAAGTAGCCCCTTCAAAGTGCACAAGCTGAGAAAGAGAAGACAAGGTGAAGGAAATCCTGCCTTTCATTCAGGACTTGGCTACCTGAAAGATATGTGTTTCTGGACTTAAAATAGCTACTGGTTTAAAACCATGTTGATTGCTCAAAAGCTAGTTTTCTTCCTCTAAGCCTGTTAGGTTTGGTACCTATTCCCTCTTGGTCCAATTTAGCCTGTGTTGGTTAACTGTTAAGGGACTCTACAGCAGTTGTTTTGAGGACAGACATTGTTGGTGAAGCACAAGGAATTTTTTAGTTCTCCTGTAAATGGTAATCTTTGAATTACACCTGCAAGTAAGGACCTTGTAAATATAAGCAGAGCACGTTGTACTGTTGAGGGTTAGGCAAGAGTGTAGTGCTATCCATGCCTTCAAAGGCTGTGATGCTCATTTGCATCAAGTTATGGCATAGCTCAGATTTCTTCGGCTCATGTTTATTTCCTTCCAAATAGTTTCATTTACATAAAGGTTATTCCCAAGTAGGATCAAAGTAGAGGTATTCATTAATAGCTGGCTTTTTAGGTTTTGGTTCCATAAAAAATAATTGATTAAAATGATTATGAAGTTTTTCCTGAAGTGGGGAACAGAGCCACAACTAGGAAAGAGGGAAGGGTTTTTAAAATATCCTGGCAAGCATAAGAAATCACCCTTGGCTTAGACAATTTTGTATTAAAAAAAAATGTTTTCTCCTTCCCTTGCAAAATATTTTCAAGTTTTCAAGTTGCCAGTGTGCTACACTGCTGGCCAGGTAGATGTCCGGCAGTGGCCCGTACCAACTAGTGAGTGGGAGTGGGCATAAAAACCTGGTATGACTAGTTGGTTGGCCAGTACATGAGGAAGACAAAAGATGAGCAGACATTGACATGTGTCCAGGGGAACTCATGAAATTAGGATCTGGAGCCCAGAAGGAGGCAGCAGGATGTGTTTCAAACTGCTAATCATTTAGGCAATTTTTTTCTCATTCTCTTTTGTTTCCAGGTAAAAGTAAAAACTTCAACCAGCGATACAGAAAATAGCTTCCCAGTTGTCAGCAAGCTCAGAAAGAAACAGATACAATTTCTGTATATGTCACAGCTTCCTTTTTTTTTTTTTTTTCATGGCCATGCCCTCAAAACATTCACAGGCAGGGGGTTAGTATAACTCTTTAGTTAACAGAAAACAGAGTGACTTTTTACTTTGGCACAGCTGCATATTCAGGCTAACGTACTTATCATTTCTTTCCATCAGAAGATGCCACCCAGGTTTAGGTTTGTAGTATTTATTTCTGAAAATATTACTTACACCAAAAGCTATGATAATTGTGGTGACAAAAATGGTGTATCCAAGAAGGAGGAACCAACCCCACCACGTCTTATCTGATCTTATACAGTCTTTGCATTTGATATCTGAAACAAAGAGAAAGAAAACTAAGTATTTGAAAAAGAATAAAAAGTTGCTTTTCTGATAAGATTTCATTTGAAGGATTAGTGAGGATTGACCAGGCAGCACAGCTGTCTTTATTTTTATCACATTTTCTTTCACTGTTTTTTCAGGCTATAAGGTTAAGCTTCTCATGAGAGAACTGTTGTCTTCCTTTTACTTCAGACATGAGATTTTTGAATCTGTTGTAAGCTGTTTACAAAATGGATAGTAAACAAAATTCTCAGTTTACTAAAAGTGGCATATCCAAAAACATCTTTATTATGTAACACACACTTAGGTAATGATGAAAAAGCCAATCTAAATGACTTATCTTACCAGGTGTCAGACAACCTTTTCTTCTTTTTTTTTTTTAAACTAAACCAAACATAAGCTCATGGTGTGATAGTCAGAAGAATTTCATTGGCCACCGTGGTTTTTTAGGGACTCAGAAGAATTGCATTGGGCAATTGTTAAACATAACGTGAAATCTAGAATGAGAGAGATGCTTTGTGGCATTGCTAGTCTGGAAAGTCCACGTGGAGAAAACTTGGCTCATCTGAAATAGAGGTCACTGAGGTCACATCCCCAGCAGGATTACAGAAACTGGATTCATAATTTGAGGACAGGGGAAGAGTTAAGGTGTTGAAAATGATTTTACAATCAAATGGAAAGAAAGTTTCACTCCCACATATCCCTGCTTTCATATACACTCTTTCTAAAAACCCTCACACTGCTTTGTGAATTTACTGTTCATTTTTCAGTAACTGGAAGAGGAAGCACAAACTACATATTTCAAAAGAGACCATTGGCTTATAAAGAGTGAAGAAAATTATAAAAAAGATAATGAAAGATTGGCAGGGATTTTTTTGTTTGTTTGTTTGTTTTGGTATGGAGTAAAGTAAAGATCCAGCAAACATTTGTGGAGAATGTTAAGAAAAAGTATTTTTTATATATTAGTTTATAAAATTAGTTAATGCTATATATATACATGTATAAAATACTTAGAATATATAAAATATGGAATCAATGTTCTACTGCACAGGGAACTGGTTTAGATCTGAAGAAGAGTCTCTGTCCCCGAGGAGTCTGTCTGTCCAGCTGTATAAATAGTTCAAACAAAAGGTGTGCCTTCCCTCCCCTACTCGTACAACTATAGACTGCGTTTTCCCACACTTCTTCCATCAGAGGCGAGTGGTGGGAGAGAAGGCAGTAAGGCTGAAGGAAAATTTAATTCACCTTGCACACATCAGGTCTGTTTCTGTCACTCCCAAACACTCCTTACCATGCACTGTCAGCTTGGTGCCGTTTCCACATTTGCCCTGGATTTTCTGCGTTAACGCCACGTCGCAGAAATAGGAGTTACTTGCGTTCTGGTCAACGTTGCTCAGTTTTAAGATGGAGAATCCCCTGAGGGTGTTCTTTGTAATGTGTACCTGTGGCCTGCCTGCGCCGGGGCTCGGCTGGAGGCTCTGCTGGTTGTGGCAGTCGGGGCCTTTCCTCCAGTACACGACTGGCTCCTCGTTCTCCTCACTGGGGTACTCGAACACGCACAGCATCCACACCGTGGAGTTAAGAAGCACACTGGCATCTTCAGGGTATTGCACGACCAAAAGCTCTGGCCCGCTGCTGGCTGTAAGGTGTAAATAAAGGACATTCAAATAAACAGAGGTGTGCTCTCTTGGGAAGGGTTGGCTTGGCCAGCTGAATACATGGGCGTAGCCGATATCTGGACGTACAGAAAGGCACAGCTGTAAGCACGTATAGCGAAAGGTGCACAAGGGTGAGGCAAACAACGGTTTTGCTACTGCCTTCTGAGAAACCAATGCTGCAGTCAGCGTTCAAAACAGAGTTAGAAAGACAGTCATTAACATTTCCTAAAGATCATGTATCAAATAAATTACGTGTAAGGTATAAGAACTGCAAGCCCAGGAGGTGACAAAGTAGGAGCTGCAAACAGAGCAGACGACTAGATTAAATTTGCATACAGTTCCAATTATTCTTAAACTTTTGGGATACCTTCATTACAAAGCTTTGCTCTGGGAAATTTCAGACAATATTTTCAACTTGCAAAAAGTTCTAGAAAAATATATGTACTTTTACAAACTTAAGATGTTGTTCTGCAAGTGTCTGCACTTCATCTAAATATTATCTTTCCTATGTATACAATAGTTTCTGGCTCAAATTTTATTGCCTCTGTAAAAGTTTGTCAGATACATTATTTACACAATTAATAACGACTTGATAGTGATTGGGCATATTAAAGTTTGTATGAAAATGAAGGATGACACTAAAACTCATTTTGGCAACAATTTACTGAAAAAGGTCTGAAAATACCTTTATTCCGATCAATGTGCAAAACTGAAATGCTCTTTTCACAATTGCTGTATATATGCATCTAATATTTTTAATGAAGGAATTTTACCAGGAAATACATATTTCCAATAGCACAGATACAATTTACAGTATGAGATGGTCATGTCATTATTAAACTAATGGAAAGATGTGAAAAATCTATTTCCATGCTATGAATTTGAAGGAGATCTGGGGAAAAATGGCAGTTACAGTTGTTCTAGAGGTCAATATCACAAAAAAAAGCCAGGATTATATTAAAATGGGATTAGACCAAAGAAAACGAAAGATGATTATTACCTTCATTAAAAGTAATGTTAATACTCTGTTAATTTTATCCCATTATTTCAATACAACATTATTTAAATATTTGCATGCCCTTTGTTATGGGCAAGAATACTGGAAAAGAAGGAAACACAATTACAGCTAAACAGAGTAAAAATTAAAACCGAAATAAACACAACAGTAATGAACACTTTAGGAAAAAAGAAATTCTATGCTTGTATTAAACTAAATACAAGGATTATTCAAGCTTACTCACACTCACTGCTTGGAATATTTTCTATGCAATCTCAAAACAATCTTCAATTTCCATAATTTTTCAGCTTTGGTAGTTCCTGACATCACATCCCAGCGTCTTTGGGTATTTTTTTTATTTTCAAGTAAAGCCTTGTATGGGTACTATGTGCACATAAACTAACTATACAGTTAATGCAGACGGGTGATGAATCCATAGATGATGGATATTTTGAGAGAAAATTTTTGCACATATACAGGCAACAATGAGCAAAATGACTGGGAGCATGCCTCAAGTAAATATATTACTGTGCTTTGAACAGCTAAAAGAAAAAAAAAAAGGGCAAAAAAAGCACTGTGGACAAGACAATACAGCTCAAGAAACAAATCTGATATTAATTGCAAAGGATCCAGAAGGCTAAACTGATAATGCATTTAGACATTCCCTTTTCCAGAGTCAATCACTAGCCAGTGTAAAAGTTGGCAGGCTGCAATGTCTGCATTTCCTCCCTCACCACAGGCTTGATGGCATGAGCCAATTCCTGGAGGTCACTGAAGTGCACTTTACTTAGGCAATCCTCAACTGGCAAATAGTTGAAGGGGCTTTTCCAGGCAGCGTGGTGATGAACTTCTACAATTTCTTGTGAATAACAGAACAATCCCCTACTTGACACCCGTTTCAGGTCACATCTCACTCTTTTTAGCACCTTACGTGACTAAACTTTATCTGCATTTGAGTTTTGAAATTTTAATTAATAAATCACATGAGATTATTCTACGTTAAACTCAGTTATTTACACTTACAATATCCACATTTAAATGCCTACACTTAACTGTACTCTCCCTTTGTAGTCAATAAACGGAAATAGTAACTTAAAGGCAAGAGTAATTTCATCCCACAATAAAGGTTTAAGAAGATAAAATGTCGGGGGTTTTTTTAACTGTAAAAGCACCTATTTCTCACACAGAGTAATGAGTTCAAGATAAAGACATTACAAATTCTGTGAAATGAATCTTTCTTTTCCATCTGTGGACATAAAACTAGATTTCCATCACAAATGTTCTTGTATTTATGGAATTGCTTTCAAATGATACAGAGTTTGTGTTCTAAGTTTTACATCTGCATTTTTATACAGAGTATAAAAAAATCAGAAAGTCATTACTAAGAACAGACAAAACATGCTTTTAAAAATGTAAAAACAAATCAGTAAGATGTTTTAAAACAGCTGGTTACTCCTATTTTTAGATAGTCATTCTTTTTAGACTTTTTGTCTTTTGAACATATATATGAAGAAATGTACGTTCAGAAATGACTGGGCTGTACTTGAAAGAGATTCTTGAAAGCTAACGTGAAACAGTTTAAAATGGAAATAATCCAGAGGAGTTTCTGGGACACACCTTTCATTTGGGTGAAAAATAAATATCTTAAAAAATCAGTACATCACATTGATAGCAATATTTCATTACCCACAGAAAACCAGTCTCACCTCAGTCTATGAAGGCGAGGTAGCTAACTTTGTGAAGAGAAACAGATGACTCATATATGAAATATCTTTTGCATTTTGATCAGGTTATACAATTTAAAAAAAAAGTTAGTCCCAAATAACTTTTATGATTTTTTTCTTTTAAATTTGGTGGTGTAAGTGAATATATACACTTTTAAAAGTAATCCAAGACCCAGTTTTATAAAAATCCTGAAAAAAACTTAATATGTTGTCCAGTTGACCTATATATAAAAATATCGGTGTAGATTCCTAACATGCAAAAATGAACCCATGTTTTCCTCCTTTTTCAGTCAGATGTAATTTCAATTTTGTGTCAGTCAGGTATAATTTTAATTTATTTCTACTCTTTTAAGTACATTTATACTATTTTCTCATTTTTACTTTCCTCCATAAAACAGCAGCTTGAAGACTTTACAAAGTAAAACTGAGCAATTGACACTTTCATCCTTGATTAAAAATTAGCACTGCCTTCCTTGATCAGTTAGGGTTTGGAGAATTCTGGGGTAAAATAAAAAAAAAACCAACCAAACAAAAACAAACACCCCCACACACATACACTTACCTGCAAAGTGAACAAAGTAAGATATCGTAATTAATATACCAAGCTGCATTGTTTTCTTGGGATTGCTAATGCAGAGGTTTTAAAATCTCAGCTGAGACTAGTGATACCACAGCTTTCAGCAAGTAGTTGAAAAGTAAATTAAAGCACTCCTAAAAACATGTTTTTAACCTTGTTTCTAAGGGGAGGTTCTTGTGGTTTCATTCACTGTAACTATTTCCCTTTCTACCATCACACATCCTGGACATTGCAACATATTCGCTTCTAATGTCACAGCTTCAAAGTGAACTCCACTGGGACTATTTTTCCATTCTGAGCATTTTCATCAGATGACTAGGAGGAGGATCGGTTTTGTATGGCAAATTTACTCGAAGCTGCCCATATGAAAAAAAAAAATACTAAAAAATCCCCAAGATTGGGACCAGTGGTTGCGATGTAATACAGCCGAGTTTGCGATAGAAACCCAACTCTGATGCTCTTGCTCAAAGTCTTTTTTGTGCCTTAAACACCACATGGATGAAGATGACTTTGCTTTATCTAGTATTGTTCCAATTAGACAAATCAAATATGCCACAGGAATGGTTCAGAAGAAACATTATTTCTCTTTGCTGAAATGATACTGAATGTCTAATTATCATCCTGCAGTCCAGGATACATGAACATTAGCTGCCAAAAACTGTAACATGGCAAAGAGGGCAATGTAGTTACCCTCCTAATACATACCTTCGGAATTTACAGGACCCCATTAGATTAGCTAACGTCCTTGTAGCCCCTTGTATAGACTGTTAAATTTCATCCAGCAAAGTTACCCCTGGGCTTAACTAAAACTTGTTTTCATCCAGCTACACTGCCTACAGATTTGAATGTCTGGGTTTGACTAAGAGATAACTTACATGGAAATATCCAGTTTTGATCTGAAGGCTTTGAGAGATAGAGTCTACCAACTGAATGGTTAGCTGCTGCGATGACTAATCGCTGTCACTGTGAAAGGCTGTGTCTTCATTTGTATTCTGATCTCTGTTTTCAGATTCTCATCACTGAAACAACTTTGACACCTCTTCTAGAGCCCTTTAAAAAAAAAAAAAAAGGAGGTACTAAAGATGATACTTACACATTATATAGGATAATCTCCCGATACTCTTTTTCAGAAAAACCCAAAATGCATGCAAGTATCCTGCTGTAAGACATCTCCATCCTGGAATAAAGTATCTGATTCTGTTTCTTGTGACTGGTATGCTTTAAAGCTGGACTCCTTAAAACCCCTTTATTCAGGGTTAAAATCAAATTCCTACTCTTCTGCCCCTCTGTCTTGTTTACAGATCCAAGGATATTCCTCCACAGAGTCCTACTGGGAGGTCACTGTCAGCTGATTTTCTACCTGAAATGTTACGTGTCTTTTCAGAGTCATTGCTTTCTAAAGGAGTACAGGTATAACGCACGTTCCTTAAATAGCATTAAGGCTACAACCAAATCCTTCAACTTTCCAGTAGATGTTATTTAAAGACAACTCCTCAGTGATACCTTGTAGAGATGTTTGTTAAACTGATCTTAAATCACTGATTGTATACGCTAATGATTTTAATTGTTTGCACTTACGTCTTAAAGAATTCCATTCTTTTAATTCACATTCATTCAAAGGTACATCTCAGAAAAAAAAATTGTGTTACCTTGTTTTGTTATCAGCAGATAAACAGATGTATTTAATTATTTTTACCAACATCTGAATATAAGAATATCTAATTGGGTATGATTTTTATTGATCACATCTGATACTAATCAGGTTGAAGAGGGAAACAAAAAAAGTGCAAAACTCCTCAAATTTCCTGTTTCTAGATAGTAACTCCTCAGATAACACTCTGTTTTTATCTATAACATTTTGAACAACAGTGATAAAAGCCCTTTAAGATACTGACTTGAATAAGAAATAACTGCTTCAGAGAAAACTGATCAAAGACAAGCATAAGTGGTTTAATGCAGCTGGTCTGGGATTCACATGTGCATTTAAGCAGCTATTCAGTATCAAAACAAACAGGGTGGGTTTTTTTTTTTCCCTGAAAATTAATTTAATTAATCAGATAGCAATAGAGTTATTCTATATTTTATCTCTGTTTATCTTGATCCAATGACTTTGGCTCAGTTAAAGTTTAACCTTGTTTTAAGAATATGTAATTACAATAGTGCTGAACTGTACTACTAAGCACAACTTCAGGCTGTAAATAAGCGTTGGTTTATTGGCTGAGTATTCAGCAAACAGAAAGGCTTGCCTACAATTGTAACTAGCTAAGCCATTAAAAATTGCTATTTTAATTGCCTTGAAGTTCATGTGTTAATGTTATACAAGGTAAAAACTATATATTATCTTTATAAAATACTAGAGAAAATTGCTAATGAGCTGAAATCCTGCCAGAGCTTTGAGTTTCAGCTAACCAAAAGATTTATGTTCATACTTAATGATAAGTATGTGCTTAAGTCTTTTTCTATTCATTAAAGATGTTTGAGAAGAAACTATGTCCCATAGTAGTGATGTGCATGTGGCATAAGCGCTTTCATGAAGAGAAATCAGATGACTCTTGTATTTAGCTATGTGAGTGAAACTAGTGACCAAGAAAACGTGATGAAAGATTTGAAATAATGACGAGTTTAAATAAGATGAAATCTAAAAATGCTCTTTTATGGCATAGAATAGGAACGATTAAAATGCCATTGCATAGAAAGTGCTTTTACTCTCTAGCACTGGAGAGATATTAATCTTTAAATATTTTATACTCTTCCTGTGCATGAAATGGCTGACAGAGAAGAATTTTAAGGTTTGAAACTTAAGACAAGTTAAGAACTGGACAATAACCTTCTAACTCTTAAAAAGCAGTGCATAACTTTGAGAAACCTATGGATTAGGGGATCGATGTGTAGATCTATTTCAGGTGACGAAAATAAGAATCAGCTCTATGCAAATATTAGAGAGATACCAACATATAAGTACAATCACATTTAGATTTTCTGTTGGTCCTGTGTGGTTTCTCATTACCAGCTTCAAGTATAATTTCAGGGAATTTAGAAACATGAGTCTGGTTACCTGAAAAGTATCTTTTTAATTTTCTGGTGAAATAAGGATTAGATATAGGACTATAACAATGACAATACCTATTAAAAAGACCTTGATTCCAGCTGATTATTGTCCTTTCAAAGGACTGGAAAAAAAGATGGATGGATTTAATGAATAGGCTGTAGCTCCTCCATTAGCAGCATTATTTTCCACTATGCTAAGACTTATGTGAGTGGTGAGAGTTAAGAGTGTAACTGAATGGCTGCCTCACTGCTCTGTGGTTGCAACCTGGAGGAGTGGCATAGTTAAGTGATGTCTAAATGAAAAACAAATACACAACCTCTTTTGAAAAGGTATAACACTTTGGTATCACCAAAAGTGAGAAAAAAAATTTTGTGCCAGTTTCCAACTGAAGCAAAGAAAAGGCATTACAAGACATGAGGGAAGAACCAAACAATCTCAGGCAGTAATATCTCTTCACCAATCCTTATTTGGAGGTATTTGTCCATGAGAAGCAATTAAGCATTTTATGAGGTCTGTAAAACTGGAGGTGAATGTGGCTGCGTGAAATAAAACAGTGCCTTATAGTTTGACAACTACCCCAAAATAGCTACTTTACAATATAGAACAGCTTAAAGTAGGCATCCCCTTAGCATATCTTAAACAAGTAACATAACTTGCATTCAGTTTATTGTTTAGGTTTATTCATGATAAATTTAGAGTCCAACAAAGCAGGCAAGCACTATAAAAGCTTCCTAATGGTAAAGAACAGCAGACCTCTGGAATAGCTTCTCTGGGAAGGCTAGAGACCTTTGAGAAAGAGGAGACAAGCATGTGTAAAGAACAACGCTTATGTAGTGGATCCTGCCCTGGCCAGTGATGGAGGGCATGATTTGTTGCTGACTAGTGCATATGGCCGCAGGATTTCTCCGTGTTTTCTAATCAGATGTACAAGGTGTGAGAGGATTGCCACAACAGCACAGACTGAGACAACCTACCTGACCGCTGAAGCTGCTTTATTTCCAGTGACTGTTCCTGAAAACTTCAGGGAAAATGTGCAGGCTTCCCAGTTAATACAGAGTATGTGAACTCCTGTTGGGTGTCTCGGTAATGACACATCGTTTAGCCTAGTAGAAAGTTAAAGGCACTGCAGGATCATTTCTAATGATAACCAGAACAAAATAGGAGTAAAAATTAAATTCAGAAGGGAAAAGCAAATACTTTAATGGTACCATACATTCACAATTAGGAGAGAAACTGCATGAAATCACAGGTGAAATAAGGGAAGAGTGTGTAACCTCATTTGACCAAACTTACAAGCTTAGTTTAATTATTTACCAGTTCCTAATTCTTATAGCCAAGAGGGGAAATTCCATCAATACCAGAACATTTACCATGTGTATACATTTCTTTACTAACCACTATGAATTGAAAGTGCCATTAATAATTTGAAATCTGGAGACCAAATTTATGCAGTGTTCCTTTCAATAAGCAGGTATGGACGGAGATGCCAACAGTGCATGTCAGTAGTAGATCTGCAGCTTGCAAACTGGAGTTAGAGCAAATTATTTATGAAGTCAGCTGATTTCAGACCCCAGGATTGTTGTGTGTTACTAATAAATAAAAAACTGATTACTGTTTAAACAAGAACATTGGAGGAAAATAGCTTTATTTGATTTAAAAAAATAAATTTTATGCAATTAAGAAAACTATCTGTTAATGAACATTACTGGGTGGCTTCTTGGCTTCTGGTTTAATCAGAATACTTGGAGATGAGGAATTTGAGACTTTCCACACAGAGGAATCTGAAACCTGCTAGCAGTTCATTGCTCTCTGTGGACATGTCAACATGCAGAGCTGTTTTTTTCTCTGTGATGAAGGGTGCTTCCACATTCTGGAGGCTTCTTCCATATTCTCTGAGTAGGAATGGAATATGCTTGAGACTAAAACACCTGCATTTTGTTATCTCCATGTGTGAGGAGTGTTTGAGCTGCCACCATACTCA
Source organism: Mycteria americana (assembly GCF_035582795.1). Taxonomy (NCBI): domain Eukaryota; kingdom Metazoa; phylum Chordata; class Aves; order Ciconiiformes; family Ciconiidae; genus Mycteria; species Mycteria americana. The sequence goes on from NC_134365.1 coordinate 142,366,496, forward strand.
ATGGAAATGCAGTCAGTATGTGCAGTGGAGTCTATGAGACATTTCAGCTGACCAGGTGACAGGACTCTACAGTATATTGAGATTACTTACTCTTCCTGGGGGTTCTTTTCTTGAATCCAGTGCAGAGAGATCCAAAATAGTATTTAAATCCTTAACAAACAACCCAAGCAGTATAGTGGCACTAGATCTTAGGGGGCAGCATGAATCAAAATATTTCTGCCAAAACTAACATAGCGGTTCAACATTCTGATCCTGGAGATACCCAAAAGTGATAATTCCATAGTTTTACTAATCATATATGATCCTCTGAGATGTCATGTATAGACCCACCCCAATCCTTCACACGTGCTCAGAGGATTCTTAATGCACATGGTCAGCTCTGAACTGTCTCAAAAATGCTGTAATGAACATATTTTTTCCTGATGTTGTACAGCATTGGTATAAGAAATGGAAAGCTGCAGTCCTTCCTCAGCTTATCAAGGTGAAATTTTGCATTTCACACAGCCCCAGAGTGCAATATGACTCAAGCTATTATGGAGTCAAAACACCATTCCTTTGTCTTTCTTTCTCCATCCTCATTCCTTTTGCTCTCTTCTGCATTGACAATGGACACCACATTGAAGGTGGCCCTCTGACCTGGAAGTATTATTTACCTTGATAAACTGAGAACATTTTACTGCAGTGCTTTTCACTGTCTAGTGTTTTACCATAGAAGGGAAACAATTTATCAAATAGGCAGAAAACAAACTATTTTGGTCTTTATAGATCAATATCAAACCTTTAAAATCCACCCAGAGATCTGAAGGCAGCTAGTGCAAAGCACAAGATTATTATGTTATATATTCCCACTGAGAAATCAATTCAATAAAGAAGCCACAGATTTTTATATTAGCTTTGGTTTCTAAGCTGGCCTGACATATAACTATATTTAGGGTGCCCTGCAGTAAGATAGTCTCAAAACTGTAAATACAAGAGTCCCAGTAAAGTAATGAGAATATCTCTTTAGGTAGGAATTATCATATTCAGATGGTAGGACATTAACACACGGAAAACAAAACAGAAAAAGAAAAAGAAGAAAAAGAAAAATACCTTCTTGCCCATCTTGTTTGCACAATAATGATATAACTGTGATGTAAATTGATGTTACAGTGCCTGGAGATCTCACTGCTTGACTGTAAAAAAAATGGCAACTGAGCACTCTGAGAGAAATCTTCACCTTGCCTTATGTTTTGAATCATCTACCCTACCAATTATATTGTGAATTTATTTGGACTGAGCTTCAGCTGCCCCGATGTTACCTTTTCATTGGTTTAACCCCAGCTGGCAACTAAGCACCACACAGTCACTCTCTCAGTCCCCCATGGTGGGATGGGGAAAAGAATTGGAAGGGTAAAAGTGAGAAAACTCATGGGCTGAGATAAAGACAGTTTAATAGGTAAAGCAAAAGCCACGCGTGCAAGCAAAGCAAAACAAGGAATTCATTCACTACTCCCCATGGGCAGGCAGGTGCTCAGCCATCTCCAGGAAAGCAGGGCTCCATCACGTGTAACGGTGACTTGGGAAGACAAACGCCATCACTCTGAAGGTCCTCCCCTTCTTTCTTCTTCCCCCAGCTTTATACGCTGAGCATGACATCATATGGTATGGAATATCCCTTTGGTCAGTTGGGGTCAGCTGTCCCCGCTGTGTTCCCTCCCGACTTCTTGTGCCCCCCCAGCCTGCTCGCTGGTGGGGTGGGGTGAGAAGCAGAAAAGGCCTTGACTCTGTGTAAGCACTGCTCAGCAGTAACAAAAACATCCCTGTGTTATCAACACTGTTTTCAGCACAAATCCAAACCATAGCCCCATACTAGCTACTATGAAGAAAATTAACTCTATCCCAGCCAAAACCAGCACAATTGGTTAAGAGTGCGATAGCCGTTGTAACAGTCTCTCAGTCTCCTGAATGCTACCACCACAGTGAAAACTCTGGCTACACTTCACAGTCCTTCTGGCCACAGAAAAGACTAAGCCAGGTATAAGAAAATCCTTACATAAGATACAAAATAATTTTTTATCAGAACAACCCTCTGAAACCTCCAACAGAAAAGATGATACCTTTTCAAGAGTAGCTCTGTTCACTGCCAAGTCAACGGATCTTTGTGCTTTCTCATATCAAAAGTAAGCGACACACTTATCAAGCCTAACATAAGTGTTCTTCATCTGTTGGCAGGAAGAGTAAAAAAACCAATGAGGTCTTTCTACACTATACGTCAGTTTCAACTTGAGACATATTCACTCTCTTTGGAGCAATTCCTTTGACAGAATCTGATAATTTCCCCCTTTTAAGAAAGTATTAATTTCATTACCTAGCAATGAATAAAAAATTAGGGTTTTTTACTTCACAAAGAATTTAACTTCACAAGCAACTTGAGGTGCAGGATATAAGTTTGAAATACAGCTCTGTTCTTTGAAGTATAGGTAGTTTCTCATAGTTTCTTCTATGTCAGTGTTGATGGACTAATATTGAACAAGACTAGTTGCTCCAACTTAGAAAGCACTGTGTTAATGCCCTTCAAATCCCACTCACATTATCACAATATTTAGACATTCTAGCACTTGGATATCAAGCCATGGACTTTAATCTCTACAGAAACTATATTTCACGCATGGAAATAGAAAACTCAAAGAGGGGAGGCAGAGGAAGGAAATGTTAAAGGGAAGACGAAAAAGAGGAAGAGAGCATCCTAAAGATAAATGTAAAAACATTGACTTATTTACATATCTTTAGATTACTGGTCCCCAACCTACAGCTCCCAGACAGAATGTTTCCTGTAAGACTCTTTGATGTTCTTCACAGCTGCACAAATGAAATTACCTGATGAGGACTGGTTTACTGTACAAGATTGAAGGCTCCAGTTCCTAACAATAGTTTTGCAATCAATAATGAAAAATTAATTGTGAAGTTAGTATTATTTTGATCCTTTATTGTGATTTATCTGTAAACCAGTAATCTAGATTGTCAGAAATTATCTTCTGTTTGATGGAGAACCCAAAATGTAATTCTAACGTTTGAATAAATATCCACATTTCTTTTTTGCCTGAATCTCATTGTAATTCGTAGAGTTTTTTTCTCCTTTCAGGGCTGTTGATCTGATGAAGAAAATATGCTTTGTTTATCATAAGGAAGTGAAGAAGAAAAATGTCTGGCTTTTGAGAAGTTGGAGCTCCAGATTCTACTACTAAAAAATGTGAAATGAGTTTTTAAAAAATTACTTTAATGAGTGCCCTCAGGGCACTGTATTTCCCTCAGTGTAAAACTCCAGAAGCTGTCCAAATATCTGGAATGTGGAGCTCGTGGCAGTAAGTTTTTGCTAATTCCATCGAGACAATCGATTGATCCATAAATTAAAAAAAAAAAACAAAACCAAACACAAAAACCCCCCACCTTGAATGACAGAGAAAAACTTAAGCCAGAATTGGATTATATTGGCAGGGTGATATACAGAAGCTTATATTGTCACAGCCAGCCTTTGTCTTTTCCTTTAATAAATTTATCCAGAGTTTCCAGTGGTAGCAAACTTCCACCTTTTTCCAGCATTAAATGACCTTCTAAGAGTAAGGACCTGAAAGCTAGTATGGCTTTTTCACGAACCGAGCGTATTTGTTCTCAGCCAGTGAAAAACACAGGTGTTAGTAATGAAGCAACTAAATTACTGTTTTCTATCCCTGTGGAGAAGCCAGCAGCAATCAGGAAAACAGATGGGCTAGCAAGAGTGGTAATTCAGATTCTCATACACATATGAGATTAAACTGCAAAATAGTTGGTTCTTACGTTAATCAGCAAATGTTTTATATGTTATGCTGTCAAACTGAAACAGTGAAAATGCTGTGTGTGTTAAACCACCAATAGTGACTGAAGAATTTCCTCTTTTTAATTTGCTTTCTTGGTTTTTTTCTTTTAAAGGCTAGAAAAAAACGCAGAAAAACTAATGCTTCCTACGGCTAGCCTAGTGGGTTTTTTTTCCCTTTAATTTTAAAACAGAAATTAAAAAAGATAAATACATAAAGCATACTCCAAAGAGCAGTACCATTAGAAGTGATACCATAGGGAAACGTTTTTATTGGCCCATGTAATCTTTTCCTTTAATATAACATTTAATCCATTCCTTCTGCAAACACAAAATATCCAGGGAGCTGTCAGACTTCTTGCATTTTTGTAAAGTGTTGCCTTTTTTAAAAATCATTTTATCTGTTTTGGTTGTGGCTACAGTTTTCCTTCCTCCCTCCCAATTCCTTTTCAATCTCTGGACATTTCCTCTGTAAACAGTTTTTCAGTCTGCGTAAACGTTTAATATGCAATTAGGCTTAATATCACAAATATCATGTAGTTACCTAAAGTGTAATAAAGGCAGAGTTTAAGAGCATGAGTCAAAGAGAGAGCTTATAAAAATCCTGCTGAGCTTGCTTAGGTCCTGAATGACTGTTGAAAGCCAAGAATCGTGGCTTGACTATTCAATTTCTAACGCTACATGGTCTTTCCAAACCAAGTCTCTTTCTGTGTAGGTGAATCCCCTGGAGGGCCTCACGCAATCCGAGAGCAATGTAGACGGATGTGACTGAGTTCAGCAGAAGCACGCACCACAAGTTCGGCAGAAGCCCGCACCACAAGTGTCATTGGGTGACACAGCCAGCGAAAGGGAAGGTGCTGCAAGGCGTGTGTTGTAACAGGTAGATAGGTGCTGGACGGTCCGCAGCGGAACACGAGGAGCGGGGCTCCGGGTTTCAGTCTGAAAGTGCTTTACTGTAACTGGAGATCTGGCCATACACAACTCCCTGCTCTGGCTAGCTGAAGCTAAATTTGGAACCACGTGAGCCAAGAAATGTTTTTCACCTAAACCAAAAAAATAATACGCTGAAAGCAAGGCAAAACAAAGTATTTTCTATCTCCATAAAACTCACAGCATTATTAACCATTCTGAACAGTATTTGTTATTTGAAGTAGGGGCATCTTTAGAATGCCTGCAGGTGTCTGCTCTGGTTATCAGACTGTGTTGTGTGCTTATGGCAATGAAACTAAACAAGAAGGAAACCATCCTATTTCTTTCCATTCTCTAATATTTCTATCCACCAGAAATTTGAAGGCCCAGTTCTCTGTTATGTGATATTGGTTTGTTGTAGAGAAGGCAAACAGTTTCAGAGTCAGATTTGATACAACTTTTGAGCCTTTGAGGCCAGCCACACTGCAGTCCTAAAGGGGTGAACCTGAAAGGAAAAATAATGCTTTGATTTTACATGTCTCTTGTGGGATCTCTCTGTTCTGTCTGTGATGGGCATACGTACATTTTTCACTAGTAGGAAATCACTGACAGCATCAGCCTTTCTCTTTGTGCTTCAGAACCTAAGGCACAGATTCTTCTGATTTTTCAAATCCTGCTTTTGGAAAGGAAGTTTGGGCATTATTGACATTCTCTTCAACAGCATTTAATAACGGAAGGTGGCTGACCAATTCAATGGCAAGTAAGATAATCATGTGAGGAATGACTGAGGAAGGTGGGAAAGATAAATGTAGACAACCTTTCACTTCTGTTTCCCTCCTCTTTTTCCCCCTGTTTCAATTCCATTTTGTATTTTGTATAGGATCATTGTGTCCTGTTTGACCAGTTGAATGTGGGAAGAATAATGGAATTGCATACAGTTCTCTTATTCTGGTCTCTTACATCATTAGCTTTTTAATTATGCTGTTGAAAATATAAACAAACCTAGTATTAAAGCCATGTAATTTCAATTTATGTTTTTAGGCATAACACATTATGTTGTTATTAAAATGTATCCAGTTCTGTCAGCTATACCATAGTTAGATTATGATAAGCACACTGCATTGCTTAATTTGCTTTTATTTACCACATATATTGAACTAGATCTACAGGCATATACTTATTAAAACATCTAATTTTATTCTTGTTGCTTTAATCAGGTTTGTATTGTAGAAATGTGGATAATTATCTGTGGAAGATATATAGGCACATTTCATCATAAGCAAGTAACAAAGGAACACATTGGTACATAACCTTTACTAAACCATTTAAAATTTTGAGCCTTAATTTACCTTTTGTAAAGTTGGAGGAATAATAATTTTGTTTGCTATTTTCATTCTATAGATTTCTAAGGTTTTCAGACCAGCAACTGCATCCTATTATTTACTTATAAATGTAAGAGAGAAAAACTTTATAACTCTCTTGATATGTTGTCTTTTTAGGGTTATGATGGCATCTGAAGATTGTGGGTAGCCTCTACTGGAACAAAGTTGTACAGGTAGTCGGGGGAAAACAGGCTAAGACTGGCTTTTCCCAAAAGGCTGTGCTCTAACAGACCTGACACTGTCATTAAGTCTGTTATCTATTTAAAATTGGCAGTTTCTCAGTTTTGGGGTTTTTTTGTGGGGTAGGAGGATGCTGTTAAATTAGCAAGTATAAGACTGGGAAGTTTAAAACTGTTAAAGTTGCAGTTAAACTGTAATGTTTAAGCTCCCAAAACAGCATTCCTGAGTGCTGCAGGGACTGTTTTTAAGAAATGTCCGATTACTTAGAGTAGTAAAGAGGAAAAGTAAAAAAATTGATATCAATGCTGCAAGATAGAGCACTGAAGATAGGGGAAAAGGTTGGTACTTTTAGTAAGTTATTTATAACAGGAGTGACAGGAAATTCTAAAAGGCTTCAGCTGATAGTTGTGAGTCCATAGTACTTTAATTTACCACTATGGTGATATATGAAACAGAGTTTCATTTTTGTCTTTGAAACTTGGATTAAATATTCTTCTCATATGAGAAATATTTTAGGAACTTTTTATGTTATATAGCCAGTCAGGTTAGGAGCCAAGGTTTCTGCAGCAGGTGTAGTAGCAGAATGCTTTTTTCATTCAAGTTCTGCTTCCATTTGCTGAACCATAAGTATTGTATAAATGGCAGCAATTGGCCATCATGATGCATCAGTAACATCACTCTCAGGTGACATCCCTAAAGGGTGGCAGATGGTATCTAAACCAGCTGTCAGATCCTAATAAGTAGAGGTCAGAACAGCATCTGTCTCCATTAGTGCACACTTGCTGACATGCAACAAAGCTCATTTAAGTTTTGTTGTTGCTGTTAGTTCAGTATGGAAGGGTCTTTTAATATAAGATGATAAATTGAAAGTAAGTGGCCCAGCTATCTTCCTGTGTGGTTTATGCATTTTAAAGTCAAGTAGCAGACACTGTTCATAATTGTTTGCTTTAAGTGTATGCCCAAAAATCTTCATCAGCAGATTGATAAAGACTCCAGCTTGTCTCAAGATGAGACTCATGATTTCTAGTCAAATAGTATAAGCCTCAGTATTATCTGATGGGAGATATGTTGAAGTGTCACCAAGGCACTATGATTTTCATGTCCAAAAATTAGTTCAGAGGCATAGTAAATCCAGGTGGATTTAGTGACTTCTGAATGTTAAATATGACTCTTGAACATAGTTCCTGCTTCATGATTGTGTTTGTCCCTTAATGTTAAAAGGGGTTTGTTCCCTGCGATTCTTTAATTTTAGAGGTCGTTGCAGATGTATGTACACTGAAAAAGTGGAAGCTTAATTAAAGTGCAAAAAAATTATTTCTATATGATAAATTCCTACTCTATCTTTTTTTGTGTGATCTTGCCTTTCCAAAGTCTGTTTGTCTGTGGAGGTAAAAGTAAAGGGAGAGGGAGAAGAAGAAGGAGAGGGACAGAAGGCAGAGGCAGAGAGGGAGAGGGAAAGGGAAGAAAAAAGTTAGGAAAGGAGAAGGAGAGGAGAAGGAGAAGGGGAAGTAGAAAGAGAAAGATAAGCAAAGTGAGGAGAGTGTAAAGTGTGTTATGCATGATGGAGGATTGACAGGACATTTTGAAATTACTAGGACCCACTGCTGAAGAAAGAAGTAGCAAGTTTAATTTCATATGTCTGTGTCATATGCCTGTGCGGTGTATTAAGGGGAAGCTTAAAGTTTTAAAGTGTCTTTTATGTTTTCCATCTTTCTCTGCTGTGATGAAATTGGAAAAGTGTTAAAGAACTTCTCAAACATTGTTAGATATGTAGTCGTATTTTTCATTAGAGATCTGTGATGTGACTTTGAGAGCTAGAAAGGCAGGGTTAAATGGTCAAGATTTGATATGTCTTAAGACAAGCTTCTCCTTTTCAGTGCAAGGAGGATGCCACGAGACTGGCCAAGGGATGCAGTTTTCTGAGAGCGACTTGCCAGAGCTGCCCAGCAGGTGGTAAAAAATTTCCAAAATGCTTCTCTTTGAAGAAATCTGAGCTAGCTGTAATTTCAGTTCATCCTCTTACCCTCTGCCCGTTACCTGTCTTGGTGTAATGTTCTTGTCATTGGTTATAAACAATTATCAGGGTTTTTTTACTACTTCTTATTTTAATATTTCTTTTCTTCTTGATCATCACTGCAATAGCCCTAACATTTTATAACACAGCCCATTACTGCCTTATTCAGTTGGCAGCCTGCCCCTAGCTATGTTGGTTTATTACTGGTAGCAGTTGAGATATGAGAGGTATATAGTTCCCAATGGCGACAAATCTAAATAGAAAGCAAACAGACCTGCTGTGAAACCCTCAAAAGAAACAGTGCTAACCAAAGAAACCACATGACATTCATGGGGCCCTAAATGAGGCAGCCTTCCTTTAATCCTTTAGCTAGGCTAATTGTTTTTACAGTTGTCAGGACAGGTTCTCTTTAAAAGTTGCGGAGAAGGATTTCTCTTTTCCTATGATGGAACACTGGTTTTGTGGCTACTTCATTACAATGGGCAATATCACAAAAACTTGCATTGTGTCATGTGGCAGAATACTATTACAAGGGGAAATCATGTCATATTTCCTAACATCAGTATGTTATCTGCTCCACTTTATCTAATAGCCCTTTTATCAGTGAAGACATTCAGTTATCAGTTATAAGCTGTAATATTTTGTGGCAAATACTATAGCAAATTAATCCCCTGTTTCTCCTTTTTACCAAGAACTCTTTCAGACATGTGCCCTCTAAGCTCTGCACATCCTTCCTTGCGGCTCTGCGGCATCATTTGCAAGGTAGCTTGCTGTGAGATTGCTGTTTGCTCTGCAAGTCACTTCAGGGTGAGATTCTGATTGCGGAGAAGCTACGAAGAGACATTACTGCTTTGGTTTAATGTCGGGGTGAAGCAGTGTGTGTGTTTCTGTGGGTCTTCATAGAGATGTGACCCAGGAGTCAACAGCTTTCGCTCTCACTGCTGGCCTTTACCCTGTTCTCAGGTCTAGTGCTGTAATCCTGACGTGTTTCAGAAACATCAGAAAAACTGAATGTGCCACTTACAGGGACAATAAAACCCTGGCAGGGTTATTGTTACCCGCCTCTAAGTCTGGAAGATCACTTACCACAATATTTGGTTTTGAGAGCGGATGTTACTCTTCTGTCACCTCTCACAGAGTAACTCTGCCAGGCGCCTTTCTCCTTAGCACTTTTTGCATGGCTGAAAGCTAGCCTTGGTCCTGCAGCTGACCTCAGCGCAGGGCTGAGATTAGAGTAGGTTAATGCCAGGAAATAAAATGGTCTTTTGGAGCTGCTCACCAGCAAGCTCTGGACGCTCACACTGAGGCAAGCATGTTGCCTAAAATGCCAGAGCATGTAAGCAGCAGAGCCTCACTGAAAAAGCCCCAAGGACAAAGGATTATAAGCACTTAGGACAGGAAACTAAGTCTTGCTGCAGTATTACTGAAACTTTTAAGTAGAGGGAGGAAAACTAGCATCTGTAAATTGCCTTACAAATGATGTCACCTCTGATGTTGAGATCCAGACCTAATAATTTTCTGTTTAAATTTCATCCCCTGTGCTATTAGATTACATGTTGGAAGTATTTGGGAACTACCTTTGGATAAAGCTTTTCTTTTTAATGTGTTTTATACCGTAGTCTAAAGAGAGATTTCTGGAGAAATCGCCTGTGGCTTGCAATGTGTTGGACTGTGGAAAAGGCACGTGACAACTAAGCTGTTGTGTTGAACCTCATTTCTAATGTTACTAAGCCACTCAGTGAGCCTCTTTTCCTGTTACTCTTCCATTCACCTGACTAATTTTCTTCATCTGTCTTTATACTTTTTTCTCTAAGTGTGTTCACATTTGCCATTTATGCATTAGGTACTTTTCAGAACAAACCTAATCTATCATTTAAAAGACCTAGACTTCATAAAGTATAGATATTTTCTGCCTTTCTAGATTCCTTCAAGCATATAGATCTGTGCCTTATTCTGAATTAGCATTTGTTCACAAATCAGAAAAATTTGGTTAAGCTTTCTGAAGCCTATAGATCTCGCCAAATTAGCACGTGTGTTTTTTGAGCCATTAGGCCTTCAGCACACGAGATGGTCGCTGCAGAATTAAGGAGAAAGGAGTTTGCTTATTGAGCAGTGAGAATGAAAATAAATATTATTCCTTTCTCCAGTTTACAGTGCACTAGCTATCTTAAATTTTGTTGTTTCTTTGTTTTTGAAAGCTGACCTTTGCAACCAGAATGTTCCCTTAATGCATTTAGTTTTAATTTAATTTCATAGCTATATTAAAGAACATTGGTAATATAATCAATATTTAAAAATTGTGTAGCAACTTGAACCTTAAAATCAAGGTTCAAAGCCTATTCATTACCCAGTTCGATATTTTAACATAGCTTGGCATTTTAACTTGCCTCACAGCACTAACAAGTGAGTCTCCATACAAAAGTAATTCTCAAGAACTATGGAGTAGGTACTTTTGTGTCTTGTTTCTGACTGCATCGTACTAAGATGTTTGAACTTTCTTTCTATGGTAAGAAAGATCTGCTCTTGGATCTAAAGACTTTCAAGGAACTTCCTGTATTGGTGGCTGGCATTAAAAAAAGGTAGGGACATTTGGAGAGGTTTCATACATAAGGTATTCCAAAACATTGTCCTTTTGACCCATTTAATTATGGATATAGATATAGATTTGGATTTAGATGTATATATTTAGATTTACATTTATGTTTTAAGTGTTCCATACTATTGCAGGAGAAATATTTATCAAGATTCAATGCTACCTTTGTTTTAGCTTTATTTTGCTTGAATTGGATGTACAGTTCCTCCTTGGTTATCAACACTGAGCATAACTACCTCTGCTAGCTCCTACAGAGAGAAGAGCTTGTACTGTAGGAAGTCTTGTACCAGTTGTGCAAACACGAATGTAAAACACAAAACAGTGCATGGAGTATTTAAAAGAGGTGGACCATAAGTCCGAACTGAATGCCTAAAACACCTTACTGTAGACTGAACATTTCCATGTGTATTAGAGGTAGAATTAATTATAATTTATCTGCATGATGTTTTCTTGGTTTCTGTAGTTTCTCAGTTTTATTTGTACATTTTCACTTTGAGTACGCTGCGTTAGTCTTGTTATAAAAGTACTGTTTCTGAAATGCGGTGTTAGGAGCAGCTACCATCCAGGGCTTCCCCTTAGTTACTTACTAACTAACCAACTAACTATTTATTTACTTATTTACTTATTTATGTTAGTTGAAGGGATCATAGCTTTTGAACTATGGCCTTTGTATTGTGCTACCACCAAAGTACTGTTAGATCAAATCCCTCAGTTGGGAAGTGGCTAAGTGTATAGGAGCAAGAGGTCTAACTTCCCTTTCCAGCAGTTTGCAGTCTAGATAATACAGTGAATGTATCTATTTATTTTGCTATAACATAGGCAAAAAATGTCTTGGCTGTTAAGTACTACGATTTTCAGCCCATAATTTTCTGTGTCTTTTTTTTCATTTCTTGTTTTATCAGAACATACAGTGACATAATTCGTTTTATAAATTTTGTATATATAAGATAAATATATGAGAGACTGAGAACAAGGGCACATATTTTTGTTAAAAAAAGTTTGTTACTTTTACTGGCTGTACCTTCAATATAATTTCTACAGCTTTGGCAAATATCATATTTGCACACATGGTAACTGTCATTTTTTCTTCACTACTTCAATTAAGCAAATCCAAAACTATTACATGTGCATCTATTTTGTTCACAAATTAAATGCCTTTAACAATATTTTCCCCACAGCTTCATTCTATTTACCAAGTGCTGCTGTGCTTTTTATGCATCTGAAGGGCTGAGCATCTGTTTGCAAGGGAAAGTTCCATTAGACCATAGTAATCTGCAGTTAATTGCACAGCAAATATTTATTTCTCACACATCAAATTAATGAAACAGGTTCAGTGAGAGAAAAAAATCACGTCAGCTTGGCAAACAACAGCTATGTAAGACTTCCAAGGCATTCTTGGCAGAAATCCTGTATCTAGAAGAATTGTGTACCTTTGGGAATACTGTTATTTAATTACTAGATGATAATGTTGTTGTAGGTTTGTTTATTGTTGTTTTATTTTTACATAGAAAGAATAAAATAAAAAATTGTTTTTCTGAGTTACTAATGTGCTGTGCCATGGCTACAACAGTATAACTGAAGAATGATTATTTTCAAGCTACTACGAACACCATTTAATCTTAATGTTAAATAAGATTAATATATTAGTATTCAGTATTCCTAAAGCACTTACTCCTCCTCATACATAAATGTGAAAGGAGCTTTAAAATGCAATTTTCAAAACCCCCGCTTTGATTACAATCATGACTGTATCTTTCCCATCTAAGAGCAACGTGGATGCTTTTCATGTGTCTGCAACAATGAGTGTTTCATATCCCACACATATTTTTGTATTCCTTTCCCACCAGTGCTAATACTCCCTGTGCTGTGCCAGGTGTGAAGGCAATGACACTATACGCAACTTCTTGTAACCACAAAGGACAATGATGCACAGAGTCATAAAGTTTTTTGAGCAGACGAAGCTGAAAGCCTAACTTGATCTCTCACTATTTAGGTTCATTTCACTGCTATAAAATTTATACCATTTTTCTTAACATAAATTTCTGAGAACCCCATAAATATTTATTTTTGCTTGCAGAAACACAAACTTTGCTTTTTATGCCATCTGCTTCTTCTGAAGCTGACCCAAAAGTAGGTGCATGGGATTTGTTTCACACATAAGGGCTCTTAGTCTGTCCATAGAGATTCAACTTTAATAACTAGGAATTACCATTTTAAGTTAATTGAATTTGATGTCAACTACCTGGACTTACTAACCCTACTTTTTCTGAAACATGGATGAAAACAATGACATGTTGTTGATTAGCTTGCCTTTTTTTTTTTTTTTGAAATTGTTTAAATCACAATTAAAAATATGCCTTTATCCAAGGACTATTCACTTGTTATTTATTATGTGAAGCACACATAGAACTGTGTTCATGAAGGTGGAAAATTTATTGTGAGTTCTCCCTGGCTGTATGTAAAAATGCTACAGCTTTCACTAGGAGATATGGTCATTATAAATAAGGAGAGAAACCCCGAGAAAGCAAAATTCCTAAGATCTTTAAGCAAAATCTGTATTTTTTCTAAAATGCTGATAAGAAATGTCTTTTGAAAATAGGTCAGTCACAATTTTAAAGTCTTGTAATTTGGAAGGATTTGGATAAGTTAGGACTTCAGGTCTCTGGCCCATGGGTTAGATAATTTATTTAGAAGTGAGGACTAGACACAATGTATTTTTTAATCAAATTTAAATCAAAAGATCTGGTTTCTTACTGTTGTATCAAATTTTTGTTGATTTACCCTCAGGAAGAAATGTTCCTTATTTAAACCCCAAACTGTTTTGTACTGAGAAAATCAATGCATAGAATAGATTAAATAAATAACGTAAAAATAACACTTACAAATAAGAGCTTCCTATATTCTTAAGTATATACATATAGTTATTGTATATATTTATACCACTGATGAAATACTGTCACATTACAGAGATGTAATGTGAAGCAGTCAATCTTAAAGCTGTTGTTTCAAATAAGGATTCTCCTTGAATATGTTGTTAGTCTTCAAATCTCCCTATGTTTTGGAAATGATTGATTTTGGGGGAGACATACCAAGCAAACTAAAACCAAATATAATTTTCTGTATCTCTTTAAAAACCACCATCCAGTGATATTACAAATCCATGTTATCTTCCCCAGTTTTGCACTGAAATGGTAGAAATGGGTAGAAATACACAACCCAGAAGCTAATACCCTGTTATATATGCAACAATCTGTACCTAAAATAGCCTTTCTGTAGTATACATATTACTGCAGAGTGGCATGGGGAAGTGTGGAGTGAAATTTTAATCTGATTTCCTTGGGGGTTGCCTTGGTGCATTGCTCTTAGTAAGGATTAAAGTAACTTTCCCAAACTCTTATGCTGTAAAATCTTAATATTACACCATTGAATATTCTACAGGTAAGGAACAAAGATGTAGTGTTAGAAGTTTGGTAACATTCAGTAAATGCAAAGAGGAAACACACATCATTCCTGGCTGAAGAAAAAGATTTTCTTGAATCCCCCCTCACTTCTCCCTCCCTCTCCTTCCTGCTCCCATGTATTACCTATGCTATCTGTTGTTATGGAGACATATTCATGAGAGCTGATGACCTGGTCTAAGTCAGATCTATGAAGAAAAAAAAATAGAAGATATTAGAAAAAAATTAAACAGCACATGAAATAAAAGCAATCTGTCAAATCAACTTCAAGTGAATTTGAATATCTTTATTGTGAAAAGTTTGTCACTGAGATAACAAAAACCAGTAGACTACTTCTCATTAATAGCAATATAGAACCACTGTCTGCTTTGTGTATTTTAGAAACCATGGTACTGTAATCTTGAAAGCAGAAAATTCTCAACTGGCTAAATGGTGTCATATCAAACATATTGCACTAGTACTGTGTAATTGCTGAAGTGTATGAATATGGAAGATCAGAGGCTGCAGAGGGAGAAGGACATAGGGAGAGAGAAGGAGAGAGAGAAAAGAAAAAATGAACACTTTTCCAATGAGAAGGATATGGAGAGGTTGCGTATAGAAAATTATTTCACAGTCTCTAGTTCTGACTACGACTGACTCAGCTTCTGCCCACTGCTTCTGGGCTGGTTGCAAAGGCTGGGATTTTCCGGTGGCACTGCAACCCCTGTCCAGGACTCCAGGCTGTGAGGAAAACCCATGCACAGAAAGAGTGGACAGAAGGCAGTGGGCTTTTGAGTGGCTTCAGCGAGAATTTCCACCAGACAGATTTTGTGTTAGGCCTATTATGCTCCAAAACAAGACTACTGCATGGTCTTTTTCAAAACACTTTACTGGGATAGACCTTTCCTTACTTATTCTGGGTGGAAGAACAGCAAAGTTACCTGAATACATCAGTTCTTGCCATCTTAGTGTACCAATAGAAATCTCATAAATTGTTTTGCAAAATCTATCCTATTTTCAAAGTTTTTAATTTGAAGTGGTCCTCAGCCAGTGCCAATCAGCAGCGCTAAATCCTTCATTACAAAAAAATCTGACACTGTTGCAGAGCAAGAACAATGAAATATCTGCCAAGTTTTTATTTAAAAACTAGATCCAACTTTACATGATTCTTAAATTAAATCCTCAGGCAATCCCATCTCAGCCACTGAAAGGTTTTTATCACTTTGCCACACAAAAGATGCCACGAAGATTTTAACACTTGAATTCAGTAGGTAAGTGAATGTAGAAAATATATAACTTTATTATTATGTTTCAGTCATTCTCAGTCACACAATGTCTTGAATTCAAATGCAGATCTACAATTACAGTTTCCTCCTTATCTCAGTTTCATACGAGAAGTACAACCATACAGCATGCTTGTTGAACAGATCTCTTTTTTTGAAGTGACACAAAGAAAAATACAGTTATTATTCTTATTTCTTAGAGATATACAAAACCTGAACTGAAACACCTACCTACTCTGAGGCACAGGATGCTTTATTTTCTGTTATTAGTTTGATACTGAATGCAAATTTCCTCAGTTCACCTACAAAGAAGTTTGCACTGTATAGAAGGACACTTTTTTTGTCAGAAAACATTGAGGAAATGGTAAGGTTTGTCCCTGAGTTAGTCAGTAGAAATGTTTCTTTTGCTTTCAGCAAGACTAGGATTTAGTTCTTAATTTCCAGTGAGTTTTTATATCTTTATATCTATATATTTAGTAAACTGTAAAGATCTTTTTGAAATCAGCCTAACAAAATCCTTAACCTAGTGAATGTTATGTTAAGTCTTCTGAAGTTTGGTATTCTTTCTCCCTCTCTGTCTTTTTTTATTTTAGAAGATTAAGGATTAGCTCTTCAGTTGCTGTGAGATGTGCTGGATGAGTAGCTGTTGAGAATGAGCTGGTACAAGATTAGTAAGAGCAGAACAGCTATATCCTATAGACCTCCTTAGATCATGAAGTGAAGTAAGTTCAGAAAATTTGACGTGTTTCAGCACTTTTCTATCATCATGCCTTTAACCCTTCTTCTGTGATTATCAAATATGCCAGTGTTAAAAGCCTCCTTCTGAATGTGATAGCTGGAATCCAAAATATAAGGGGTGGAAAGAAAAGTAACACAGCACTAAAAAAAAAAACAAAACAAACAAAACCTCCAAAAATCCCAAAAGAAAACATCTTGAAGCCCCAAAAATATTTTAGTAAACACAACATTTGTTCCTAACTGAGATACAATTCACAGATCTAATAGGAAATAGCTCTTTGTCTTTTCTCAAAATTATCATAGGTTTTTCTTAATCTTTACCTATGAAAAGAAAACTTGCATATGTAATTTTCTTTTCTCTGTCCATTCCCTCCATTTTTAATAAAATAACAGACCTTGCAGCTGAAACCATAAAGTCACGAATTCATCCGTATTATGTTGTATACTCAAATTTCTTTGGGAAATCAAAAATATTAAATTCATAATATAATCCTTCTTGTAGTTTTTCTATTAATCTTTCCTATATGGGAAATTTCAAAAATGACCTTTACCTCTGTGTGTGTGAGTGTCTGATGTGATCATGATGCTGAAAAACAGAGGAGAAAAACCAGCATCCCTTAAAAGGAGATCTGTCTCCCAAAGAAAGTTCTGGGAAGTGCTATGAATTACACATTGCACTGAATTCTGGCTTAACTGAAAATATCATTAGGAATTCGCACCTTTTAAACCAAATGTGTTAATCAATTGTTTTCTTCACCAGCGGTGGAAAAGAAAAAAACACACCTTATGGCCAAGGAAGATAAAGACACTGTATGTGTTTGCAGGGGGTATTGTGCAGCAGGAAAAACAACTCAGAAAATGGCACATCATAAGATAAGAGAAGCTTCACATCAACTGTTTTATCTTTTCCTGCTACACCCATAGCTCTTCCTGCTAACTCAAGTTCTCACACTTGCACACTTCACACTCACACAAGTGAAATCCGTATGTAACAATTATTTTCTGCATAGTCAGAATGTCAGTTTATGGCACAAATGCTGTTGATTTACCAGTAGGCAGTTCTGATAGATCCGGACGTGTCAATGTGAAAATGAGAGCAGAAGAGAGCCCTTTGTGTTGACAGGATAAGGGGTCCCTTATTACACTGCTATGAGAAAGAGATTCTTTTAAATTGAAAAATGCCCCTTGAAGTTTTTTCTCAGTAAAAAGATAGGAGTTCCAAGGTTAAAAAAAATACACTGGCCAGTTTTTTTTATTGTTTGGGGTTTTTTTTGTTTTTAAATTAGGATTTGACAAGGCATGCATCCATGGACTTGTGAATTTCAAGGTGTTTGCTCATCTCTCTCTCTTGAGAGGATTAATTTATAGTCGTACCTATGTTTCCATACTTTAGAGAGGAGAAGGGTAGGGTACCAATATTTTATGATACATGTGAAAGATGAGTAAGATAATAGATTCACATTATTTAATGTTTGGAAATCTGGGTTTACTTGGAGTGGTGAAAAATCTTTCAAATTCGGCGAAGAAGATTTAAGCCGTATCATGTAAAATATGTTGCAGCTGCTATTATTAATTAACAGGTTTTGCTAGCAGTCTGTTTTGGTTTTGTTGTTCAAATTTTACAGTGAGGTAAGATCATAGCTTTTAATAGGATGCAGAAATATGTTGTAGATTAGATTAGAGCAGAGACACAGTCTCCTATAAGGAGAGTGATGCTATAGACCTGCCTGGGTCTTCAATGGCATGGGAATATGAGAAGCAACATTATTACTTCTGATGATAAAAGATGGAAAAATGTGAACAGTTGTAATAAATTAGTCTCCCTTTCTTAATATTAAAATGGAGATTATTTTTGTGTTAAAAATGAAAGATACTTGAACAATGATGCCAGTTTTGGCCTAAAATTGGAAAAGACTAAGGAAACTAAAAGTAGTCTGTTCTTTTGCACCTTCTTTCCTTATCAAGAGAGAGACAGGCTATGAAATGCAGTAGATTTTCCAGACTCTCCTTGTTTCTGTGCAGGTCACAAAAAACATCCCAAAGTATCTGTTACGTGAAAAGACTGGACCTTCTCTTTGCTACAAATTTCCTAAATACAATAGGCTGCTATTTTTGCAGTTTCCAGTTTTACGTTTTGAGTAGCAGGAACTGTCTGGGCTCACCTTTACCTTCCAGGAACAGTTGTTCCCTTCTCAGTGGTGGTTTTGTAGGAAAACACAGAACAGACTAGAATTATTAAATGTTTTCCTCTACCACCCTGTAAAGAGACACTCTGCTAGTCACTTAACTTCTGTCAGAAGACTTTTGCTGTCCTACCTCTTCTCCTGACTGAATACAGTTTCATTCTTTCTTCGTTTTGTCTTTTTCAAACCTATTCTTACCCTTGATTTCACTAGGCATATATAATTTAGTTGCAACATAACTGGAAGATTGATTTTCTCTTGCACATATACATACAGGAATGAACATCTCACATGTACACAAATGATATTAATCATCTTCCATTGTGAACTATATTCTGGCATTTATATACAAAAAGAACAAGATGGCAAGAAAAAGAAGATCTTAGAGAATGGGGCCAATATACCTTTTTATTTTACAGGGGAGGATAAGTAATTCAGTATAATTCTGTGCAAATATAGGATATTAATCCCATCAAGTACAAGAAAGTGATATTTTATGTGCTCTGAAGAGGCTTATTCTTTTAAAGGTTATAAAATAATTGGGTTCACAAGGAAACAAACAAACAAAAAATATAAAAGTAATAAATTGGCAAAGCAACAATTTATTCATCTGACTTTTTTTTCATTTCACTGCAGTAGCCCCATTGACTTCAATAGGGTTCACCTAGGTTTCCCCTTGCCTGCCGAAGAAAAGAATTTCTCCCATGCCAGGAACAACCAATTCAGTTCACAAACACACAGTGTGCAAGTACTCTGAAATCCTGGGAGCACAGAGGAAAGATTTATATTTGACAGAAGAGATCTGACCAGCAGGAAATTAGTTTGGAAAACAGCTGCGGCTCTTAATATTTAAAGAACTTTCCCATTTAGATAAGTCAAACAAAAGATTCCTGAGTCTGCACTATTGTGGGTTGGGTTTTTTTTTCCCCTCCCAAGGATCAGGGAGCACCTTCAGAATTGCCTTAGAGGGAATATTTTGATAAAGAGCCTGACTTACGCCATGTTTTGGGAGTCAAGGAAACAGGTGAGGAACAAGGAGCATACTACGTCTTAGTGATTCCCAGCTGTTGTTCAGTGTGCTGGGAAACACTGTCAATGAAAAAACATTAAAGAATGTGATAAACTTTAGTCATAGTTGCAACTACAGACTCAGGAATCTGTCTTCGTGTTCTCTTTATCATCTCAAAAATTTACTAGTTCTTGGCGCAGCAGTCATCCGAGGCTGCACTATCCGTGTATACTCCCTGGAGGTGTCCACACTGCCATCAGTGGGATGAAGACATTCTTGACTTCACCCTGACTGCGTGAGTTGAGTGCCAAACAGATAGGTAGCCTTTCACCTTTTTTCCCCTATAATGCTCCTGAACCTTCATGCCAGTAGCTAACTGATAAGAACCTTGTGTGTTATATATTCAAAACCAGATAAATACTGGTTTTGAATTCAGAAATGCTTTTTGGTATCAGAAAATTCATAAACAGTGGTAAGCATTGGTGAAAGCAAAATGTTCCAAGAAAACTCTATTTGAAAAGTATGTGGAATAAGTTATTTGACAAATAATATGCTTGTGAATTATTTAACAGTCTTCTAAAGGCAGTATTATAGAAGTGTTCCAGAATAGCTGTACTTTCTTTAGATAACTGTAAATAACTTTGCTAAGGCTTTTGGGGGGGCATTTTTTGTTTTGTTTTTTTTTTTTGTTTTTTTTTAAATAAACAGCTTTGTGTGTGGCCAGTTTTGATGGCTGATAAACATTGCATCTGACAATGGGATCATAGATTTTGTACATTACTATCCATTTACTATATGTAAGAACGGATTCTTATCCTCATTCATTCATTTCAGTATTTTTTCCAATGGTACATTTTATCAAGATTTATTTTGTCACAATTGCTAACATTTAAATGCGCATGATGCACCGAGTCAACACTTCTTTTTTGTATCAGATGGAAGATGCAGCCTCTGTTTAAATAGCAATCCCATAAGAATTGTAACTTGAAGAAGAAAGTAGCATATGATGTTTATGCTATGCTATCGCTAGCAGGATACCATATTTAAATACTGATTTGGTATTTGACTAAAGGAGAACACTGCATGAAATAAATATCTAATTTCTCTCTACATTATAAGAGGGGAACTAAGTGACCCAGCAGGCAGCACACTGAGAACAGCATGTATAGAACCTGGAATCTGGCCAATATGGAAACTTATGTTCGTGCATTGGAAATCATAGTTCTTTACAATCGCCCTTCTCAGAGCTGCTCCTCCATCCACAGACAGAATGTTTCCTGAGGAGAAGTATCCAGAAACATTTTTGGAAAATGGAGAACTGGTCTTCATTTCCTGTCAAAAGTCAGAGGTGTCTGGGAGAACTTCCTCATCTCAGAATAACAGGCTCTCTTTCTGGTCTTCTAGGACCTGGACTACACTGGAAATTCAGAAGCTGTCATTGCCCTCTCCTTCCTACTTTTGAAATCCTTAGACAGCTAGCATGGCATGCAAAGAAGCTGTGTCAATGTGATCTCCTATTGAGAAAAGCATGTATTGAACAAACAGGTTGAGACCTGTTTGCCTGCTTTCAGTGTGGAGACAACAAACATACAGCTAGATCTTGTGTTTAGCGAGCTGTCCAACCACGTCCGTAACTCCCTGCTCCTCTCACTGTTCAGTTGCCCCTGTGTTCTGAAAGCTGCCTTCAACTTGATACCTCTTTTTGGAGTGTAACCTTTTTTTCTCTTCAGACCAGTCATGTACTGCTTTAGCCAAGCACCATCAGTGCCCAGGTCCCCGCATGTCACTGTTGGGCAAGAACAAGAAATAGTTGTTGGTACAGACATAGGAAGAATATTGATTCTTGGAAAGAAACACTTGATTCTCCATGTGATTTGCCTTTCCTCGAGGTTAAAGGTGCTCTTCCAGTCATCATTTCTCCATGACAAAACTCTGAACAGGGATAGTTTGGTCTCTGAAGGAGAAGGAAGGAGTGTTATGTTTCCTTTTTAATACTAATTCTGAACAAATTATAATAGTTATAGACCAATGACCATTAAAGGCAGAAAGATCTCTCAGAATAACTCAAGTTGTGCTTCCTAGCTACCTTTATTATGAGATGGTCTGTTAATTTTTTACTTTTTGGGGGGATGATTTACTTTAAAAAGCAATAAAATTAAAGAAGCAGCAGATACTTTAGTTCATGGATACTGATCCGGGCACAAGACTTTACACTGTCTTTTCTTGTACTGATGCATTCCAGCACTTCTGCAGCTAAGGAGAATGAAGAAACAAAAGGAAACAGAGAGCACTTTTCTGCGCCTCACCCATTTAGGAGTACAGAAGTAGTAATTACTGAGAAGCACTAAGTACTAAATGCTTGTACGTGAGGTGTAAGTACTATTCACAATCTCTTTCCTTCGTGTATTGCTTCAATGCCAAATGACCAGGGATGGGAGAAGTTCCTTTCAGTCAAAGATGAAAACCAACAGGATTTGAAGATTAGAATTTACTGAATTGTACTACTGATCAAACAGAAACAGAGTAGCATCTAACTTACTTCTACTTGGCTTTTGCAACAATATAGAAGTAAAAAAGCTATTATTATTTTATATCTCTTAAATCAACAGACTGACTTATACAAAATTAATTCTACAAAATGACATCATACCAAATAAATAAGGAAGAGGAAATTGTTTTTCTTTTTTATTCAGATACTTCTTATAGTACAGCTGACGGAAGTATTAAACCTGTCATGTCCCTGAGGGTACCACCAGACCTCAGCATCGCTGCCCAACCCCCCGGGGCTGCCCCCACCCTGCCCAGGGCCCAGGACCCCATGTCAGCCCCCCGGGGCTGCCCCCACCCTGCCCAGGGCCCAGGACCCCATGTCAGCCCCCCGGGGCTGTCAGCCCCCGCCCCAGTGACACTGCAGCAGGGCCGGTCTCCAGCTCCCCACAGCCCTGCCCTGCCCGGCCATGGGCCCCGCCGAGCCGGGCCTACCCAAGGGCCCACGTCCTGGCCCAGCCTCGGCCCGTCCCCATCCCCAGGGAGGTGCCCGATGCCCGGGGCTGGGGCTGCCCCGGTGCCCCCGGCTGCCCTGCGCCTGGCTGGGGCTGGGACGGGCCCTGGCTGCCAGGCCCTGCCATCACCCGCCATGGGGAGCCCCCACAGCCCTGAGGTGCTGTATGGAAGCTGAATTTGTCTGGGCAAACCTGCTATCACTTTATCCTCTAAAATACTTGTGGTCTTCAAAGAGTCATTGCACAGGGAGATGTCTAAGGACATTTTCAGGTAGCTTTTACACCATATCAGCATCTCCAGAGAGGCAAGCGTTGTCTAGATGTGTACAGCATCTCAGCAAGCATTTACAGTTCTTTTGTAGAACTTGAAAAGGAATTAAAATGCTTCTTTGTAATTTACTTCTTCATGCCTCTAGGTCACAGCAGTAAGGCCCTGCCAGATGATGATTCACTAATTATTCTGCTTTGGAGACTCTGTTTAGCATTGGATAATGCTGCTCCAGGCAGAAAAGACCATTAAATAGTCTATTCTACTTGGTTTATAGATTAAATATATCACAACTGTTACTTCTAATGGCATTTTTGAAAAATTATTTCAAGGAGAGTTGTGGTGGTTAAAAATTATGCTGGAGGGGTGGCACGTAGGTCCTGCTGCACTGAAGGACCGTTGTCGGAATGTCGCTCTGCCTTTCGATTTGTGCAGCTCTGCCAGGGATGGGTTTACAAATATTTATGCTCGAGGCACAGAGGAAACATGGAAAGCAAAAGGGAAAGAAGGTGTTGAGGTATCTGCAGGGGGTAGTGAGGTTGTTTTTTGTTTTTCCAGTGAATCTGTGGAGTGTAAAAAGGCTAAATCAGAGGTAATGCAAGTGAGGCATAAATCTGATAAACAGTAGTCTTTTTCCAGTGGATCAATCTCCTTCAATTTCATCTTCCTTTCCATCAGAGCTATAAAAGCTAAAATGCATCACTGTGAAACATGAATTCAAGGTAAAAGAGAGAGTCAGGAAGAAAATTGCTCTTCCTCCCTTCCAGACAGATGGGAACAACAGGAGCGAACAGGCACTGGCGTGGATATTTGCCTCCAGATGGGTAGCTTGACTGAAAAAATAATAGAAGAGCTCATGATGTACCTCCTGTGAAAACAACTGAGGACATATTTCTTTTCAAGGAAAAGATAAATATCATTCTGATAATAATGAATATGTAATTAGTTAATTAGTAGAAAAGACCAAATATGAGAAGTTTATGGTTCATCTTAGCTAGTGGTGCTGAGGCAAGTTTGTTGTTAATATAATGATAGTTTTGGTTTCTGTTACTATCTTAGTGATCCTGAATACTTGCGACAATACTTGCAATAGTTTTCAAATTTAACATTTCTTTCTGTTCAGAAGAGAAAACATGCTCACAAAATTATCAAAATCATAAGTAGTAATAATAATACTATAGTCTTACATTAGAAATTCATCCAACTTCTTAAGGTTGTATTTAATAATTAGCAACTGTAGACTCAGTTACCACTGAAAATTACTGAAGCAATACTTTACTTTTTTTGTTATTTATTAAAAACTAACATTGAAATGCCTACATTTTGGAAATATATACATTTGGTATTTAATAAAAATTAAATAAAAAAAAAATCTGGCTTTATACACTTCTCAGCAGAAGACAAAAGCAAGAAAATGTGTTGTCATTTAGAAATGTTCACCAGCAAGTCTTGGGCTGTTTATCCTTTGCAGAACAGAAAATACACAGTGGAAAGCCACTCTTGTACTGAACCAGGAGAGTAAAACATGTCTCACTAAAATTTGTGTAGGTATTTACATGTTCTTGCCTAACTTGGCTTCACCCAGAGGTGCTAGATGACCTAGATTCCCTAGTTTAGTTAGGATCTACTGAAAGATGTTATTCTTTGCCAATAACAAAACTTTAGTTTTTAGTACATATATGCTACAGTAACTACCAGTGCAACTCTTGTTTAAAAATATGCCTTTTTTTTGTTTTTCATTATTGAAATAAAAATACGGGGGAATTCCTCAAACATTAAAAAATGTCCCAAACTTAAAATAAATTTGCTAGATTATAAGACAGAAATTAGAATAAAACCGATATTTCTGCTCAGCACAATAGTTTCCAGATATTAGTCAGCTGCCATCAGAGTACTCTACTAGTCTGATATGCACAGATACTTACCAGAGCGTGTTCACACAGTCAGCAGCATTGACATCGTATCCGTGCCAGAATGAGAACTGAAAAATCACACTGAAAAGTTAACCGCCATCCTCAGTTCTTGCCTTGTTAGCACATACATTTACAATTGATGCCTGCATAATGTTTAACTGGGACATAGATATATTTTGAATGGTACGCACCAAAGTTTTGCAAAACTTGAGAATTTCAGATAACTGTACCAATTTTACCATCATTTTATTATTTGCTGCCTACAACTCATCAGTCCCTCCCTGTGCCATATGGTATTTCTGCAGAATCTCTCTTCATATTCAGATTTTTACACAGAAGCATGTTCAACAGTCCTCTTATTTCAAATATTCAGTTGCATGCAAAATTATGGGTATCCATTTAGTAAAAAGAATATGGTTCTGTATGTGATTTGAAAATTACTGTAATTGATAATTTCTCACATCGTCATCTTTACTATTTTTTTGTTGTGGGGGTTCTTTTGCATTCACTGTTCTGCTTTTTGTCTGCATAAATTATGTTTGTATTTGTAAAAATGTAGTCCTAAATGATTATGACTGTACTGTGCTGGCCTATTGAAACATAACTTAATCATGAGCACATGACCAGACATAGTGTTCAATCCCTTTTTATACACAAAAAAATTAGTGGTGATATATAATTAAAAACCTTTACCCTTTGAGTTTAATTCTTTGTGAAAATATTTTACCCATAATCCTAACAAGCCTTGAGTAGCATTTAGCTTTTGATCTGAAATGTGAATGAACAAGATACTATTTTTTTAATGTTGTCAGGTTTTTAACAAATAGATATAGTTTTTTAGAAAGATTTAAGCCTTAACTTGTCAACCAATCTAGTAAAAAGACAAAATGCATTATATTTCTGTTTAAGTACACTAATAACAAATTGACCCAGAGGAAAATGTTTCTAAGTCACCTCCTTGTTTTGTATAAACTTGCATACTAGGTTAGGACATCTGTCTCTCTCTCCCTCTCTTAAAGATGCTGAGAAGCTCAGTGTCTGTGCTCAAATACAACTGAAAATGTATTATAAGTGTATACTAATTACATTGAGAGTGTGATTTAAACCCAGGGACATGAGAAAGTAGTTCAGATGCAAAGCTGAGAACTCTTTGGTCTTTACTTAAATGTCTCCATACATGCACAACTGATTTTGACTATTCAGTTGCTGTTGTATCACTTGTGACCACAGGGATAAAAAAAATAATGTATTTTATTAAATAAAACCAAAATAACTCCAGCTTAAGGCATGAGAAGGCTCTATGATCCACTGTAAAAAGCATTTTAAATTATCAGCTAATAGTCACTACTCAAACTGAGATAACGATGGGACTGATATAATGCCCAGTGCAAGCTAATACCGAATATCAGTTGGGAGGATCAGACTGATTAGGAAGGAGAACATTTCTGTTCAGATACACATATTTCTTGATTCTTAGCAGTGAAGGAAAAGAAAAGGCAGATAAAACACAACTGAATGTAATGAGATTTTTGGTCTATGTATTCACTTTTGGTGCTCATTTCAGTGTCGCCATTTTTTTCCTAAAATTATTGTCATGGCATTTGTAAATCTCTTACTGCAAAATGTAGTTCTAAGGACAGCACTCCAAAACCTGGGGATATTAAAGCAGGTGCTCACACTCACAGTGCACAAAAGGTGTAAATACTAGTTTTAAGGACTGTTTTAAGACTTTCTGGAAGCTGGGTTTGCTTCTGCGTAGTGTTGGAATTGGGCAGCAAAAAGAACTAGGTCTGTCTTACTGTTACTTAGTTTGTGTTAATTTGGTTAATCCAAATTCGTGTTCTCGATGAGGTGATCATGAGTTTACTTCACCTTTTCAACATGCAGTTTAAGCTCCTTTCCCACTTTATGCTTCCATATTGCTTTTGTTTGATTCTTGAAGGAAAACACGTTGAAGAATAGAAAAGGACTGAGTGAACTTCCTGAGTTTTGCCTGCTGCAACAGGAAACTGATTTTAAAAAGGACACTCTTGAGTGTGGGTGGGTAATTAGAACTGAATTCTTGTTGCCAGAATTTACATCCAGAGCAATTTGCACAGGAGAAAACTCTGATCCAACCATGTTTTACTCATAGAGTCTAGATGTGAATGTCTATGAAGGATTTGGATGAAGAAATAAGAGAAAAAATGATGCATAAATTAACTGAGGACACATCAAAGTCGTCATTCATGCTCAGTTGACTTGTCTTCATTACAGACCAGGTGGCAGCCTAGGTCTTGGGTTTTGTGTGCTACGCATCAGGCTGCAATTATTAGAAAGAGCTGGTTTGGACTCCTCTCTCAAAGAACTTCTTCCGAGGCAAGGTCCTTCGAAGATGCTCCATTAAAACGCACCTTCAGAAGCAGGCCTCTGAGCACATCCTTCACCTTCCAGTTCTCAGGCTCTCCTTGCCTGCAAGCTGGGTGGCTCTGTTGATCAGCCTTCCCCCTGAAGACTTCTGTAGGTTCAGACAGACTCAGTCTTTCAACCCTAAACTATTTTCTTTATTCAGGAGACAGTCTGTCCGTTCTTTTAAATTAAAAGTAAGATCTGCTTTACTTCCTGCTTTACTTGCAAAAGATGCGAAAGTTTCTTTGTCAGACTTTGAGTCATCTGTACTTAACTAGATAGTAAATAACTCTATCAATGAGGGATTAAAGTGTCCTCCTTCCCTTTGCTGAGTCACCACTGTGCCTTGGCTGGAATATGTTCTCCAGATCAACACACTGTGTCCATCTGACCATTAAATGTATACATCAGACAAGCTTCTGAATTGAATATATGTTGCTAAACACTGGCTATTGACTGAGACCAAATGTGAATGTAATTAAGCACTTCCAGATGACTGTGTGTTTAAGGTGAGAGATTCCCAGCCTCTTCCCCTTAAACACACCGCAAAAGTAAGGTACGTACCCTTGCTTCCTGGAGAAGTTGTATCAGTATACCAGAGAGGATGTAAGTAAGAACAGGTGGTATGGCAATGCAGGAAGGGAAAGAGGAAGAGCAGAGTCTGCAGGCCCCAGCATAACCATGGCCACGTGATTCCTCACGTAGCCCCCTCATGTATTTTTCTTGGTTTTATTTTGCCCCCACCCCTCACGTTAGTTTCTGTTTCTGAACTGATTTGCCATGTGTTGTTCTTGGGTTTGGGTATTTTTAACCAAGTATTAGCTCACTTTTTGGAGGGATGGTGGGAAATCCAGTATGGCCAAATGCTTTTTCCTGTTTGGTTTTTAATAGTTATATTAGCTCATTTGCAGTTATATGGTTGGTTTGTTCACATTTTTTTTCCTGTGTTTTTTTTATTTCTTGATCTGTATCTCTTGCTTTTCTATGCTCTAACGGTCAGGTGTTATGTGGTCTTTTTCCTCAGTGGGAACAAATGGGCTTATTCAGTATTTTGAATAGCACACGTTATAGTTATGGGGCAGGTGGGCTGCCCCTGGGAAGAAAAGGGGCATAGAAGCATAAGACTCATTCAGGGCCAAGGTCTGAAGGAGAGAATTGGCATGCAAAAGGAATGAAGAAAACCATTGTCTACCCCTTACAAAAGTTTATCTGTTGGGTTTAATAGGGGCTTCTTTTGGTATGTGCCCATCCCTTGGTCTCTGCAGATAGCTTTCTCAGAGTTAAAATGGAAGAGAATATATGAGGACAGAAGAATATGAGAAGCAATGCCTTTTTTCTTGAAGTTTTTGGGTTTTGGAGGAAAGGAAGATAGCATTTTTTTGAGTTCTTGGTTAGGGAAAAGATTGATTGAAAAAATAAAAAAGTTTTCTTTTACTTAATTTCCTGCCTCTTCACCTGTATAAATGACAAGAAAATAACATTTCCACGGGGGATGGCAGAGGACATTGAAACAAATGAAAATAATGTCTTTTTCTGCTGTGTGGATAGGAAGCCTATGTACTGCTGGCTGTGAAATCTGTCTTGGATAGCGAATGGCTAGAATAACCAATTTTCTAGCCATGCAGGAATGAGCCTTGTTTATGAGGCTGCAGCTGCATGAGTGGCCACAAGCTGGAGTTCTGTGTGCAGCTTGAACCAGGCTGTGTTGCTGTCATTGCTCAACAGACCAAAACAATATAGGAAGGTCCTGACTCCAAACCAGGTGAAATGGTTCATTACCTTTTTTACACAGATTATGCAAAATGCTAGCATTAGACTAGCCCTCAGAGTCTCACAGTACTCTGCAAATGAGATGAGCAGTTAATTTTGATCCTGCGAGAGCTCAGGGCCCAGTCAAAGGTGTTTGTGGCATTATGAGGGTTGTGATGGTTAAATTGTGCTATCCACACTGAAGATTTCACACATGATTCACAGAGGATGATGTCTCTTGGGGAAGGGAGGTCCCAGCCTATCCATGTTTGAAGGCCCTTGAACTATGGAAAACATAGTCATTGCGAGTTTATCCTCAGTGAGGGTTTATGGCATCTATAAATCTGCAGAAGCAGCCATCTCTAGGAGGGCATTACTTTCATTACCACCTGATACATTGCCACCTTACTTCGCAACACTGGTTTTGTGAGAAGCAGATGAATTGTAAGCATGATGTATGCTAGAAAGGGTTTTAGGCACAGAGGGTTATCGGGAGATACGCTAAGTGTGCTTACATGTATTGGTCCCAGAACCAGAGCTCATTCTCTGGAACCGGCTATTAAAATGCTATAAACATGCTCATTAATTGGTTGTTGCGTTCCTTGTATCATCAAGTTTCTCACTACAAGCAGAACCTCCCCTCTTTGTCCCTATTTTGCAATTAGAAAGTCCAGTTTTACTGGGGATGTGCTCTGTTCATATTCTTCTTGCAGACATCAGACAATCCTCTGTCAAATCTGCTATTTACAGTGCTTTTTTATTATATGAAACATTGATTTTCAATGTGGGACAGTGGATACAAAAGAAAAAAAAGACAAAACCAAAATGACACACATGCTCTGACCATTGTTAGACTTTTGTCACTGATCATAACAGGAAAAGATTGGTTTCTGGCTAAA
This sequence comes from Mycteria americana, assembly GCF_035582795.1. Lineage (NCBI taxonomy): Eukaryota > Metazoa > Chordata > Aves > Ciconiiformes > Ciconiidae > Mycteria > Mycteria americana. The sequence goes on from NC_134365.1 coordinate 142,396,272, forward strand.
TTACACAGAAATCTGACTTACCTATTAACACAGCTGGGAGTCTGGGTAGGCAGGCTGTCCTGGACCAGACTCCAGTGACTCTCTTATTGTAAAGCACTTTTGTCTCCAGGGAATAGAAAGCTAGATAAATTCATGAGTGATCAGTTACATTCTCCTACTGGCATTTGTTACTACCCACCCTGTTTTTGATAAAAGGATTTCCTTCTTCACTTCATTGTGTTTTGATTATACCTGTCAGTATAGCCAGTGATTGCTGTGCTCATTGAATATAAAAGGATTATAGTGATGCCTAGCATTTATGACACATTTCTTCCATTTGTCTCATCAGTCTGGCAGGTTGCAGAGGAGAAACAACTCACAGATACTTTGTGGTCTGTGTTGATGGGAGTCATGCTTTATGGGCCAATTTGTGACTGCTTATGTCCAAATTATTCAAGGTTGCAATATTCTTGCTGTTGCCATTCTTACTGTTAAAGGCAACTGGAAGTATAATTCTGAAAATTGTAAGATGACCATTTCTGACAAACATATGCAGCCTGACCAGCATCACAAAACAACCTCTCTGATGCCACTCTTGCAAGAGTTGTCACTCTGCTAGGCTTGGCTGTTGTTGATCTCGTACAAGTCCTTTGTCTAGTTTCGTTTCCAACAACTCACGTTCTAAAGTCAAAACTACCATTGACAGCCACATGCAACATGCATTGTTTTTTAGTCACTCAGTCAAAACTGCCTGAACTGTTGTGACTGTACTCAGAGGTGAAGTTATTAAAAGTAAACTGCCATGTAGAGAGAGGGCTGTAACAGGTTACAAGGCCAACTGCGGGGTGTAAAAATTATTTTAACTGCTTGCAATCCACTTTTCATGCACATATGCCTCCTTCTCCATAGTAATGAAAAAAAAAAACTGGCGTGGATCTTTCTGGACAGCCTTTTTAAATAACAACAGCATATTCCACACTAAATTCCTTAAGCAAAAGGAACAAAAAGAGCACAAGAAGTGTGAGCAATCTCAGCAGAACAGCTCATTTGCTGAGACTGAATTGTCTGATAAATACTGACTGATGCATGTGTGGCAATCATGGCTGAGCTCACCTGCTCATCTTTTCTTCATCGTTGTCACTAATGTACACTTTCAATCCTAAACCCACTGAGCACAGCAAAGCATTAAGCAGGATATCATCTAAAATGTATTGCAATTAAAAGAATCAAGTACAGATAAATCGATTTGTAACATATTTTTGAAAATGAATCATTTAGAAAAAAGTTGTATGAAAGGGCAAACTCTAGCTGCACAGGAAATAGAAGGTGTATTTTTCACAAGAAATGTCATTTATTCATAAGAATTATCTTATATGTACATTTTAATATGTACATATCATATGTACATATAAGAAGACTCTTATATGTGCATTTTAATACTGTGTCTGTTAAAATTTATTTCAGAAGATACTGAAAAACCTACAGGACTTGAATGTAAAGTAAAAAAATGTACCAGACTGCGGTCTGCTTATTCATAATGTGGATATTTATAAATACCTTTTATTTCAGATGAACAGTCATCTTTCCTATCTCCTTTTTAAATAAAAGAAGATTTGTGCTAATCAAGAGATAGTGATATGTGATTACCCACAAACTCCTTTTTAAGTGTGTTATATTGATTTATTGTCATCCCCCAGTATGGCTAATACCATGTTATGTTAAATATAGCCTACTTCCTGTCAGGCAGAAATGACCACATGCTTCTGTTTTATTGTGTGTGTTCTTGCCAGTCATCTCATATGTCCGTATCTGTAACAGATTTATGGGTTTTAATCACATTGTAAGTTTTCCTACACGTGCTTTGCACTGCTACAATAACAAATGCAAAAATGAAAACAAGTCAATATTCAATGCAAAACCATATGCAAAATGGCAACCCTTTCTGAATCAGTTTTCAGTTTTTCAGCTACACGCAGTTTGCAGTGTTTTCAGTATTTTCAGTTATGCACAACTGTAATTTTTGTCATAAGGTCATACAAACTTCCCCAGGAGTAGTGGCAGGATCTTTGCCTTGGTAAGGGATAAAGATAAGCTTTTGCTTTAGGGTCAGAGAAGGGCCGCTGGAACACAAAACAAATAGAGAGAAAATTTTACTGTAATTATTTTACTGTTTCATACAGGTTGGCAATCTATCCGTGCTTTTTGACAGGGAGGTGTGTGGAAGGCTAATAAGGAGACTGACAGGAAAAACTAGATCTTTTTTTTTTTTTTTGCTTTTTATGCCAGTATCCTTGCTTGGAAATGTTAAAGTAGGGCATGGAAAAGAAATAACATTTTACTTTCTGGGTGAGAGTCATTTGTCTAAACATATACATGTAATGTCACTTTAAGCAACATAGGGTTTCCAGTCTTGGCCTTTAAAATGTTTCAGAAAGTTGCCATAGATTGCACATCGTATCTGCTAGGCTCATACAGAGGACTTTTAGACATCCAAGGGAATCTAGTTAGCACTAGTTGTCTATACTTAGGGGACTGAACTCTGGCCTCTGACTGCTATTTATCTGTCAGCTGTAGCTTTCCCTTACTCCCTCTTAAAACTGAATTACAGTTCTATTTTTATTTCTCCAGAATGGCTTATTCTACTAACACTCATCCATTCATAGGTATGCTGACAGTTCATTCAAACCTACATCCACCAATCTGCACAATCCTTCTTTCCAGCTTCCTGCCTCCACCTCCAGTTTGGTTGGTTTTTTTTTTTCTAGTGCAGTGACTGTGAGTACTAGGAACAGTGAGTAGATCAGTTTCACAACCTGGTGTTAAAAGACGCCAGATCCTTTCACTGCATTGGCTTCTTTCCTGCAGTCTGCAGCCTACTCAGAATTCCTCTTCCTAAGCAGCCGTTATCAACTCTCATAAACTAAACCAGCTGTGAGATTGCTTCCAACTCACAGAAGTGGAAAAAGAGTGGAAAATCTTCATAGTTCACAGACTTTGGGTTTGCAGAGTGTTGCTCTGACACTGAAAGATATGTACTCAGTTACTGAGAAGCACCAAAACCCAAAGAAAACTTGGTAAATTTAGCCCTTCTCCTTCTATTGAGTGCTTTTCTTTAGAGTATTCATATTTTCTTGATACGCACAAAGGCTTTGGGTTTGAAATACAATGGAATATATGTTTAAAAGTTGTTATTGCAAAACACACACAGATTACTAATGAAATTTAAGGATGCTGTATCATCATCAGATGATAATCTGACTACCTCATTAAGCTACAGGATCTGAAGTGTTAGACGAGAACGTTTTCTCCTTTTAAAGCCTATGTTATACAGTTTTGTAGTAAAATAATCCTCAAAGCAAAAAAGACATGCTAATGTAGACAGACAATAATAGCTTGTCTGGGTTTTATAGCTGTTGTACTGGGAAGCATTATTTCTAATAGAAATCAGGGAATAGCATGACTCCCTGAACCAGTGGGCACAAGAGAGAGTGCTTGTGAAGGAAACACGTGTTTCAAAGTGATACACTAGATAACAGAATATTTGCATGCAAATGTAAAGGAACTTCAAATGTTTCAGTGGAAAGGGAGCAATTTACATTCCTACAAATATGATATTCTTTTACCTGTGTATCAGAAGGTTGGTTTTGTCTTAGTGAAGAATTTGTAATTCTGTATCTCTATCTAATAAAAATTGGAAAGGTAAATAAACTGTATTGTATAAATATTACATTTTTTTGGTGGAGGCCAGCAAAATCTGATCTCATATGGTGTGCAAGGCAAATTACTTTTTTACAGTATACTATGCTTAAACCCACCTGGGCTGCTTTCTAGAAGTACCAGCAGTATTGGAATTACACTAGAATACACAGCTTGAAGCTGAACCTAGGGTTGAACTCCATCAAAGAAATTGCTTTGAAAAAAAGAAAAGTCTAGGTTACTACAGGGAAGAGCAAAACAAAACCTTGTATTGGTTTCTTTTCCTTGTGTTACTACTTTGCAGCTGTAACAAAGGACAAGTCTAATTTTCTTTTCTTTCTGAAGTGTGACTTCGGTCTTCGGTAAAGTTATAACTTCTTCACAGCAATCCAAGTAAGAGAACAAACTTCAGACTTCAAATTAAAGTCAGTGGAAGAAAATTAAGTGCAAAATGGCATGTATTGCATATAACCCATCTGCAGTATTTGAGGTTAAAACCAGGGAATCGCTGCAGCTTAGAATAAGCATTGCTACTAAGACATCAATATTCAAATGAAATATGAATGCAGTGTCTGACTCTCTGTACATCTTCAGATTACCTTAATGTTTGCTTTGGTGAACATCTCCTTTAAGAACAATTCAGCTCCAAGATCAATAATTATTCTTCAGATATCATTAATGGTTAGCCTTTAATATCTGGACATTCCTGTAAATCCTTGGCCAAGATTTAAAATGACAACCTCGCTGAGGTGGAAAAGAAAAGGGGCTTTCTTTAACTTCTACTGAAGTTGTTATTTTTCTTTTCTTTACTTTTATTGCAATGATAAAATGGTTCAGATCTCAGAACTTGTTTTAACTGAATGTGTTCAGAATGAGCACATCCACATATGGTTTGGAGTGATACTTATAGTAACTGTAGAAAGGATCCCATATAAGATTTGAATTCCATTTTCACTTATTTCCTTGGATTTATGCAAGTGTAAATGAGAACAGAATTGAACTCTGCAGATGACCATGTCCTCTACTTCAGTGAAATCAGGTGAATCCTTTCAGAGCTGCAATCCCTGATGTGATGTGTAGTCCCACTTCCTCAGCACTCCTCTGCCCCAAAACGGTCCCTGCAGAACTCCCCTTCACAGGGCAGGTGCCTCATGGGGTTTGTGGCAGAAAAGGAAAAAATAAAGAAATTAATTATTCTTGTTGACTTAGGCGGTACCAGGAATAAGTCTCTGTATGCATGAACAATAACAAAAAAATCCACTTCTGAAGTAGATTCATCTATGTCCAAACTAATTCAGTATCTCTGAAAGCAGCCACATATATAAATTGCCCAAACGTGATGACTTAAGAAATCTGTCCAAGTATTACAGGTTGCACAGAGAAAGTGATCAGGCCAATATTTTACTCTCTTCTTTGTTTCTCTAGCATAGACAAAATGAAAATGTTGCCATGCCAGTAGAGTTCTTACAAAATAGCCAAAGAAAAAATATAATAAACACATCTATGTACTCTAGCATTCAGGTTTCTTTGTTTTGCTTCCTGTAAAACCTTCATGGTAGGTTTCTGCCCAAGGCTGGCTGGAGGGCATAAGCATTCAAGCTTAAGCACACTTATTTAAAAATTACTGCAGGAAGATGAGATCACTTCTGAGCTCTGAATGATACGAGGTTCTTCCACACGGGCTTGTCTCTCAAGGTCATTGGTCTCTATTTAAACAGTCAAACTGAATGATCTTGAACAAAAAATTTGATTTTCTGTTCCCTGCCTGGTGAATGCCAGTGGCATTCTGACTGGGGGGAAAAAATCTGAGTGATTTTACAACTGGAAGAGTATTCCAGTCAAAATTGAAATATTGGAATGTCATTTCAAAGCAAAGGAGAGTTTGCAACAGTGTAGTAATTAATTGGCTTTTTAAAGTTTCTAGTTGTAAAAGTTGTCTGTCAGAATTGTGGGACAAACAACCTTGATTTCAATTTGATTCACTTTAGCTCTTACCTCACTTGTGGTCATTAAATAGCCTTTTTGTCTATGTTTCAGTTTTGAGAGAATGAAATTGCCCATTTTATTGAGGGGATTAGAATTTGGCAGGAAACTTAGGCAGGAAACTTTGGAGCTTAGTATCCACTTTTTAATAGTATAAATAGTTTGATAAATGATCAGTGCTGTGTTATTTTCTCAAGTCTTTCTTAGCCCTTGTTTGTCTCATATTAACTTTTTTGTTTCTTCTCTCAGCATGCCACAGCTGCAAAGATATTGTGCCTTCTTAAGCTCTGTGTGTAGCTTCACAAATAGATACTGTGCAGGTGCCCAAAACACTAGACATAATAACTGCATCTGTGTATGCTTTTTGTACAGAAAAAAGTACGTAGTTGTCAATTGCCATATTTTTTTTCAGGTAATACCAAACTTCAATATGTTCAATGCTCCATTCACCTAGCTACTACGTAGTGAATATTTGCTTTATAAGCAAATAAAGCCACTTTTAAATTGGGAAAAAAAGAAAAAAAAAGCGAGAGACACCAGAGGTGAAGCAAAGTTTCTTAACCACTACTGTCCCATATAAATCTAATAAAAGACAATTGTATATGGTAGAATTGGACTGCTTCATTTTAGAAGTTAAGGGTGATTGCTTTTTGTCATTGACATCAATGGAATAAAGATGTTACCCAAATTAGGAGAATTACTTGCTGTTTAAAGGTAATTTTTAGATTTACAAGCTCACTCTTAAAAAAAACTTTTTCCACTTGAAAAATCTAATAATTAATCATTGCTAAGATGATAACTTTATCTCTGTATTAACTCATGTATTTGCCATTTTTAGTTCTCCATTCTGGCTATGTGAAAAGTTTTGGATATTGAAGTACCTACATTTTCATTAATTTTATATAAGGAAGATATATATGAATATGTAAGTTTAGATATGTACAAATAACAAACTTTAGAGCATGACTACTGTTATAAAAAAATGATTTACAGGGAAATGTTTCACACTCAAAAGACAGCAGGGCTTTTTAGTGGTGAAACATTTCCGTTATCACCAGGACCTGTGTACCAAACTCCTTTTCTTGAACCCACCCCTAAAAACATAGTGCCATTAAGTGTAAATTTACTTTGACTGCAAAACCTGTATCTTCAGATAAAGCCTTCATAATATTAATGATTATTCTGCTGTCATAGTGTCGTATATAATAATGTTCCACATCTGAGATTGTCAAATGATTTCTAAAATCTTGTGGTGCTTAAAATGAACGTACTATTTAATGCTCTCCTTAGTGATCATTTTTAGGGTAAACCATGGGTCATTAGATGGCCATTGAAACTACATATTCAGTCTTTACTTCTGTCTTTATCTGAACAGCTTTTTTTATTCCAAATTCCCTTTAAAAATTTACATATTTCTGAAAGGATTACAATACTCTGCTACTTTTTGTAATCGTTAACGTAATTTTTCTTTGGTACTTTTTTCCTCCTGTTGTTTTGAGGGCTTGTTACCCTTGTGCATTTTTCTCCCAACACGAGACACCTTTCCTTCCATAGCCACAAAGCCTGGGTACAGCGAGCGGTGCAGGGAGTGCTCAGACTGGGCCCAGACTTCCAGCTGAGAAGGAGCCTCTGCAGGCAGAGAGAGCCTCAAGATATTCCATTGCCAGGCAAATGGCTTAGAAAAGCAGGAAACTTAAATGGTCTTATAATAGTCTATAATAATAACATCTTTTGTAACCAACTAATCACATAGACATAGTTGTGGTAAATGAATGTTTAAATGACAGAGAAGTAGTTGCTTACTGAATCAGACTGAAGATATTTTAATTGATTCGGAAATGCACTTGTATACAGTTAAGTATTAATCCCAATCGTTGTTCAATTTCTCTTTTAACAGGAACATATATTTATTAATAAACAAATGGAAATTATATATATATTTTTTTTCCTAAATAATGGATAGGGGATGAAAAAGAGAAAAAAACCAACAGCCTTCAGTATATTTAGAAGACAGTTATTAATTCTTTAATCACACACTCTGATAACATTTTTATTAATAACATTAAGTCATGAATAATGATAGTCAGATTCTTTTAAAATGTTGTTTCAGGTCAGAGTTAGGGATGTGTGGATGCCCTTCCATACTATAGAATGTTTTTACTTCAGTCTTAAATACTTATGTCCAGAACTGATTAATGTTAATTTTGAAATAGCTACAGAATTCCTGTATTATTTAGCCTTTACAGATTATTTAAATGCCCTCATGGGTTTAACTCTTCTATGTTAATATGTTAATTGTATAGGAAAAATAAAGAACTTGATTCAAAGCTGGGGAACCTAATCATTGCCAAATTCTGCACTCAGTCAAAAAGACGTAATGCTGTATGTAGATACATAATTAATTCTATATTCTCCACATTTCCACCAGAGTTTTGTCAAATGCAAAACTGCAAACTCAAAAGTACTGATGGCCTTTGAAGAATTTGACTCCGGTCATACCTGAGTCCAAAGGGTTCCAACACCCAAATATATCCAGGTTCACTGGTGTAAACCAGGTAAGTATAAAAAATGAGGACATGTTGCAAAATTTTATTTCATTTCACTATTCCCTTTGTTGCAAAGTGCAACGTGCAGGGCCCAATCGAGCACCATAAGCTAAAAAAGTACCATTTACAAACCTTGAATTTAGGAAATGAAATGCAGAAAACTTAAAACAAGGATAAATCTCCACAAAATCTTAACAAAAAGTTACTTGCACTCTGGGAAGGGAAGTAGTAGGAAAAAAAGTCACGTGATTTATACAAAATTTCATAAAACTTTAGAGTATTCTGGAGATCAGGGAACACAGCTACCCAGGGTGAACCAAATGAGCTGATAATTTATTTCTTGAAATTCTTCTATTCTGTTTCAATTATTTTTGTGCCCCTCAAAGCTAACAAGGAATTTTCTCTTGGTTCAGCACAAGAAACTTACATGGCCATGCTTTCTGGTGGAAAAACTTACTGTAGCCTTCACAAAAATAGAGAAAAACATACTCTAATCAAGAAAGGGGAGTGTAAGAAGTTGCTTGGTTTCATTGTTAAATATGGTTCCTTAGAAACTTACTTTGAAAAGGCTATAAGGAATTATGGGAGATGACCCAGGTAACACAGAAAGACATAAAGGAAAGTTTATAAAGAACATATCAAAGAACTGGGAAAGAAATGGACCGAACTATCACAGAATATGTTGCAAAAAATCTAATTTTAATAATCCCCTGATAGATTGCCATACATCAGACATTATTGTGCCTATTTATTCTAAAATAGATTGGTAAAAGTTCATTCTATGTCCTTGATCAAAGCTTGTGGAACATCATCTCTTTTTTTAATACGTATTTCTGTTTGTCCAAATGAACTTTTCCCAAAGCTTTAATTTATTGATAAGTGTAATAGCACTCACAATATCAGCTGCAGAATTTTGTTTACTAACTTTTTCCCTGTGAAAGCCTGAAAGTTCTTCCGAAACTTGAAGGTTGATTTCACCTTCTTAATAATGAGACTATTGTTAATATGTCTTGCTCACCCCAGGCAGTGATTATGAATGCAATAAGAACCACCTAATGTTTCCACTGTCTTCTAAGAAGATGGTCAGGACAGGAATATTGTTAGTGGTTGCACATGTTGGTAAACTGCATGATACAGATTGTCTTAACTCCTCCTGGTCTGATAGTTTCACTACTATGGATCACTGAGCATTAGAAATATATTCTTCAGGAGGTTAAATTGCAGTATCAGCTTTACTGGCAGATACAGCACAAAACCATGAGAGATGAAATGGTTGTAATGTTTGTGAAATTATTGCAAATATATCTACAATATTTTTCCACTGCAGTGAATTTAAAAATATGAAACAAAGTTAGTCCCAAGATATTAGCTGCTGCAAATGTGCAGGATATCAGGATCCAAATCTAGTTAGTAAATAGAGAAGATGGAAAAAGATTCAGTGGTGTGCGTTTAAGAACAATTTATTGTAAATTGCTGGAGAAAGAAGAAATAGCTTGTTTTTCCAAAACATGGGATTACAGTATAGCTGAATTGACATGAAATCAAATGATAATGATCTGATATAAGCTAGTTCTAAAATTCTATTTGCTGATGCTGCAGTTAATGTCTGTGGACCCATCTGGCCCTAACACCTAATGCAATGGCTTTTCTATTGAATTCCAGTGGAGCTATTTGGTGAATGATATTCGTCTGCTTGTTTTATGCCCTTGAAATCTGCAGTCTCTACTGGGTAGGCATGATTTAAGAGTGATTTTTGTACTACTAAGAAAGCCAGCATGATAGATGAGGGCAACCTGGAATGCACCCCTAAATGACCCATCCCACTTCTGAAACTCTTTCTTAAACACTGAAGTGCCTTTTTCCAGCAAAAAGTGCCTATTGGCCTTGGATTTTTTTTTTTCTCTCTCTAAACTGATTTCTTCTAAATTTACCAAAAAAAAAAAAAGTATACAGCATTTTGCAGATGAAACTGCCATCTAAATGAAGAAATACTGTAGAGCAAAATGCAATCATCTGGGAGGTAGTTCTTTATCAGAAGCTGAAGCTAGATCAAGGTAATGCAACTTCCTTGAGATCTGAATATTTTCTGAACTTGCAAATTGTGCCAGGAAGGATTTATTTTGCAGTTTTTTGACTATACATCATTAATTAGAAAAAAATGCTGGTTTTAGGAGAAATACTTGGAGTTCCCTAAATCATAGACATTGAGTTCTTAAACAAAGGATGTGGCAGTAGCTGATTCTTGAATTCTAACAGCCTTAAGATGAAAAGAAAGGTACGTCTTGCTATATACAGGCCTTGCTTTTTTCTAGTTATATTTTTAGTAGAATCTAGTCAGTGCTTAAGTGGACTCTGTGCAAGAGGCAATCTCATTAATTTCTAGTGTAGTAATGCTATAGTGTTAAGAAATGTATTCACAAGCCTCAGATGTGTACGAGGTTATCAGAAATCTTTGTACAACTAACTTAGGCAAAAATAATAGCTTTACTTTGTGTGTCACTTCAGTTTGAGCGGAGAAACATTCCAAGGTGAAAAAAATTTTGTAAATTTACAAAAATCTGTGAAAAGATGTATATAATTTTTATAAACAGGTCATTGAAAAATTAGTTTATTTGTGTTTTGTTTAAATCATGATGTGTTCCTGCAATATGAAGTTTTTTATTATCATTCATTTTTCTATAGCCAAAATATCTTCTTCAATATTACTAAAAAGTACAATGAAGAAAAATAAAATGAGAATTTAAGTGAAATCCTGTAAGCTTAAAAATATATAAATATTTCATTAAAATCTTAAGGAATTTTTAATTAGAATGTTCTAGAATACTTTGTGAAACAAGATTTATACTGTAGGAGCATGAATGTCTTGGTGTGTATTTCTCTGTATATCAGTAAAATCAACAGTCTAGTAGGAACTGAATTTCAGTAATTTATTTAGGTTTGTTTTTTATGGAATTTGATACTAACCTTCACTCTACTTTTGTAAGTATCTGATAGTTAGAGGCTTCATTATCAGAACATCTGAAAATATGTTTATCTTTGTAAGAATGTGAAGTATTAATCTATTTTAGTCGATGGGCAATTGAGGCAGAAGGAGGACTAATGGGTTCACTCAGCAGTAATCTCAGAATTGAAACCTCCTTCAACTGGTAAAAATTATCATAGGTCCAATTATGTCAGTGGAACCTTTTCTCAGAAATGCAGGCTAGTGCAAGTGCTACAATTATGCTGTTCTTTAGCTAGTACTCTTATCCTAGAAGTTGCTGTTTAGATTCCTGCCTGTAAAGGTGATGGAACAACTAGTCTTGGAAACTATTTCCAGGCAAATGAAGGACATGAAGGTGGTAACAAAGGGAAGCCATGCTTGAGCAGCCAGATAATCTACAATGAAATGTCTGTCTTGGTAGATGAGGAGAGAGCAGTGGATATTGTCTACCTAGACTTCAGTAAGGCTTTCAACACTGTCTCCTGTAAGTTCCTTATGGAGAAGCTGATGAGATATGGGCTGAATGATCAGACAGTGAGGTGGACTGAAAACCGGCTGAATGGCTGGGCCCCAAGGGTGGTAATCAGCAGCGCAAAATCTTGTTAGTAGCTGAACTAACATTGTACCCCAGGGGTCAATACTGGGTCCAATACAGTTCATTAATGATCTGAATGATGGGGTAGAGTTGGTACCCTCAGCAAGTCTGCAGATGACACCAAACTGGGAGGAGTGGCTGATATGCCAGAGGGTTTTACAGCCATCCAGAAGGACCTCAACAGGCTGAAGAAAGGGGCTGACAGAAACCTCATGGTGTTCAACGAGGAGAAGTGCAGTGTCCTACACCTGGGAAGGAACAACTCCAGGCACCAGAACAGGCTGGGGGACAAACAGCTGGAAAGCAGCTTTGCAGAAAAGGATCTGGGGGTCCTTGTGGACACCAAGTGGAATGTGAGCCAGTGGCAAAAGCCAATGGTATCCTGGGCTCCATTAGGAGACGCATTGCCAGCAGAACAAGGGAGGTGTTTCTTCCCCTCTACTCAGCACTGGTGAGGCCAGTACTGAGTACCTGGAATACTGTGTCCATTTCTGAGCTCCACAGTACAAAAGACATACGGAGCTACTGGAGAGACTCCAGCAAAGGGTCACTAAATTGATTAAGGGACTGGAGCATCTTTCCTATGATGAAAGGCTGAGAGAGCTGTGACTGCTCAACCTGGAGAAAAGAAGGCTCAGGGGGGTCTCATCAATATGTACAAATACCTGAAGGGAGGGTGCAAAGAAGACAGAGCCAGGCTCTTTTCAGTGGTGCCCAGTGAAAAGACCGGAGGCAATGGGCACAAACACAGGATGTTCTGTCTGAGCACAAGAAAACACTTTTTTCTGTGAGAGTGACTCAGCACTGGTACAGATTTCCCTTAGAAGTGGTGGAGTCTCCATCTTTGGAGATATTCAAAAGCCATCTGGACATGGTCCTGGGCAATGGGCTCTACGTGGCCCTGCTTGAGCAGGGGGGTTGGACCAGATGAGCTCTGGAGGTCCCTTCTAAACCTCAACCATTCTGTGATGCTGTGAAGGAATCTGAGCCATTTTAGTTGGCTGTCAGATGATATGTGACTTACTGGGGACCTATGCTCTTCTGGAATGGACAACTGAATACTACACAGCACTGAAAATATCACTAGCTGTCTATGTTTATGTAGCTATTTTTGCCCTTAACAGCAGGTTAACTTAATTGTTCTTTGGAGACTATAAATTTTCTGTAGAGATTGGCCTAGACTATCAGAGTAAGTTTATAGCGTAGCAAAGATATTTTTCTATATATGAGCACAATTATTTTTCAAAATAAAACTGCAAAATAATTTCCACTAAAAGGCTTTTGCCTAAGGTTTTTGAAGTTTTTTCCAATATATTTTACTGAAAAGATTATAAAAGATATCACTGAAAAGTAATCCCAAAGATTTCATTCGTTGATGAACTAACAATAATAACCAAAACAGTCTTCATTTTTTCTCTTTAATAGCTATTATTATCTATTAATTATATTGGTTATTAATAACTAATATTTATTAAAGAAGGATAAAATCTTTTTTGGTTGTTATTAGTGACATAAGTTTCAGTAGGGATGCAAGAATAATTGATAGTTCAAGTCCAAAAATATAAATGGCAATATTCATTTCCATATGCTGTTCCATATGTGAAGCAAGCAAAAAATCAGCTACAGTATGTTTAGCGCAGTATATTTTCGAAGTGTTAAATACTACTTTCCTTAATAGAATTACAAGACAGATTAAACACAGGTGAACTGGATATAACATTGAAACATAGTAAACTGTGTGGTAACTAGAAACACCAAACTGAGTTAATAACATATATTTTTAAAGTTATTTACAAGGGTTTTATCTAGAATAGAAAGGCAAATAATATGTTATCCAACATTTGAACCAAGCAACATAATTTGGGTATTCAATCTACTTGTAATACAGATTAAAAAAATGACAAATGGATTCTTAACTCATCTGAACAACTGAAAATAAAGGGGTTAAAAAACTGCTTAGTTTTAATGAAAAAAAGTTTGATGCTGTCAGTTGATTGCTGTCATTGTTAAAGAAAATGAAGATAGAATGTGAAGAAGAGGAGAAACCAAGTGTGACTGTGTGTATCACAGTGTAACTATATATGGAGTTCATAAAAAATAAAAAATCATTATAGCTTTGAAATGTTGTCTTTACCTGCAAATGCTTAGCATACCACTACTGAGATTCTGTCATTTGTTGGAAGTAATTAATAGTGATTAATATGCCTCTTTCAATAAGCATAAAGCTAGTATTTTTCTTTGCAAAATGAAGGTTGAAATAATTAATGAAAAAGTTTGACACAGTCATCCCACAAACTGTGTAGGGGTTGATCCGTTGCATGTATCAGGTAACGGATTTGTGGCTCTTTAATTATTATCTATGCAAGGGAAAATCATCATCATAAATATAATGTGTGCAGGCAGTTATAACTGATGCATTCAACTACGTCTCACTCCTTCTAATAACTTTAATAACTTTGTATTTTTTTTTCCAAAAATCTGATATTAGAGTTTTGCCTAGAAAGCTGGAAGCCGTATATCTTTATTAGTAATTGATTGAAGACTAATGGATACTTGGTAAAATAAGAAGTCAGTAGGGATTTTCCTCTGAAGTGCAAGAATTTTATGTAAACTTAGAAGGGTTAGAAGCTTATACTTCATTCTGAGATACAAGAAATGCTTGACTTGTGGTCTGGTTTTCTAATATAGCTTTTTTATGTTTGAATGATAGACAATGAAAGTCATAACTTTAAACCTAATGGTGTTTGTAGAGTTTCTTTATGTCTGCTGTGACTAGATGATATAACTATACTCTCAGAGGAAACAAAATGAATCAAAATTACTCTAAACTCTGCTATATGGCATTGCTATGGATATTTTATTTAAATACAAATTAATCTTTGTAGACATTAAAACACCTACACCAAGCAATCAAATATTATTTTTGCTTATATAATTGCAAATTATATATGCAAAATATGATGTCCTCCTGCCATCAGTGATGAGGAGGACAGTGCAGGAAAAATATATATAATGTAACACCTTTTTTCATCTGGTTCTTCATTACTTGAGTGTGGCTTAAAAAATATAACTGAGAGCAGAATAGAGCCCAGGTTGGTTGGTTTGTTTGTAATAATCCAAATAAGAAGTACATATACACTCTCATTATGCTATTCTGAAACTACCATAGGTTGAATAATATATCTTGTCTTGAATAAAATAAGAAGTAAAGTTGTTTGAGACAGAGGGAGAGGAACAGGTGGAAGACACACAATGTTTACCATAGAAATTACCCATGTATTCTCTTCACAGAAGAGAAGGTGTAGATAGATGCAGATGCACAAGTAAAAGATGCACAAGTAAAAGAGACAGAACAAGGTAATAAAAGTAATTTGGATGAAACAAGGCACCGATGCATATGCACTGAGATTGTATCGCAGCATTATTGACTGAGCTGGTCTCTGCAATGACTCTTTCTTTGGAAGGTGGGTTATACAGGCTTTGGAGACTCCCATGTGTACATGGAGAGACTCTACAAAGACCTTTTGCATGAAGAATATCAGTGGGTTTATATGCTTTGTAACATTGTTTTGTCCTTGCCACAAGTCAGAGTAAAGCACAGAATACTTTATTTTCCTGATTACCCCACTGTTGGACCATTTTCCATTGTATTTATATTGGGAGATTAGAAAATATGGATTAAAGACTACTCTTCTGTCTGACTAGTGGACTGTAAGTGGATTTAGTGTAGAAGAGGGGCTCTTTTTGATGCAAATTTGCCTTGCAGCTAGCCTGAAGTTGCACATCAGGGCAACACTTACGGTGCCCCACTTGCAGTGGAGATGTGAGGTCCCCCAACATTTAGCTATCTATGAATCAATGATGTACACCCAACAAACAGTGTGAGCTTCATTACTGGTAAAGACACAATGTGGATATGCAAACCTAGAACCCTAAGGGACTGCAGCAAATCAAACTTTTTTTTTTCTGATACATCAGTTGCACCCTATGGGAAAGTGTTTGTACAGCAAGTTTCACAACAGAGGAGAAAGAAAATTAGAGGAAATAGAGTTAACCAGCCAGAAGACTTAAGCTTATCTGATTCTTGAAGGCTCCAGAGGACAGAAAAAAGTATCTTTGTGCTAATCTTTAATAATGGGAAAAAACAAATTTGCTTTGTTGATGGCAGTTCAGTTAAAAAGAAAAAGAAACTTACTAAAACTCAGAACGTTTTTTTCTTCTTTTTCTTAGACAATGTTTGCCATGGCTGTTTTGGCTCCAGAGGTTCCTAAACAAGAACAAGTTCCATTAGGATCCATGAAAAATTACTGGGGATTTCAGTGGAAACCAATTTCACACCTCAAGCTGTGGAGTCCCAGCTGAAGGCTAGAAGAGTCTAGAGCTTTTGCTCTCAGAAGTAGGCAGTCTCAGAAGCTGGGTCTGACTAGGACAGTCATCATAACTGCCAGGCTTTCTGTAGGTTTTTTCTTCTTTTTTTTTGATACTTTTTCTGCTCTTCTGTATGACTGGTTCTTTCTTCTGTATTCTATGTGAAATCATCTGAATAAAATGCACAAAGGGTACCAGGAGCAGAATGCAGGATTCACTGTAATCATTGACCTTAAACTAACTCTTTCTCTCTTTCCTTGCAGAACAAGAAGAACATACGTATCCATAGCTTGTTGAATAAGATCTCTTCTGGGAGATGGAAGAAGTCAGTTCAAAACCCACAAAGCCAAGGAGCGAAGTGATTCCAAATCTCATGCTTTTAAAGTGATTTCTCTGAGTTCTTATATATTAGCATACAGCAAACCACCAGTGTAGTACTAAAAGGAAAGGAAAAACTGACCTGTTTTGCATTTCTAAAAGGAATAATTCAAGTCTCAGAGAAAGGATTCTGGGCTGTGAATCAATCACATCAGTTCCCACTTCTGAACTCTCTGCTCCTCACTTCATTTTTTTAAAATGCTGTTACGCACCTAAATAAAAAAACCCCTCCATTTATTTTCAGCACTCTAAGCCTCTGGTGGTACTGTTAATATACCATATTTAATATCTCACTTTGAAAATTAACTAAAGTTATCAGTGAGACTAAAAAGTAGCTGAAGAATATTAAAAAAAACAAACAAGAGTGATTCAGATTGGAGGCAATATGAAGAATCTGGGATCAGATTTAAATCCAATTTTACCTTCATCCTGGACAGATAAAAGGAACCAAACATATACTTTAATATAGCAACTGTTACTAATTAGAAATAAAATTTAAATAGCAATAGAACATTGCAGTTATATAAAGTGTGTAGGGAAGTAAAATATAGAACCATAGAAGATAATGATTCAGTATACTTTAAAAAAACACACATGCAAGCTATTTTGCTGTTCCAAAGCACATGATTATTAAAAAAAAACCCACAACAAAAAACCCAACAGACTACTGGAGAAAGCTGAAAGCATATTATCTATGAAATGGCAAATTACTATAGCTAAGGTAGAAAAAAGGCAACTGACATGTTGAAATAATGCAAAGAAAAATGTAGAGACATCAGAAGAGACATGCATGTAGTGAAATTAATTGGAAGGGGTTGCTTTTTTCATATGTGTGATTTATGGAAGAACAGTCCTAATGATTTTGATCATGCAAGGCTGAAGTTGCAATGAGAGGCATCATAAGAATGTTGGTAACCTAAAGTTCTTATTTCTTCACTGGCAGGAATCAGGGTACACGTCACTTTTTTCCCCTATCATTTCCTTGAGTTCATAGCATGACTCACATGCCCATTAGCACAGCAACTACATTTTTGAAAAGATGAAAAGAAGCACGATGTTTCTGAATGCATTTAATTCTGTCAGTAGCTGACACAATTCTTCACTATTTTCTGTCATGTATGTCTTACATTACAGTGTGCTTTACTTTCATTTTACATCTCTGAGAGCCTTTGTCACCAAATCGCAGGTACGGCAAGACTGTGAGGAAACATTCCTAATTTAACTGCTCAGATTGATGGCATTGCAGATGTTATTGATGACTTACATCAAGTCACTACTTAGTGCTTTGCAACTGTTTCCTCTACTAAATGGTAAAATTATAGCTGTTGAGGTTCATCAGGACTGTTATGAAATACACATACACTCATGTGGAGTGTGGACCATGTATTATGGATTTACTGGAAGAGAATGATGACTTAAGTATGGTTCACTATACATCCATAAGTACAGAGGAGTTGGAACAGGCTGAAGTAATTGAAGATGACCATGCACGTTATGTTCTATTCAATGTGGAAACTGTTTGCAATTCTGGAAACTGGTTTAACTTATAGCACACCAAGGACTGCTGTAATGTACAATTGTTCAGAACAGCATCAGTGGCCAATACTGGAAGCAGAGCTTGGTGGGATCATGGTGTGGTCCCTGAGCTGCAAGAAGTCTGCAAAGGGGCATAAGACAACCAGAAGTTGGTAAACATTTTCCTGTGAAACAAGACTGTGAAATCTAGGAATGGTTTGTGTAGAAAATTGGTATATGTTTACATCCATGGTTGCTTTGAGAAGAATTTTAAATGCAAATTAAATTTATTTCTTCATTGTTCAGAGAGAGTCAGTTGCACTGGTTAGATAGAAACAAAAAATTGAGCATGGTATTTCACACTAAAGCATTAAAGGGCACCTCATTTGCTCAAGGAAAGTGTTGGGACAGACTGTTGGCAGATCTGTGTGCGAGAGACACTACTAATCTAACGTGCGATGGCATTTTCTATGACGTTATGCTGTTTTATACGAGTGTCTTTAACAACAGTTTTTCATTATCTTGTGGTTCTAGTTAAGTATATCTGCAAAGTATGGTGAACCTACTGTGATATCTGCAGGGTTTCTGCATTTGTTCATCACAAACAGATCTGACGGGAAGCTCAAGAAGACTCATTTAGCAAGGCTCATCTTGAACTTGGCCCTCATGGAGCTTTTATTTGTCCTACTGCCTTTTTCTTCTTCTTGTGCCTGAACAACCAAGAACTCCTTCTGCACCTGGAGGCAGAAGGGAGGTGGCAGGGACAGAGATGGGACACAGGAGTGCCTCTATCCTGGAGACAGGCTAGGGGACAGAGAAGAAAGTGTGGGGAAGGCATCAGAGAGGACAGAAGAAGGAGAAAGGAGGGAAGTTGGAAAGAACAGCTAAAACTAGAATCTACATATTTTCTACACCTACAATTCTGCCTGGGTTTCTGCTGGCTGCTGATCTGAAGAGCAATCCACTTCATCTTAGGCAGTGCCAGCTTCATTGTGTGTATTGAACCATACTGAACTGAAAAAGATCAGAAGAGGTCAGTAGGTTCATCCCCAAGTCTCAAACTAGAGGTTAATATGCCTAAACTTTACATTGCTGTAATGGGCTAACCTTGATTGGCTGCCAGGTGCCCACCAAGCCACTCTCTCACTCCTCCTCCTCAGCAGGACAGGGAGAGAAACTACTATGAAAAAGCTTGTGGGTCAAGGTAAGGACAGGGAGATCACTCACCAATTGCCATCACGGGAAAACCACTTGACTTGGGGAAGACTAATTTATTGACAATTAAAAATAGAGTAGGATAATAAGAAACAAAATAAAGCTAAAAACAGTTTCCCCCTGCCTTCCCAGGCTCAACTTCACTCCTTCATTCCGAACTCTTCTACCTCTTACCCCTAAAGCAATGCATGGGGGATGGGGAAAGGGGGTTGCGATCAGTTCATAACACTGTGCCACTGCCTTTTCTTCCTACTCACGCTCTTCCCCTGTTCCAGCGTGAGGTCTCTCCCATGGGGTACAGTTCTTCAGGAATAGACTGCTCCAGCATGGGTGGTCCCCCATGGGCCCCAGGTCCTGCCAGAAGCCTGCTCCATTGCAAGCTCCTCTCCACGGGCTGCAGCTTCATTCAAGGCACATCCACCTGCTCTGGTTTGTGGTCCTCCACGGGCTGCAGTGTGGATGTCTGTCCCATCATGGTCCTCCATGAGCTGCAGCGAGACGACCTATTTCACCATGGCCTTCTCCCTCAGCTGCAGGGGAATCTCTGCTCCAGCGCCTGCAGCACCTCCTCCCCCTCTTTCTTCACTGACCTGGGTTTCTGCAGTGTTGTTTGTCTCACATTTTCTCACTCTTCTCTCTCACAGCTGCTGTGCAGTGTTTTTTACCCTTTCTTAAATATGTTATCACAGAGATGCCACCAGCATCACCGATGGGCTCAGCTTTGGCCAGTGGCAGATCCATTTTGGAGCTGGGTGGAACTGGTTGTGTCCAACATGGGGGCAGCTCCTGGTCTCTTCTCCCAGGGGCCACCCCTGCAGGCCCCCTGCTACCAAAACCTTGCCACGTAAACCCAATACAATTAGTCATTAGTGCACTGGCTAAGCCTAGTTCTCTTTCATTTCCAAGGAAAAATTAAATTATTTGTGTAATGAACTAAAACAAAAAAGAATGAAAGCAAGACTTCCTTTCCAATGACAGAAAGCTTGTTTTCAGAAATTAATTGTTTGTAGCACTTCCAGATGTAACTCCTGAAAGCATCTTCTTAGGGTAGTTTGTTTATGCAATTTCTCTCAAGTAGTTTTACAAGTCTTTAGTGGCAAAGTTTCAACACTTCCTTTCATGGTCACTCTACAGTAAATGTCACAGTCAGGGAGCTTTTCATGATAAAAAGCCTTTATGAGCCAGGAACAAATAAACCATAATAAAGCGACTGCATATCTAATTATATGCCACTTAAATGATTCACAAATGACACACTTGTAATAAAGTTTTTATATTTTCAGATTTTTAATTTACAAGCTTGTCACTTGCAGTTTAGTCATTTTGTTCAGATAGGGTGAAAAATTGCTTAAGGTTCCTCTAATTGCCAATTCTTATTTATCAGTTCTAATTATGCATAATACTTGTATTAAACATCCCCCCCCCCCCCCGAGCAACCTGTGGTACAGAATTTAAGAAGGCTAGAATTGAGTGTAGAGGACTATGGCAGATTATATATGGTGAATATTAATACCAAACGCTGAAAAATGCTTTCTTTAACAGGATATTTCTGACTGCTGTACACTCACAGTGTCACTACAATAAATGGTACTGGGACAGGCTACATTCTTTCTAGTCATACAGGATTAGAAGAAAGCTGATAATTAGAGAACTGTTAAATCATTTTGTATCTGGGGAGCTCACTACTCACACTTCTTGTGGAGTAAAGAAAAGCCCAGACCACTGGAAAACTGCAGGTGGGCAAAGCTTGTGTGGAAGGCTGACTGGATAAAACCCCTCTGCTGACAAATTTTACAAGAAAATGGTAACTGGTTAGTTTTGCAGAGTTCAGTTTACAGGTCTGCCTTGTAACAGTTCAGGTCACTTTTTTATTATGCTGTTATGGTCTTCTTAGACGTGAAGCAGCGTTCCTGCTCACGCTTGGTATGCTCTGTTGATGTGCTCTATTGGTGCCCTTGGCTAGGCTGCCCTGGCAGCGACTGGAGGCGGGAACGTTGCAGAAGGCATATGAGGAGGGAGCAAAGAGGGAGACTGGCCAGCAGTGGTTTCCTATTACTACAAAGGTTTAGGGGGGCTGGATCTTGTTTACCACTGATTCTTCCCTGAAAATCTGTAAAGGGTGACTGGAGAAGGTGAGCAGAGCAGGGGCATTGTAATGACAAGGATTCGAATGGAGACACCATGGCAATCACAGTGCAGTAAGAAGGGCAATGAGGAGCTAGCTGACGGTAGTGTTGGGAAGACTATTGGACTCCCAAGTGGTAGCTTGGGGAGCGTAATCCAAACACTTGTTAATTTAGGTTTCTCTGAACTGCCATTTATTTTCCCTGACTCCCTGTAAGTTCTGTTTGCTTAAATCCCTTTATTCACAACTGGAAAAATATAGTTAATCATGGGTGCCCCAATGATATCATTTCTTTACCTAGCTCTTTGGGTGGATAGTTGAGTTCATGAATAATCTTTCTGCCCAGCTTTAGTTTTCATTTGAATGCTCTTGGGCCATTCTTTTTCTGTTTTGCTTTCTTTTGCTAAGTCTGACAAAAACAGTGTAAGTTTTTTTTCTGACATGGATGCACTTCCCTGCGCCGGCCTCGCCCCCCACGTATGCCTCTGGCTCACTCCAAGAGAATAAAGCAAAGAACTGTGTGATGGCAACACTGCTTGTTCACTGATATTCTGAAGTCAACCAGGGCCAGAAAGAAAATAGGATACTCTGTTGCTGGTCCTGGAAATACTCAGTTCTCTACTTAGCTGTTTCACCTTCACTTTACAGGCCTTATTCTTCCATAGCCTTTTCACTTTAAAGCTCTCTGTTTAAATTGTCTGTACTTGAATGATCAGCTCTTGGAACATAATACTGTTGTTAAGCCTTACAAGAAAAGAATTGCAATTTTTCTTGGTTAGAAGGGGCTCTTCTGAGTAGTGCAACTCAGTACTGAAATTCCTCTCCTTGAGGGCTATTTCTGAAAGCCCTTCATGTGCAGAAGTCTGATCATGTGCCCCATAATTTCAGCTCACGGAAATTGCACTCCATAATTCCTAACAGGATTTTTCAGAGAATTTATTGGTACTGATTAAAAATTAGAGACACCCATTATGTTAAATGGGTAGGTTACATTTCAAGATTACAGTACTTGACATTTAAAAAATATGTTAAAAATAAAATGGAACCCCTACTGTGGTGTCACAGAACCATACCCTGGAATGTGAAGGGATGATAAATTACAGTTCATGATTTTCTCTCAGAAACAGACAACATTAAATGTTGAGAGAAAGAACTAATGCTAAAACCTGATATTCAGTATGATGATTACTAAAGAAGATGACTGATATTTACTTTCTAACTACAGTCATTTTCATTTAACAAAAAAGGGGGTTTTTGAAAGAGAAGATTAATATAATTAATTTAGATTTAGTAATTCTCTAGAACTTAATCTTATATATGTACATTTTTGTTTGCATATATCACAACACTTCAGCAAACAACTATATGAGCCAAAAAGCACACAGTCCAGATTTCAAATATTTGAGTATGAACATACAAACCCAGAGTTTCAGCAGTAAACATAATTTCATGTTTTTAAAAGCTCCTAAATCACCTACTAGGTTGGACCTTACTGAAAGTCAAATAAACAAGATTTATAAAAACATCTGATAAATTATCACATTATAATGCTGACAGGTAAAACAATGAAACTAATTTTGTATTACGGTATCTAAGTCCTATAAGCAGTGGATTTATCAGGTAGTTTCACAGTTTGGTGTTTATGACTGCTGAATCTGTAGTCTCTTCATAATCTTAATTTATTTTTGGTAAGACTGTGGTTACAGAAGAGAAATTGGTTTCTGAACATAGCTGTAATAAATACAGTGCTGCAAAGAATTAATCTGTTCTTGAATATAATCTGTAACTCTGATTAAAAAGTTCCTGAAGCTTTAAAATAGATGACTTTCAGGAATTTACCAGAACTATGTATGCAATAAAAAGATTATGAGATATACATATGTGGAAAAATGTGGATGATTGTGAAGAAGCAAGATCCCTATAACCTGTCTCTGGTATTGGCAGGAGGGAAATCTGCATATAGGGGTATTTTTGTCCTGAGATTATATTAATAACTGTTATTTCAGGAGCTGAAACATGGGCAAATGCAGTATTTTTTTGCAGAAGCTAGATCTAGATTTAATCTCTGTATTTTCTTTCTGCTTGTTCCTATTAGAATAATGGACCTTGTGGTCTCTGGAGGTAATATTCCTGCCATGCATGGCTCTGCAAACACAGTAAGACAACCGATTCATTATTCAAAAATCATAGTCATAAATTGTGGGGCATTAGCCTGAGCCTGAGCCCAAGTTGCTTGGTAGCATCATTCTTACTTCATGTCATTGAGATGTTTCAATAACGGCAACCTAGAAAATACTGATTTTCTACTGTTAGCTGGCATGTCTGAATACCACCACCAGTGGGCAACAATGGGCCTTTTAGTCTCATTTTTAGGCTAGCTATCCATGAAAGAAAGAGAAGAAATAGGAATCTTTATCACATCTGAGAGCTGATCCTGTTCTGTTAATTCTCGACTAAAATTGGTCTGTTTATTTTTTTTTGTACTGCCTTTGTAGAGCATGACTTTCTCTGTCCAGCATTAGATGCCTATGTAATGTTAAGTATAATCAGTTCTTTACAAACTCATCTTTCCTCTCTTCCTCTTCTTCCCATCTTAACTTGGTAATTGAGAACTTTCATTGCTACTGCAGAAACATTTCAGAGTGCTGAATATGTGACAAAACCTGTAGCCAATACATTGAGCTAAGCACTTTAAACAAAGATAACAGCATGTCGTGGTTTAATCCCAGCAGGCAACTAAGCCCCACACAGCCACTCACTCACTCCTCCCTGGTGGGATGGGGGAGAGAATCAGAAGAGTAAAAATGAGAAAATTCGTGGATTGAGATAAAGACAGTTTAATAGGGAAAGCAAAAGCCGCGCACACAAGCAAAGCAAAATAAGGAATTCATTCACTCCTTCCCATGGGCAGGCAGGTGTTCAGCCATCTCCAGGAAAGCAGGGCTCCATCACGTGTAATGGTTACTTGGGAAGACAAACACCATCACTCCGAACATCCCCCCCTTCCTTCTTCTTCCCCAGCTTTATATACTGAGCATGACGTCATACAGTATGGGATATCCCTTTGGTCAGTTGGGGTCAGCTGTCCCAGCTGTGTTCCCTCCCAAATTCCTGTGCACTGCTCAGCAGTAACGAAAACATCCCTGTATTATCAACACTGTTTTCAGCACAGATCCAAAACATAGCCCTATACTAGCTACTATGGAAAAAATGAACTCTATCCCAGCCAAACCAGCACACAGCAGTAAGGGATGGTGAGAGAGAAGAGAGAGGAGGAGAGGGAAAATCTAGATAGAGAATTTATGTCAGTCAGATGGAAATCTTGATCAACCTTGAGTCTGCTCCGTGACTTTACTGTGTAACAGGGCCTATTCCTTAACCTGTTGCTTAGTTGACCAGTTGTGCTGCTTGGTGAACTAACCTACCAACTTTGAGGTTTTGCTCCCTTGTACCCCAGCTAAAGGCTCTCATCCCATCTAAAGTGTATTGTAGTATTTAAGACTGCATCATAGTCTCTTATTCCTCTTTATTGAGTTCTGCTCGAGGGCCAGCTTAAATAAGATCTCTTCTTGTATAAGCAGCAGTAAATACACTGACAGGAACAAAACCTAACTAGCTCTGTGCAGAGTAAGAAATGTTTTTGACTTGCCAAGTAGGTAGCAACAATGATGAAAATGTTGTATTAGTATAAACGTGGACCTTATAGCCACTACTGGCAAAGGGTTTCCAGCGGAAGTATTATGGAAAGGGAGAAATGCTATACAACCAACAAGTTTTTGACATCACCTGCAGGACAAGTGCGCTGCTGAGGGTAGTGTAGGCATGTAGCAAGTTAATTGCCAGGTGTTTAGTTATTTTAGTTACTCTTCCACAGACATGAGTTTTTAAAGTTTTTATTACATCTGGTAATATTTCCATAGGGGACCTTATGGTAGTAGCATCCTGTATGGGACTGAAGTGTTTCACAAACTAGAGGATCATACAGCAATAGAAGTTAACATTAAAAGGTTTTGGGTTTTTTTCCCTGCTTAATGAGACAAGATCAGACAGACTCTACACTCCAACACAGATCCCAGAATAATTACTTTGGCTCTCTAACCCTAGAGGATCCTGAATCCTCTAAGCACCTTCTCATTTAATCTGAAACCTCCATGACCACCTTTCTTGCTCATGAATACTCAGTACTTGTGCTAGGAGGCAGGAAGCAATGTCCAGAGGGGGAAGCAGCAACCATGACTATTTCAAGTTTTCGGCCTCAGCTGCTGGCTGCAAATCAGGGTCCTCTTCTAGGTTGTGGGAGAGTCCTGTTCTGCCCCCATAAAGCTCAGAGCCCAGTAGGCAACAGCCAGGTGAGCAGTACTGGACTTTTGATTCTCATTTGGAGCTCAGAACCACTAAAATGTATCCTTGAGGGGGAAGGGGGGGAAATAGATATTCCAGGAGTCCCTAGGAAACCACCAAAATAGGACTTAATTAAGAGAACTGGATCTCCCACTACAGGTCTTAAAAGGTGCCTACTTAATAGAAAATTGGAGTCTCAGAGGTTTCATTTTAACTTCTGTCACCTCTGGGACTGAATGCCTAAACTTGGGAACTGTGGAAAGGGGACAGGATGCATTTGACCTAAAAGGGAATCCAGATAGAATCTTTACTAATGTATACCGTATACCTATGGGTGCAAATAAGCAGCAAAAGAGAGGAATAGAATTCAAAATATGAGAGGGAATTTTCCCTGTGTTTCATTTTAAATGTGCTGAACCAGGGAAGGGTAAAAAAAAAAGAGAAAAAATGCTGTGAGATCTTTTTTTTTTGATGGCTTTTGCAAACCAGTAAACATCACTAATTCATTGTATTAGCTGAGGCAGCTTGCTTCAGTGGTTCTCTTGGGATATGGTCAGATGCATAATGCTTTGATTTATCAATAGACAATTCTCATTTTACAGCAATATGTTTATAGTTTCCTGTTTCCTGGTAAACTGCTCATTCAATCCATATTAAAATTGCTCTAATAAACAACAGATATAATATGGAAGTCTTCTAAAGAGTTAAGGAAGAAGAGGAAGTGGATGTCAAGGAAGATTTTGTAATAAATTACTTACAGTAGTTATGTGTATATTTGTATATGTGTTTGTCTATGAAGAACTTTGCAGGAGGCAAACATAGGAACATTTATCTTGTATTAGTCATCTTATCAGTTCCAGTGTCCATCTGAATTGAAGGTGGGAAAACAGTGAAAAAAAAAGTATTCAGAAATATTAATTCAAAATCCCTGAGAGGATATTTCTTTTGTTTAAGAAAAGAGATGTGAATATTTGTGATGTGAATAAGCTGCATACGAATATTCACTCAGACATGCATTCACACAGGAAGATTTTGCAAAGCCATTTTGAAAGCTCTATATAGGTTTAATAATCATCTGATGGGGAAAAGAAACATGCAGTTTAGGAGATTAATTACACAGCATGAATACCAATCATAAGCTCCTACTATTCAAACAATAACCCCAGCCCATCCACAGTCTATGATATGCTTTCACTCAACATTCGTCAAATAACAAGCAAATTGTTGTCATTGAATGAAAATAACATGGAAAAGAGACCATAAATCGTCCATCTTACAAAATCCAGAGTTTCCTTAGAGACAGTGTGAATCAGTGGAAGATACTGAGGATGGGCAGGCTTGGGGGCACAAGCTGTGTTGTGTTTCCTGCTGATCAGCATCCTGCCTTCTTCTGGGTGAGAGGGGCACAGGTACTGTAATGGACTTTGATCTTTCTGTGAGCACAACTGCAACATCAGTAACAAGGGTAAGCTGCTGGTGATTGACTGTAAACAAGAATATAGAGAAGGTAATTCCAAGTTCAGTCTAGATGGTTCCTTATTTTAACTCCTTTTTTCTACCTGTGGGGAAATGTAGGGATGTGTTAATTTGCATGTACAGCAGCAAGATCTACTTAGTATTCAGCCTCACAAGCTATATTCGATATGTATACCAAAATAGCATTTTGAGTATATTTGATGGGAATGGGAAATAAAGAGAAGCTTGCTTTTTGTCTGACCAAGTAAGATCTTGTATGGCAGGTAGCAAGGTAAAGAACAAGCTGCAGTTAAGGAGGCCAGCTCTTTACACTTTGAAGCTGTTAAGCTCCGCCTGAGAATCAGAGAGAGCGTGCATAACAAAACGGAGCTGTGCATTAAGTACACACTGGAAAAAGTGCTTGACTGAAAACAGGGATCTGTGCAGCCACAAAAGGATTCCAGTTCATATAATTATTCTTCAACAAATGTGTGTGTCAGGACTATAAATCTGCTTACCAGACCTCTATACCTTGCCCTAAAATATGCAGGAAGACTTAGCTACAGAAGTTGAGTTTAAGCAGAACAAAAATTTAGATATAGATCATTGCCCTTCATAAGATAACCAGAAGCTTTAAATTAAGGAGAAGTTGAGGGTGTAATGTGCTGAGAAAATGTCATCACACTTACATTACCCTGAGAGTGTAGAGACGGATGAAATTTTACAGAGGGTCTGGTGGTTGTCATAAATGAAATTGCCTCTAAGAGGGCATAATCTGTATGATTTTTTTTCCCCGGGGGACTAGTCTTCTGTGTTAATTTTCCCAGGAAAAGAAATTGAGTACCAAAAGTTTTGCAAGAAAAGGATTGGAAATATGAAATGTAAAATGAGAAAAACAGTGTAATGTAAAACAAGAAAATGATTTGTAGGCTCTTGGGGATTAGAAACAAGACATGACACAGATTTTCACAGTGAGAGGATGCACAATTTACCTTTAAAACACAAAGCAAAAGGGCCTGGGGTGGAATTCAGCACGCAGTCTCAAACACAAGGACCCTGTATATGTCCTGTAATGAAAATTAGGTTTCTCGGAAGAATAATTTACCTAACCCTGTATACTAATTAAGTAAGAGCTGTGTAGGGTTAGACCTTAGGAAGTGCTAAACACCAGGCTGTACCGGTATGTCCCTGCCTCTGGTGACTGATTCAGGGCTGCAGGGGAGCTGCCTTCATACAGTTGGGAATTATAGCTCAGAAACTTGCTTGAAGACTGTCGTCTGCAGATTTGCTTTGAATGTAATGAACTAGGCTATTTTATTATTTTCTTTAAAAATATGATTGTAAAAATATGATTTAAAGATATGATGTGATACTACGTGTCTTTCAAGCCCACTGACCAGAGGCAAACCTTTGTCCTGTCCCCCGGTTTATGTGAGAGAGTTCAATCACACTTTTTCCTGCCTCACTGGAGTATCCTTGCTATCAGCTTTACAGCTTGAGGAGGGATAAATGCTCTCCAGGGCTGCTGTTACAGCTGAGCTCTTATGCAGCTGGGAGTATTAAGCTCACAGGGGGATGAGTGTGCCTCTGTAGCCTATTGGTCATATTATCTAGTTTGAAATGGAGGACCTGGGTACAAGGAAAACTAAAAGTTGTATTAATGCATTTTATTTTGAACAGCAGCTAGATGAAAATCAGAAATAATCCTTAAGGCCCCTTATTTAGAAACAGAAATAAGCATCCTAATAGTAACTGCTCTCTCCTCTGCATTGCAGTCAAAAGATGGCATTTGCAAGTACACCCTGCTGACCTGTGTAATCTCCCTGCCTACAGGAAGCTGCAACAATTGTAGTTCAGTCATGGTGTACTTGACAAAGTGTTTCCCAGTGAACACTAGCCTACTCCCTTCCCTAAAAAAAATCTAGCACCAAACTACAGTTACCAGCACTTGAACTTCAGAAGCCCTACAGGTCACATTCACTCCTTCAGTTGGTGATGCTAGAGCTCAAGTGGGACAGGACACTATATGAAACTGTTGAATCTTGCACTTACTCTTATTTCTTGTGTGTAAATAATGGCATACCAGATATTTATAGATGGCTGAGAAAGAAGAATAATAATTCTAATAAACTTTATCTCTTCACCTACAATATAAACTTGGAAGGATCTGAAGCAGATAAAGAGTCCCAAAAGTCTGCTTGAACTACTTCATACAGCCCAGCATGAAAATAAGGACAAGTCATACCTACTATGTTCTTGCATGGCGGCATCTGTCATCCTAAAGTCCTGAGAGCACTTTTTAACTTCAGGTCCATGTTTGCACATGACACTTTCCATGGAAATGTCAATATTCTGTATTGAAATGCAAGAATATCTTTGCTCAGCTCAGATGCAGCATACATTGCTGTATCCTTCCAAGGTGGTACACCTCAACCAGTTTTACCTCACATCAACTTCACAATGGATTAACACTTTGTCAGAGTGTGTGGCTCTTGTGTGGCACTTCGTAGCTTAGGATACATGAGGAACACTGACACATAGTAGTAACACAAAGAGTTTCTTCAGTTGAGTCAATTTTATGTGTTACCCAATACCACTTCAGTTCCATCTCTGAAATATTATTACCGCTTTTTTTTTAGTAAAACTATTTTCTTTTTTATTCATTCTCTGTGAATAAAGATGTACTAATTTACTCTGCTGTTTTATTTTTTAAACCCTGCTGTTATTATACTTCAACCTTTTCACTCAGAAGTCCTGAGCAGATAAAATTTCATATTTGCTATATGTGACTTGGGTGCAGGCAGCAGCCTTTCCCTGAGGATTACATGGGAGCTCATCTGTGAATGTAAAGGAGCTCCGGACTGTGAGAAGTATTGGTGATTTGGTAGATCAATGTCACTGCCTGGGTGCCAAGGCTGGAGTAACCATTTGTCGTTCCAGGTATGTCTTGGGTAGCATGTCTTTCCACACATGCTACCCAAACTCAGTCCTCCAGGTCTTGCTAAGAGCAGAAGAAATGATTGCTCCTATGTGTCTGTGTCATTTAACCTTTCCCAAACTGATGTATTGTAGCATACTAATCATTTGATATTAGGAGAAACATGCTTTTTTATAAGGAAGTACAAATTAATGATAGCCACCAAATGCATTTTGTGGTTTATCTTTGTCCATGGGGAAGAAACAAGTGGCAGAGTTTCTCCTGTCTAGCTGTAATGTCTGAAGACTGTTGAGTTAGGTGGACTTACAACACCACAAATCGCTACAAGACAATGTTGACTTTTGAATGCAGGAAACATATAGAAGGATAAAACAAACTGTGAGGATGAGCAGGAAATCTAAGGATGACAGAAGTCAAACTGTTTGCAGGGAAATGTTATCTAGGGAAATGTTATCTAGGGCATGACTTCTGCTTAACTTCGGTGATATAAAAGTGGTGACATTTGGGAGAGCATTTCAGTTCTTACTAGCTACAGTTTCAGAAATGTTATAGAAAGTGTAGTGGTATGGCTGTGGTCAGGTTTTGCGGTGGAAAAAATGGCATATGTCATGGTAAAATAACTGAATGTAGGAAAGTCTTCTATAATGTGACTTGGGTAACTGGAGCTTCTCTGCCATCAGCTCTGAGACTGTAAGAAACCTGTCTATGCTAATATGATATTATTACCTCTTAAACTAACCTGCAAGTATAAGTAATCAGTTATTAAATAAGCAATAAGTAAACAACTCTTCTCATGTTTATGAAATCACATAAAACCAGGATTACTGAGCAAAAGCATTTAGCAATGTGCATGAAATGTGGGGACGTGCACAATATTCCTCATAGCTAAGACTGAAACAAATCAGTAGGGATGGATATTAACCCAAAGGTGCCTTTTGTTTTCTTAATGGTAACCTAAATGATTTAAAATAAATCATTTTAATAATAAATAATATAATAAATAACCTAAAACAGATTTCTGCCTGTTTATACCATTGCTGTTTTGTTGGAAACAACATCAAAAGAGGTCTGTTTGAAGACTTTAGTGCTATACTTTGTTATAGCATTCTTTTCTCTGTCCAATGTGAGAAAAATAATGTGTGTTAGGAGTATATATTGCTGCAATGCACACTGAAAAATTCATGTAACAATTCTGAATGCAGCAGCTCCATACTAGCATGACCCTATTGAAATCAGTGCAGTGGTGAATTAGGCAGCAGTAATAAACTACAATAACACCATATTGGTTTTGGCTCTGGAATATAAAAGTGTCTTATAAGCTGCAAATCGAGAGACATACTCTGCAAACAAAAACGTTAAGATGGACTCAGGGGCTGAGGTATCATGGCTGATTTATAATGGAAGATTTCCATGCACTGAGCTGTACCCAATCCTTCTCTCCCTGGAATCCATAGAAAGTAAGTTAAAAGCATGATTTGACACACAGCTGGAATCAAGCAGCAAGCCATAATATTCCTATACTTCTGAGGACTGCAATCTGACTGTCAGTAGCCTGCTGGATGTTGGTACAACAGAGGCATACAGTTAACCTCATGTGTAAAGTGTATCGCTTAATTTTTATTTCATGTGAGAAAGCAGTCTGACAAAGAGACAAAAAAGCATAGCTTGATATTTTTTTACCATCAGTGATGGTAGTAAATTATGGTTTGCAAAGAAAAGCAAGGATCAGTGACTATATAGTGGCTGTACTAATTTGACAGCAAAAGGTGTGACAGAGGAATTTTATTTATATGCCTGGAGTGTATTGTTGCCAATAATCTGCCTAGTGTGTTTGCACCTAGGGCATCTTCCTCATTATTAGAAAAGTGCTTCTCTGCCAGCCTGCCTTACAGTCACTTTATCACCATGCTCAGCCGTTTTCTAATGCTATTTGATTTCATCTGTGTGAATTTAGACTCTGGATGGTGTTGTCACACTAAGCTTTGCAAATCTTTTTCTGATGGCAAGAAAATTCTTCAGCATTAAACTATTTATAGTAAAAGGGGGTTTTAGCTCTTGTAATTTTTTGTGAACAGGTTTTTTTATCTTTTATCTTTAGCACAAACCTATCCCTCATGCTAATGCTCACAATTTCTCTTGTCAAACTAAAGATATCCAGCAAGATCTTTTTGTCAGAAGCACCAAAAGCACATACTTTCATATAGTAATGCTTTCACAAACCAAATCTTTATCCTGTTTTTGAAGAGCAGTCTCATTCCTTTTTCACTCTTTGAGAAATAGAAAGATTTTAAAATATGCCTTATTTATTTTTTTGCTAAGAGATATGACAGCACACTGGGACATTTCCAGTTTCTTTCTTAAGCCTTTTAACTCACTGGAGTCTAGAAAGTCCTGTTTTCTATTCTTACCAAAGTGTTCTCATGACCAAAAATGTCACTTAGATATTCCTTCAGAATGTGAATAACTGTGTAACATTGAATCCTTCACACCTGAACCTTCCCACAACATTTTACTAATGCAACAACAGCCTCTTCTGTGCAAAAGTCTAATTTAAGTTGTGGCTGTTTTCAGGTTTATGCCTCCTACAGCAGCTGCTGTGGAGGAGTCCATGTTAAAAAAAAAAAATGAAAAACAATCTCCTATATCTATGTCATAACATTTTCGTGAAGTGTTTCTTAATTGTATCCCTAGCATATAATAGAAGAAATATGATCAAAAAGTCTGAGTCCCTGAACATGGGCTTGTGTCATACTAGGGAAGATTTTGAAATGGCTCCTGTTTATAGAAACTGGGCAACAAAGCATCCTTTATAACTTTGAAAATCTCTCCACCAAGGTTAATCTTTGCTCCCACTACCAACCTTCATGGTTTCCAGTTCTTTAGAAAGTAAGGGTGAGCTAGGAGGATGAACTGATCTTTGCAGCAAGACACTTCATGGTCTTGTACAGTCTTTTAAAAATGTCTCTCGGTTGTGTCGTTTCTTCCCGTTACTGATATATTTCATTCCAACTAGATGGAGTCAGTTCTGCTCAGCCCTGCTGAAGGCACAAAGTGATGGAGGTGGTGATTGTTTCAGCTTGTTAAAGGTATGGAGGAAAAGCCATTTTACTACTGTGTGGCCTCTGTGAATCCAGACAGGAGGGTAATCCACATCTCTAGGGAGTACCTAGACTCTTCTCTCTTTATTCCCTGGAGCTGAGAAGGGATGGGGTGAAGTTGAATCCTCAGCATCTGCTGTCCCTTGAGCCAGGCTGTGCCTGCAGGGAGGTACAGCGACCCTCATGGTCCCCAGGGCCCACAGGGCAGAACCATGTCCCACACAGCCACAGTGACTTTGCAGTGCCAAACACCTCTGTGGATCCCATGTGGGGTGTGTACACTAAATATCTCTGCTCAAAGTAGCATTAATCATCACCCACGCTGCGCAAAGGTGTTGAGCAATAAAACACAGCTTGAAAGAGAGAAAGAAAAAAAATCTGGATCAAGGAAGTTTAAGGCAATTGCTGCTAGGGTTCAGCCACGCAAGGTGCTGCTGTTGGTCCAATAATGAAGTCCTCCAGGGTGCTTGTTGTCCCAGGACCAGCTCTGCCCCCATGGCTGCCTTCACCTCCCACTGGTATTTATGTACTGGTGTCACTCACACAACCTTTGTTTTCTGCTTCTGAACACATTTAATTGAATGAGTAATTCTCATGTCTAAAATTTGCCACAAGCCTTATCCTTCTATTCCTTGTGCTCCCAGATTTCTTGGGTACCCAGGGCTCCCATTTTAGGAGTGGGTACCTTGGGTACCCATTTTAGGCACTTGATTTTTATATCCTTTTTTTATTTGTGAGTAGCTGCTTCTTCTGACTGCTTTTTATGGTCAGTGGGCCTAAAATGCTTTTTCTGTAATCAACATTCCCTGTGAAATATTTTTTGCGTCCATAATGCTGCACTTCTTTCCCTTTCTGTTCTCCCTCCTTTTCTGAAGTTAACTCTCCTTGGTGCTTCATAACATATATTCTGGATTGCTTCTAAATACTTCCAAATATCTATGTGCCTGAACTTATGTAAGACCTGGTGACCCACACAAATAAGTGAATGCTGAATCATTGTCCCTAAAGCTATGCGCAAAAATGTCTGCTAGGGACATTTTCTCTAAGGTTCCAGCCAGTCTTGGCCAAAAAAAGATCCTGAGTGTGAATATCAGAATTCCATTGCCTACCTGGACCTGCCTGGTAGAGTAATTTTGAGATGAATTTGTTCCTCACACAATATGGGTGAAATTTATAGAACTAGTGATGTAACTAATGTACTTAAGTTGCAAAATTCTATATATTGGAATTTCATTTTGTGGAATACTTTCACAATATTACCCTAAAAAAACCCGACCTTTTTCTCTTCCAAGGCTAAACTATGTGAGATATACTTTAGTTTTATATGCTTTCTTCATGTAGCAGTCATAAATTCAAGATGTGGAAGATAACCCTAAGGAAGGGCCTGAGGCCTTCAGCAAAGTCCAGGATAACAACTGAGATCATGTCTCTCTGACTGTTGGCAGTATATGTTTGGAACAGTAGCTAGGTTTATAGTCTGTTCTCGTCTCTGTTCATTATTATATTTTTGGTCTGTAAAAACTATTATAATTTGAATCTAGAGGCCTATTACAAGTGACAAATGGATTTTTTATGCAGCTGACTTTATCGGTTTTGCTACATATTAATGCTAATATCTCTGAGAATTTGTATGGTTCACCTTGTGGAAACAGACAGTAACTTTATGAATGACCATGTCTAATTATGATGAGTCAGGGTTTTGAGTAACTGTTTACTAAACTATACTACACCATATGTTCCTAGAACTGTAATGAATTCTCTAATAATTCTAGAATACAGTTTTGCATAAAGACTTGACCTCACCAATAGTCAGAAAACCTAAATAGCCACCAACCTACATAAATAAAGACTATTTACTTATATTAACCTGAACATAATGAATCTGGACTGCTGTGTTGCTCTAGCTCCATAAAGTGTACTAACTTCTGTTTCCTCACCAGATTCATGGACCTCATCAATATGGTGTGGCAGAACATACGTTAAGGGATTGCAATCCAATATTATAAAACACAATGAGTGACATGACTGTGGACTGTGCTGCTGCATTTGAGAACAGGTTGGCACATAACAAAGGAGAACAAGCTGACATTTATCTGGGTTTGAAAAAACCTTTGAGAAAGTCCATCACAGAAGATTGAAAAAGAATTCTAGTAGTCACCAGATAAGAAGTAAAGCCACGAGTGACATAGTGGGACTGATTAATTAAAAAAAACCACTGAATGGGAATAAAAGGGCATTAGGAAAACCGAAATGTTCCAGGAGTGCTGTGGCGGGACAAAATTTGCCAAGGACAGAGAATCATTTTATGTTATTCATAGTTAAAGAAGGTGGTCAAGAATGGACCTCTCAGATAATATAATATGGACTCTTTTTGTATGTTTCTTTGTTTCTCTTTTTCTTTCTCTACTGAATAGAAAATTATATAAGAAAATAAGCCAATAAATAGCAGAAAAAATGTGTTTCAGTGGAAGCTGTAATTTTGCTGCCTGGTCTTTAAAGAAGTTAATATCTGTCACCAGCTGATTCTGTTTAGGAAAAAATATCAGAAAGGTTGTGCATCTGTTATTGATAGGATGATACTAATCTACTCAGTAAATACTGAGAAGAAATACTATGGATTCAGAGCTGGGTTATTTGTTTCTTCAGAGAAAAAGTCTATATAGTGTTTTCATGGGAGCTCACACACACTCTTCACATCAAGGGTTTTGGGATATAGAAGAGTTGAGTTGTGAAAACAGTCATTCCAGTCAAGTTTTCTCTTGGACTGAGAAATTTTATGGTATTAAAATGTGCTGAGCCAATCTTTGGTTCTACTAAAGTCAAGGGAGAATTATGCCACTGCCTTCAATAGGACCAGGATTTAGCCTCATGTGTTTACAGATCAGAAATCCTTTAAACAAACACTGCATCATATTTACACAGATCTCTAATCCACTTCTCTGAACCAAAACACAATTCCACTTTCCTTTTATGTTTGCTCCTTTCTCAAGCAAGAGCAGCATTACAGAAGTCAGCAAACAATGTCATTCTGTTCACAGTAAACATGCTCTATTTTCAGAGAGAATGATTGCAAAAACATCATCCTTGCTTTTTATCTCTGAACATGCCAAAACAAAGTTTGAGAGCATCTGAATAAGCAAAAGCTTACATCCATTTTATTTTTTCCTATTCAGTAAGTTTTACTGGATACAAAATGTGGTTCTATTTAATATTTGTTCTTAATCATTTCAGCTTACAAGAGACGATATGTACTTCATCTTTCACTTTAAGCAGCCTATATCATAATATTGCAGTAATAAAATTTTTTTTGCTACTTTTTTGATACTCTCTGAATCTCTTTTTCTGAGATAGCATAACCCAGAGTTTTAATAAACCACTTATCAGTTGAGGAGTGTTTAGGCTTTTGGAAAAAAAAAAAGAATTTTCTGTAGGAGCAGAAATGAAGATTTTGTGAAGCTCTTTACTTTTTTTTTAAATAACTTTACATTATCTGATCACAAAAGGACCTTGTGACATTGCCAGTTTAACTGATGTTTTAGTCATTTCCTGTGCAGCCATATAATGTCCCCAAATAGCTGTATCTGCAAAGATTCCCACCAGAGTCCTTTAGAAGTCACCTTCTTCTCTGCAGTCTCTCCAGTGCCTCTTACTCCCTTTTGTATGACATTTATTGAGTGTAGTACACTAAGAATATTTTTTTCTTGCTTACATAATTTTTATTCTAGTGAAACTTCATCAATTTACTGGCATTAGTTAATTAAATCTCTCACATCTCACAAGTCAAGCCTGTGCTTAAGTGATTTAAAGATATTGACCATAATAAAACTAACTGCATTAGTTTTATTTGATGGAGCACAGTAAGTATTTGTATATTAATCTGTGGTCCCTTTTTCCAAAGATCCTCTTTAAACTTAGCTAATCATATCCAGGAGACACTTCTTTAATTCCCTGGCCAGAATTAAGGCAAAATTTTAGTCTCTACCTTTTTAGTTCCATATAAAATAAATTTTGGTTTATCTGGCTAAGGCATCTCTGCAGCAGCAACTGATATGAAACGGAATTCTTAGTCATTAAAGACTACTCATTTCTTTAATTGAGTATAAATGTCAGAAAAACTCATGTGTATATGTGTATGTATGTTTAAGAAGACATAAAACTTCATTAAAAAAAAAAACAAAACTAGAATCAGACATTTAATTTCATCATTTTTTTCAGCAATGTCCAGGCAATCTTTTATCTGCATTCATCTACAACTTGGTCCTGGTTTCTGTAAGTGTTTAACATAGATGAAACACAAGAGTTTGAGTAGGCATTTGACATCAATCCACTATTTTTCCTCATTCTCACAATTTTCCCAGTTAACCTCCCACTTCTAGTAACTGGTAAAGAAATGCAGGAAATCTTAGTGTAAATCAGAATTAAAGGCAAGATTCTTCTTGTAAGGTTATTTCCTTTCTAGTTTTTGCAATGGCTAAAACTAGCAATAGAAATAGGCAAAAGATTGTTATCTAATTATTGACCTGAAAGACTTTTCTGAAGCAGTTATGAATTTTCCACCTTACTAATTTTCACTCATTCCTACGATCCTATATAATCACGCATTTGTCACTGATTTTACGTAAAGCAGGGATAGCCTTACAGTCTTTCAGTAGAAACAGTCTTCCCATGGAAGGAGTTGTGATGATAGTGAAAGCTGGACTAGGATGGATATTGATAAAGAGAGCAGAGATTTGCATTGATGCAGCAGGGAACAATGAAATGAGGGAAGCAGAATTGCAGTTATTAGTACTTGAAGTTCAATGATGATGGCAAAACTCGGTAGAAAAGTCCCATTGAACAGAGACTATTTCTGCCATGTGTGAGGCTCAAATATTAAAAATTTTTAAAAGATGAAGCGCTGAGCATCTGTGACCCCAAAACATGTATTCTTCTTCCCTTTGTACTCATTCATTTGGAGCCCCTCTTCTCTGCAGAATCTCATTTAAATTAGAGGACTGACTTGAGCTGTTGTGTGTTGGAAGCTGTCAGTGGTGTATGACCATCAGTCACAACACATTGACTCCACTGGGATTTGCCCATATGATGCATTTTGACCTTTGACTATTATTTACTAAAAAAATCTTTGAAACTTATCATCCCCTTGGTTTATAGCTTGCCCTTTAGAGGCTTTCAATCTGCTTCAACTTGATTCAAACTCTGGTTTTATTTCTTAGTGAAACAGAAAAATTCCCACCTAGATCATATAAAATGTTTATTTAATCCTGTGTCCTTTGCTCATTAAGGAGATGAATATTTTGCCATTGTATAAAACAAAGACATTACTTTTTTCTTAAGGAAAAAGGTTACAAATTTTTATTTCAGGTAGTGTCACTGGTCCCTTTGTTTTCTCCTCTTCAAGTTATCCTCTGAATTGATATGAGATGAAATAGCGAGTAGTTTTAGTCCTGACTAAAATGGCATTTTGGTTCAATTGGCCTTTCTTTACTGAGTGAAAGAAATTCATCCATGCCTACAACTTCAGTCTTTATAAACACTCCTGCAGTGGTTTTTTTGTTTATTTATTTTTCCCTACTGACTTTTATGAAATCAAAATCAGTCAATGCAATTTTACCGGTAAATACTTAAAAGGACCTTTGTTGTATATTCCCAATGTGATTTATCAGATGTATGAGATTCAGTCTCAAATTAAGAACTACAGTTAGTACCAACAACTAATGACGTTGTTCTTAATTTTTATATTGACATTTTTTCTTAATTCTTAACCTCTCAGTGGGTAATATCAGTTCATTGTAACAGAAAATGCTACCTTCATTTAGGATTGATGATGTGGAGGGAGGAATTTGGGACAAGGCTGCAGCACTGTTCCCATGACACTACTCCTCTTGTGTTTCATTGCACAGTATGTTGCATTGCTTGAATTTGCATAAATGCAGCTCAGGGGAATTGTCCTGTAGTCACCCTGCAGGGCTACTTGTTTTATGGTACGAGGTCAATGAGACAACTTTTCCAGGGTACACAGAGATATCCCAGTGTGCTCACCAGACAAGGCTCCTTTAATTTGGAGGAAAAACAGTACAAATAGCTTGAATTGCCTAAGAAAATCACATTTGGAAAGCATACTGGTATACTGTGGAATTATTCTTCAGATCATATTAGCCAAATATATTTCTAGGCATGTTTTTATTTTTACCTGGTTACTGTGAAATCCCAATTACAAATTATATGACACAGTCAGAAGCAGTGTAGTGAAGATCTGAATAAGATTTTGAGGTCTAGCTGTAGTGCTGTGTAAGCTGAATTGACTGAATTTAATAATTTAGAGAAATGTTTTATTTCAGATGCATGCAGATTTCTGTTGTTCTGTGCCCCTTCATTCCATATCGACACACGAATATATGAACTTCTTTTACAGCCTTCACAGTGTGTCCTTTCAGAGTCCTCTGGCTTCCCAGATAACCAGCATTGCGTCCCACAGTGCAGCGCAAGAGAAATGGTAGGGTTGAAGTCAATAGTAGGATGCAGTGCATTTATGTATTTGGATGGGAGGTAGAGTAAAATTTTAGGATTATATATCGTTAAAATGCTTGACCTGAGGTAAAATAAATCACTTTCCCTGTTTCTAAAGCTGGCACAGATAAGCCTTCTCCTGCGGGACTGCTGAGGTTTACTACTGCCAGACTAAAGACGTTCTTTCAGTCAGATTTACCAAGCTGTTAGTAACCTGAAAACTTCACAACTGTCATTTTGTATAAAGCATTTCCTTCTACAAAAGGAAATGTAAGTGTTATGCCTATGATATGAGGGCTGGCAAATCTTCAAAACCCTATCTGCTTACGTATGCCAAGGTCTATATTTCAGAACAAAAAGAGACTGTGTAAAGCTGAGATACAATTGATGAATTTCTTATTGAAATGGACTGGCAAGCTCTTAATAGTAACAAGTAAATTGAATTTTTGTAAAAAGGTCTATGATCGTTAAAGAACAAAATCTTGCTCTAGAGTCCTGGGCATATTAAATTCAGCAGACCAGCAATTTCAAAGTGTTCAAACACATAAAGCAGCTTTTGTGAGAGATGTTTCACAGATGCCAAGTAGCTTATTTACTTCTATGTTTGAGCTGCAATGGCTTCATATGAAGGGGAGGAGAAATGGGATTTTATGCAGCATGTAATATCTCCCATACAGGAAACAGGCTGATGTTAATGACACTTCTTTAATATTGCAGGTAGCCCAATCAATTAAGTTGAAACTGCTTTGCATCTGCCAAAGAACTAAGTTTTTATTTAGTGTCTTATGTGTTCATTTTTGTTGATCGTAAAGCAGCATGGCTGTTTTGCACTGAGGGTGAAGCCTAGCCACCAAACAACTTTATCGAGGGGTGAAAAAATGCTAATCTATAGTATGGTAAATAAGCTTATCTGGAGATTTCACTTCCCTGGCTAGATTAATTCTATTGTTTGAGACAGGTTATATATTTCTGTGCTGTATTGTACTTGCCTGTACAGATAGCCAGAGTCAAGTGCAATGCTCTCATTGCCCTCCCTGGTATGTATTGCCTGCTGATCTGCTGCTTTGTGCAGGCTGTAAACGCCTTTACAAGTAATGTTGATTCTACCTTGCAAAGGTCCCATGGGCCTGGACATCACAAATGTTCTCAGCACTTGTGCTAGGATCATAGTTGCTCTTGGATTCCTTTATGCTGCAGGAAAAAGGTCAGATCCTCCAAAGGGCAATTCAAGTCTTCGGTGAGCTTAATTATCCTCTCGCTGTGCTCATATTCTTCTATGCATTACACAATATGAATATGCTTAGACCCCTTAGAGAGATGACCCCCTCAGAGAGGTGTTCACTGCATAGGGCCCAGGCTTTCAGGGGATTTAAATGTATTATTCATGGTAACCTGAGATGTAGTTAGGCATCCAGATGGATTTTCAAGAATGCTGAAAAAGTGCCTCACAGGAGGTGTCTGTCTGTATGTCTTTTATGCTTAATTATCCTTAAAAATTTGACCTACTTGCTATAAAATGTTCATTTATTTATAGTTGTTTCTGAAAATAGGTGATCTGTCTGTACAGAGCTGCAAGAACAACTTCACGGGTACACTGGATTAATTACCTTCTTGATTATAGTATATATTTATAGATGGAAAGGCAGAGGATTTAAGAAAGATCTAGTGATAAGAAAGTAATTGATTCTATTTCAGTTGTTCATCAGAGGGCTCAAAAATAAATAATCTGTTTCAAAGGAAGCTCACTGGATCTCTGGACAGTCTGGTCCCTAGGAAGTTTCTCTTTTTGTCAGACCCAGGGTGTGCAGAC
The DNA here is from genome assembly GCF_035582795.1 of Mycteria americana. Lineage (NCBI taxonomy): Eukaryota > Metazoa > Chordata > Aves > Ciconiiformes > Ciconiidae > Mycteria > Mycteria americana. The sequence continues at coordinate 142,437,804 of NC_134365.1, forward strand.
AAACACTCTGTTGATGGCACTACATCAGTCTCCATCTGATCTATGAAGCCTTGATGTGTTACACCTTTCTGCCCTCTCCCCTCAGGAGGAGCAGTTGCTCCCCAGGAAGGGACAAATTTCCCCTATTCTGGTCCCCTCCCTCCAGGAGGATCCATCTGAACCTATCATACATCTTAAAGGAAGACAGCAAATAAAATGAGAAAGAACATAGAAATAATGCATCAGCCACCACATAGAGCCATAAAATCCTCTTCTGTAAAACAGCATTAACTTTTTCCCCAAAAGGGGGAGTGACAGGGTAAAACCCTACAATGTTTAACCATACAAAATTAAACTCTAGAGAGGAAATACTGTATTCCACAGATCTTATTGGTGAAAACACTTGTATTGATAGGAAGGAATTCCAGCAGGACAATCTTCTGGCAGAAAATTAATGAATTAAATTTAAAATATTTTGTGGAAACCTATTTATTTCAAATAATTTATTATAAGAATTTTATTTAATATGCTTCATTAATATTTTAATGATGTTTATATTTACCAAATTAAAGTTTTAAATCTTATTAAAATGATATATTTTATTTTTGCAAATTTAAATGAAAATGTTTTTCACCATGAGGACAGTTGAGCAGTGGAGCAGGTTGCTCCAGGAGCTTGTGTAGTCTCCTTCTCTGGAGGTTTTCAAGACTGGACTGGAGAAAGACCTGAGCAGCGTGGTCTGACCCCAGAGCTGGCCTTGCTTTGAGCGGGGAGTTGGATGAGAGCTGCTGAGGTTGCTCCCAGACTGAATTAACCTGGATGGATACAGACTTTTTGGGAAGGATGGGCTGGGACAGCAAGGAGGTGGAGTCACCCTTTATGTGAGAGAGAAGCGTGGATTCATGGAGGTTTGCCTTGGGACAGGTGATGAACCAGTTGAGCTTCCGAGTCAGGATTATCAGGCAGACTAACGTCAGTGATGTAGGTATCTGCTACAGAGCACCTCATCAGGAAGAAGAGGTTCTTCCTGAAGAAGATTTTTCCTGAAGAACAGGAAAAAAGCAGGATCCTGATCCTGGATATCAGAAGAGCAAACTTTGTCTTGTTCATGCATCTTCTTGGAAGAATCCCTTGAGAGATGGCCCTGGAGAGAAGAGGGGTCCAAAAGAGCTGGCTGATATTCAACAATCACCTTGTCCAAGTTCAAGAATGGTCTGTCGTGATGAGCAGGAAGTCAAGTAAATTTGTCAGGAGGCCTGCATAGATGAGCAAGGGTCTCATGACAAAATTCAGACTTAAAAAGGAAGCGTACAAGAGATGGAAACAGGGACAGATGATCTGGGAGGAATACAGAAATATTGTCAGAGCAGGGTTGGAGTTAGGAAAGCCAAAACCCACCTGAATCTGCCAAGGAACTTGAAGGGAAATAAACGTTTCTACAGATATATCAGCAGCAAAAGGAAGGTTAAGAAGAATGTGGGCCTTCTGAATGGGGCAGGGGAACTGGTGACAAAGGACATGGAGGAGGCAAAGATACTCAATGCCTTCCTCAACTCAGTCTTTACTGGTAAGACTGCCTTTCAGGAATCTGAGATCTCTGAGACCAGTGAGAAACTCTGAAGCAAGGAAGAATTACCCTTGGTGGAGAAGGATCTGATTAGGGAACATTTAAACAAACTGGACAGACGTAAGTCCAAGGGACCTGACGATGCACCCACAAGTGCTGAGGGAGCTGACTGATGGCACTGAGAGACAGGGCAGACAGGGTGCGTCACGTCAGAAGGGCGTGGCGCGGCAGTTGGCGCGGCAGTTCGCACAGGCAGGGCGTGCAGGGAAGGTGAAGTCACCCTACCAGCTCAAGAGGTGCCTTCATTCGGTAGTTCTCATCTTTTCAGAAGAAACTTGGCTATGGTATTAACTCAGCAGAAAGCGATGCCCTCTGTGCTCGCCAGAATGGATGTGGCTACCCAGACGGAGCTCCCACAAAAACATGCAGCTGTCCAGGTCTCAGGCTGCAGGGAGTGCCAGAGCCTCTCACCATTCACAGATGGCAGCCGTGAGGACAGCTGTGTGAGGTGTGACCAGGTGGATGATTTGCTCTGCACGGTGGCAGAGCTACGGGAGGAGGTAGAAAGGTTAAGGAGCATCAGGGAGGCTGAGAAAGAGATCGACTGGTGGTGCCATGCTCTGCCCCCCCTGAGACGGGAACAGGAGCGGCAGCAGCCACCAGTAAGAAGCCACAATCAAGAGGATCTTGTATCCCCGCCCCCACCAGGCTGAAGGCAGTAGCTCAAAGGAAAAGAGTGAATGGAGGCAAGTCCACGCTCATGGTGGCAGGTGAACGCCGTCCTTGCCCACCTTGCCTTCCCAGGTGCCTCTGTACAACAGGTGTGAGGCCCTGGAGGTGGAAGGCCAGTCAATGACTGATGGGGATGACGGTCCATCTATACCAGAGGTGTTGCCTAGGTTGGAAAGGCAAACCTCTCATGTCAATACCACCTCCACAAGGAAGAGAAGATGGGTTATAGTTGTGGGTGACTCCCTTCTGAGGGGAACCGAGGGTCCGATATGCTGGACGGACCCTCCTCTTAGGGAAGTCTGCGGCCTCCCTGGGGCCCGCGTGAAGGATATCACGAGGATACTCCCTAGCCTGGTATGGCCCTCAGACTATTACCCTTTACTGCTCTTCCATGTTGGGGGTGATGAAGCCACAACACATAGTCCTAGGGCAATCAAAAGAGACTTCAGGGCCTTGGGACGGCTAGTAAGGGACTCTGGAGCACAGGTTATTTTCTCCTCTCTCCTTCCAGTTGTGGGCAGTGACACTAGAAGGAACAGAGACACTCAATCTATTAACACGGCTCCGTGGCTGGTGTCATCGCCACAGATTTGGTTTCTTTGATAACGGGATGGCCTACGCAGCACCAGGTTTGCTGGCGTCTGATGGGATTCATCTTTCTCAAAGGGGAAAGAGAATCTTTGCTCAGGAACATGCGGGGCTCATCGACAGAGCTTTAAACTGGACTCGAAGGGGGAGGGGGATAATATCAGGCTTGCCCATGAGAAGCTGAGGGACGACGTGCCACGGTTAGAGGGAGCGGGTGCTAGCAAGGGCACTCAGCCTGTGTCTCTGAGATGTGTGGGGTACGCTGGGGCACAGCTGAAGCCAAACAGAGTTGAGCTAGGGGATACTGAGGCAATAGGAGCCAAGAGGGAAATGCCAGTGAAACACCTCAAAGCACACAAGGGGTGTTCCTCTATGAAGGAGACACAGACAACAGCCCAGCTGAAGTGCCTCCACACCAATGCACACAGCATGGGCAATAAACAGGATGAGCTGGAAGCCATTGTACACCAGGAAAACTATGATATAGTTGCCATCACAGAAACATGGTGGGATGAATCGCACAACTGGAGTGCGGCGATGGATGGCTATAAACTCTTCAGGAGGGACAGGCAAGGCAGGAGAGGCGGTGGGGTAGCCCTGTATGTTAGGGAGTGTCTGAATAGTTTAGAGCTTAATGATGGTGATGATAGGGTGGAGTGTCTATGGGTAAGAATCAGGGGGAAGGCCAACAAGGCAGATATTGTGGTGGGAGTCTGTTACAGACCACCCAACCAGGATGAGCAGACAGATGAACTATTCTATAAGCAGCTGGGAGAAGCTTCATGATTGCTAGCCCTTGTTCTTGTGGGGGACTTCAACCTGCCGGATGTCTGCTGGAAATACAATACAGCAGAGAGAAAAAAGTCTAGGAGGTTCCTAGAGCATGTGGCAGATAGATAGCTTCCTGACACAGCTGGTGAGGGAGCCAACTAGGGAAGGTGCCCCGCTGGACCTCTTGTTCACAAACAGAGAAGGACTTGTGAGCCACGTGATGGTTGGAGGCCGTCTTGGGCAGAGTGATCACGAAATGATATTTTTCGATTCTTGAAGTGAGGAGGGGGGCCAGCAGAACTGCCACCTTAGACTTGCAGAGGGCAGACATTGGCCTGTTTAGGAGACTGGTCGACAGAGTCCCCTGGGAGGGAGCCCTAAAGGGCAAAGGAGTGCAGGAAGGCTGGACATTCTTCAAGGAGGAAGTCCTAAAGGCACAAGAGCGGGCTGTCCCCAGGTGCCAAAAGATGAGCCGGAGGGGAAGAAGACCAGCCCGGCTGAATAGAGAGCTTTGGATAGAACTCAAGAAAAAAAGGAGAGTCTACAACCTTTGGAAGAAGGGGCAGGCAAGTCAGGAGGTCTACAAAGGTGTAGCGAGGTTGTGCAGGGAAAAAATTACAAGAGCCAAAGCTGAGCTAGAGATCAATCTGGCCACTGCTGTAAAAGACAACAAAAAATACTTCAAATACATTAGCAGCAAAAGGAGAGCTAAGGAGAATCTCTGGCCTCTATTAGACAGGGGAGGGAACCCAGTGACCAAGGATGAGGAAAAGGCTGAGGTACTTAATGCCTTCTTTGCCTCAGTCTTTAATAGTAGGGCCAATTGTTCTCTGGGTACCCAGCCCCCAGAGTTGGAAGATAGGGATGGGGACCAGAATGGAGCCCCCATAATCCAGGGGGAAATGGTTAGTGACCTGCTGCACCACTTAGACACTCACAAGTCTATGGGGCCTGATGAGATCCACCCAAGAGTACTGAAGGAACTGGCAGAGGTGCTCACCAAGCCCCTTTCCATCATTTACCAGCAGTCCTGGCTAACTGGGGAGGTCTCGGTTGACTGGACATTAGCGAATGTGACTCCCATCTTCAAGAAGGGCTGGAAGAAGGACCTGGGGAACTACAGGCCTGTCAACCTGACCTCGGTACTGGGGAAGCTGATGGAGCAGATCATCTTGAGTGCCATCACACGGCATGTAGAGGATAACCAAAGGATCAACCCAGACAGCATGGGTTTAGGAAAAGCAGGTCCTGCTTAACCAACCTGATCTCCTTCTACGACAAGGTGACCCGCCTACTAGATGAAGGAAAGGCTGTGGATGTTGTCTATCTAGACTTCAGTAAAGCCTTTGACACGGTTTCCCACAGCATTCTCCTGGAGAAACTGGCTGCTCATGGCTTGGACAGATGTACTCTTTGCTGGGTAAAGAACTGGCTGGATGGCTGGGCCCAAAGAGTGGTGGTGAATGGAGTTTACTCCAGTTGGCGGCCGGTCACAAGTGGTGTCCCCCAGGGCTCTGTGTTGGGGCCAGTTCTGTTTAATATCTTTATCAATGATCTGGACAAAGGGATCAAGTGCACCCTCAGTAAGTTTGCAGATGACACCAAGTTGTGTGGGAGTGTTGATCTGCTGGAGGGTAGGCAGGCTCTGCAGAGGGACCTGGACAGGCTGGATCAATGGGCTGAGGCCAATTGTATGGGGTTCAACAAGGCCAAGTGCTGGACCCTGCACTTGGGCCACAGCAACCCCATGCAACACTACAGGCTTGGGGAAGAATGGCTGGAAAGCTGCCCAGCAGAGAAGGGCCTGGGAGCGTTGGTTGACAGCCACCTGAATATGAGCCAGCAGTGTGCCCAGGTGGCCAAGAAGGCCAATGGCATCCTGGCTTGTATAAAAAATAACATGGCCAGCAGGACTAGGGAAGTGATTGTGCCCCTGTACTCGGCACTGGTGAGGCTGCACCTCGAATACTGTGTTCAGTGTTTTCCCCCACTACAAGAGAGACATTGAGGTGCTGGAGCATGTCTAGAGAAGGGCAACAAAGCTGGTGAAGGGTCTAGATCACAAGTCTTATGAGGAGCGGCTGAGGGAACTGGGGTTGTTTAGCCTGGAGAAAAGGAGGCTGAGGGGAGACCTTATCGCTCTCTACAACTACCTGAAAGGAGGTTGTAGCCAGGTGGGGGTCGGTCTCTTCTCCCACGTAACAAGTGATAGGACAAGAGGAAACGGCCTCAAGCTGTGCCAGGGGAGGTTTAGACTGGATATTAGGAAATTTTACTTCACTGAAAGGGTTATCAAGCATTGGAACAGGCTGCCCAGGGAAGTGGTTGAGTTGCCATCGCTAGAGGTATTTAAAAGACGTTTGGATGAGGTGCTTATGGACATGGTGTAGTGGTGGTCTTGGTAGTGTTAGGTTTACGGTTGGACTTGATGATCTTAAAGGTCTTTTCCAACCTATATGATTCTGTGATTCTGTCATGGTGATTGGGAGAGGTTGCTCAGGACTAAAAGAAAGCAAATGGTGTCCCTACCTTCAAGAAGGCAACGAAGGAGGATTCAGGGAACTACAGGCCTGTCAGCCTCACCTCACTCCCTGTAAATGTGATGGAGCAAATCCTCCTGGAAATAATTTTCAGACCCATGAAGGACAAGAAGATGATTGGAAGTCATGAGCATGGATTTACAAGGGGGAAATCTTGCTTAATCAACCTGATAGCTTTCTATGATGACATGACTGGCTTGGTGGATGAGAGGGGAGCAATGGATATTGTCTATCTTGGCTTTAGCAAGTTTTTTGACACCGTGTCCAGTAACACTGTCATAGACAAACTGATAAAGTACAGACTAGATAAAGAGATGGTGACGTGGATTAAAAACTGAATTGCTGGCATCGAAGGTTTGTAATCAGCAGCAGTCTGAGGCCAGGCATTAGTGGTGTACCCCAGGGGTCATTACTGGGGTAATGTTTAACACTGTTTAACATGTTCTTTAATGATTTGGATGATGTCTGTGTGCACCCTCAGGAGATTAAACAAAACTGGGAAGAGTGGCTGATACACCAGGTGGTTGTGCTGCCTCGACAGACAGGCCTTGACTGGCTGGAGAACTGAGCAGACCAGAATCTTATGAAGTTCAGCCAGAGGTAATGTCAAGTTCTGCACCTGGGAAGAAATAACCCCAGGCACCAGTACAGGCTGAGGGCTGACTGGCTGGAAATATAAGGACCTGGGGGTCCTGGTGGACAGGAAGCTGATCATGACAGCAATGTGTCCTTGCAGCAAAGAAGGCCAACAGCACCCTGGGCTGCATTAGGAGGTCCATAGCCAGCAGGTTGAAGGAGGTGATCCTTGCCCTTTCCTCAGCATTGGTGAGGCACATCTGGACTGCTGTGTCCAATTCTGGGCTCCCCAATATGAGAGACATGGACTTAACTGGAAAGAGTCCAGCAAAAATCTGCTAAAATGATTAAGGGACTGGAGCATCTCTCCTATGAGGAAAGGCTGAGAGAGCTGGGACTGTTCAGCCTAGAGAAGAGAAGGCTAAGGGGGATCTTACCAAAGTGTATAAATACCTGAAGGGAGGGAATATAGAAGATGGAGCCAGATTCTTCTCAGTGGTGCCCAGTGACAGAACCAGAGGCAATGGGCACAAACTGAAACACAGGAGGTTCCCTCTGAACATCAGGAAAAACTTTTTTACTCTGAGGGTGACCAAGTACTGGAACAGGTTGCCCAGAGAGGTTGTGGAGTCTCCATCCTTGGAGGTATTCAAAACCTGACTGTACACAGCCAAAAGCAACCTGCTCTGCCTGACCCTGCTCTGCAGGGAGGTGGGCTAGTCACCTCCTTAGCCACCTTTCAACCTCAGCGATCCTGTGATCTTGTAGTTCTAAAATTTAGTTATTACTGGAAATGTCAACATTTTAAATTTTCCATCAGACTTGGAATGATATAAAATTTGAAATGATTGGATTTTCCCCTGGGACAGAAAATTTGTCTCCCAAGCAGTCATAATTATGCAGTTTTAGTTTTGCATAACCACAGGCACTTGAATCTTGAAGAATTTATCTTAAACATTGCTGATGCAAATTCACATACAATTAAAATAACAGATTTTCCAAAGGGGAGGGCAGGGGAGAGGAATGCATTCCTCCCACTTTTCCACAGCCCATCAAGAAGCATAATTTAGTTCATTTTCAAGAGAAACAGCTGAGCAACAATATGAAGCCTTTACCCACATCATGGCTGCATCCTACCCTGAAGAATACTACTCAGATGATTACTTAAGAGAAAAATAATGACAAAAATACATTAAGCACCAAACTTTATATGGCATGCTGTTTACACTCTACCTTGGCAATTTATGAGGAGGAATTTAGGACTTCTGTGATGTCTTGGGTTAACAGTAATATATATCCTGTCTATCTTTCACAGGCAAAGCAGTTGATCAGGTGAAGGTGGAAGGGCGATGACAATGCTATCCAGTCTCCTCCTCTCACAGGGATTAGCTTCAAGGTTCCCTGGGGCCTCAGTGAACATCAAGGTTATACAAAAAATGAAAGCACAAAGACTTTCTGACAAGGAGGAAGCAAAGTCTTCTTTTTCCTATGAAACCCAAACCTAGTGCTGCATAATATTCAAGTAGCTTGAAAAGTCGGGATCTTGACTTCTAACTAATTTTTTTATATCATAACAGCTGCATGATAAACACACATATATGGGTGCATTTCTGGGAAAGGATAGATGAATCCAACCAAAGCAGACAAACGTTTCTCGAGGAAACTTAAAAAAATTTAAAAGGAACTTGCTATAAAAGGAAAAAAAGGAAAAAAAAAAGGAAAATGCTATAAAAATCTATCAGCTGTTTCTGCTTTTAAGTGAACTGTATAGTGTAACAAAGAATTCATGTCATAGGAAACACAACCTGATTTAATTATACAGAAAGTATTATTCCATGTTTAAATATGTAACATTTTCTTAAGGAAAAAAAAACAAAACCAAAACAACCCAACAAATACTTCAATTCTGAAAATGTCCAAAGAAGTTAAAATTCCTTTTTTATCTCCTCAAACAATTATAGTTAAGTTCAGTAAACTGTTACAACTTTTACCATCTGCATTTTTTAAATTTCATGAATCATATTACTGGAGGTAAATAACCCAAATTAATTAACCAGAAAACCTATACTATAGCACTAGCAATCTCACATCAGCCCTCCAGAATGTAATTGCATATTTCAAAAGGAAAAACAGAAAAACTCTGAACAAAAAAAAAGTCACATAATAAAAGCTCTTCTGATGCAGATAAAATCAATCTATAGTTATCACCAACATTAGCAGAGCTCCCACCTAGCATGTTAACTTTTTGTATACATGAATCAACAGTAGTTTCACCCTTAATTAAAGCAGGTATTGCAAAAGATTTGGCCCTTTTCTCATTTATTCTTTTTATCTTATTCCATGTCTTTTCTCCTGAAGTATGGTGATTAATACAGCTACAGAAGTTTTGCCAGCATGATTTCTTAGATCTTCTAATAACCCCCTGAGCTTGAATATGCTTTTCTTTCTAAAATCTATCAAATCCTGAAGTTTTAACAAATGTCTTGCCTTATTCAAAGCCTTTCTCCTTTCTTCAAATGCTTTATAACAATTTCCTACCAGAGCTCTAGAGGGTTGCTTTTTTTCTTAAATGTTATGGGAAAAGTAGTTGATATGTGTGATATGCATGATATGTGATACCACAAAGTCCCCTTACAATCAGTAGCAGGAAATATAAAATCCCCAAAAGAAAGGGCAGTGAAAAATAGCAATCTTGATTTAGAAAAATAGGAAAAAAAACCCCTCACAACCAAACCAAACATTCCTGCTGAAAGCTTTTTATTTGTTTGTTTCATTTTTTTCCATTGATATTTATCAGAGGATAGTATCACGGAGGAGGGATAGTATTTAATGAAAAACACGTTCCAGTTTTGGTCTTATCCATTTATGATTCTGCTAGCTTACAAAGAGCGGTACTTAACCATCAAACTGCTTCCAATGGCGAGAGAATGACAAACATCTTACTGGTGTTATAAGACATTTGTATTATACTTCTATCATTTTCTTTTATGTCTCTTCCTCAATGAACTGTTTACAACTTGTTTAACTTCTGATATTTACCATGTGGTTTTCTACACTGTTAGTCATTAGGAAAAAATGTCATACCTGTAACATAACTTATCCCAGATGGCTTAAGTAGATCAGACAAATAAAAGTGACAGTTTATTTCCACTGAATCCCTATGTAAGGATTCTAATTGGATTAGCTCAGGTGTAAAACTAGAGGAGATAAATTCCAGTCTCTGACAACTGCTGCAGAAGTTTCATGCCTTCTTTCCTTCTCAAACCTATTTTCTTTCTTCAGAGACTTTCTTCCCCTCAACCACTGTTTTCCCTGGATTGTGATGATTCCTAGCTACGTCACTAGTAAGAATAAAATTCATGCTAAAAGTTTCCAAGCTGTGGGGTTTTTTTTTTTTTCTTCTCTGATTTGGCTTCCATTTTCTCATTATCTTTCTTTTTTTTCTTATGGAATATACTTTATTTTTTTGATGTCTGAAGGCTCTTTCATCAGATCTATCTTCTGTTCCTCACGTAACACATAAATGGTTTTCCACAAAGCTTTTAGTAAGCTTTTCCTTATCAGTACTCCATCATTCTTTTCCTTAAACAGCTAGTTGTTTTCAACATTAGGTATCATGTTTCCCAGATGTTTGCCTCCCCATCCTCTAACAATAAAATCACTTTCTGTCTGTGCCCTGGGTTTGACCATCCTGTTAGGAATATTTCAGCCAAAAACACTGGTGCTGTCTTCCATGCAGTGATTAGATATGTCTGTAACTTGCTACAAAGCCAGACTATTGTCTATTCAATATCTTCCTTAAAAATGTTCTTAGGTAGTCTCTGATAGACTTGTCACTGATTGAACAGAAGTGATAGGACTTAATTTCAGTCACCTATTGCTGTTTAAATCTGAGCTAGTTACCCTAAATTTTCTTTATAATCAATGGAGGAAAAAAATCACCATGTAATTAATTTGACCTGTTTTTGACATCTGCCTTAGGATAAGATGAGTCATGTTCTAACAGTTCTTTTTTCTCTTTTTTTACTACAAAAGGATCTTGGGTGACCAGTTCAGATACAGATGTCTACACTGCAGAAAACTCTGTGGTGCTTTATCATATAGAACAATGCCATCTTGCTATTGCCTTCCATTGCTAGACCTCTTTATGGTGACTGTGGTTGTCTCTTGCTTTCACTTGTAAACTCTTCAGAGCAATGTAAAACAGAGGCTGGTGAATGACAGGTTATGTTGAGTGTCTATATACAATACTGCATTATATGATAAAGACTAACTGTAGCAAAAAATATAATAATATTTTTATAGGTAGAATGGAAGAGAATGAGGAATTTGTGTATTTTTTGTTTAATTAGAAAACACTAATGTATTGTTGTAATAAGGTTATTGGAAAACTGTAAGTTAAGAAAAAAATACTCAAATACTGCTGACAAAAGATGGCAGAAATGGGCAGCTAATAAATATTTTGTTCAAGTGATAGACCACCAACATGGCAGAATTATGGGGTTTGGCTTGGAATAAATTAAGCTTGACTAATACTTCATATTTAGAACAGATCAGCAGAGATGGCAAAAAAATAGTTCTAGGGTGCTCATTGCCTGAGTGCCTTCACCAGCATTTAAAGTTGACTTTTAAGTTCTTCCTTATCCAGTTAGAACTACAGGTACAACTCCTTTTCTTATCACAGAGCCTCAAATCCTGCCACAAGTTGTCCACACTCTCATATCTCCAGAGTAGGCTTGAAATGTTTCTAAGTCTTTTCATGCTGTGCAAATAAAAAGTCTTCTAGGAATCAGTCTACCACATATTGGTATGTCCTGTTAGGGTAATCTCTACTTACAGTAAGTAAATAAGAAAGGAAGGTGCAGAAGGGACAGAAGGCAGGAATAAGAAACAACTATTGATGAATTTTTTGCCTTTGAAACACCTATTCAAATATGAAACCCACTTGTAATAAAAAAGGAGGGATTACCACCAAAAGCAATCAAATCATGCATTAGTGGCACCACATACACTTAAGTTACAATTCATCATATTCTGATTAGTAGTTTTCCTAAATACTAATAAATTACAACTACAGAATTTTTAATCTAACAGCATGGAGCCCTACAGTTTCTGGAGGGTGACATTTAATTTGCTGTAGTCAAAGGATTATAACATTTCTATAATTCTCAGGTAGAAAGATTTTCATGCAATTAACTTAATTGTCTTCCTCCAGTCCTAGAATTACCAAGTAAATCTCTTTACAAAAAGGATAAACTGATGTATCCAATAATTAATAACAAATTTGTATATGTTTATTATCATAAAACCTAATCATTCCATGGAAAAAGAAAAGCCAGAGTGACTTTTTCAGGATGACAATCTATTAATAATCTAAATTTCCCACTGAAAAAGAGAAGTTGTGAAAGTGAAGCTCAGCGAAGCACATTAATCCTGTTGCTTCAGAGATCCAGCCTAATGTTTTTAAACAAGAGTAAATCCAGCTGCTAGGTTCCAGTTCTTTTCACATACAGGTTGACAAAGAGGAAGGCAAGATGCAGGATAGAATGGTAGATTTTGAAAACTAAATGAGAAAACATTTCCAGAGTTTACATGGAAGGTATAGCTTGCAGGAGAAAATTATCCAGGTGGATTTATTACATATTACATTGCTGAATCTAACTATAATCTTCATAGTCTCAGGGATAATGACCTCCTGTTTAATAAACCCAACAAAACGACCAGAGACTCAAAAAGCCAAGGTCAATGAGAAAGGAAGAAGTTGTTACATTTGACACCAAGGACTGTGTCTTAGACCGGTTGACAATGAGATCAAAAGGGAACACCTGTCCAACAAAAAGCAGTTATTTAGCTGCTTGACAGCAAAAAATATCAGGGAAGTATTTAATCCATGTTTAATATAAAACATATATATTTTCAAGGCATTACCTCCCTTTAACTCTTGTTAAATCAGATTAGATAAACTAAACTTGTGTTTTCTTTGTTTTGATAAAATACTCACTTTGCATTTTTTATTTTGTTGATTGTATTGTTTGGTTTGATCTACTATGCTCTATCAAGTCACTTCTGGTGATTTAATATTAATATTTAACAGTATTTTATTGTTATAGGCACACAGGCAAATTGACACGCAAAAGCTCAAAAGCTTTATACAAGGTCTTTTTGTTTATCTCTTTGTTAGTAGCTATAGCCTCAATGCTGGTAAAATCACACATATTAAGTATGGTCTGAGACTGATAACAGACAACTGTAGAGAAAAATCAGTATTAATAGCCAAATGGTGTAGTATTTATTCCCTAATTGGGATGTTTACAATAAAAGCTTTAATATCTGAGGTAAGCACACTGAACCTTATATAGTCAATAAACACATACAGAAACTTCCAGTGAACTCTCACTGGACCTCTTTTACATAGGACTGTCTTATTAAGGTCTAATGTCATGTCAAGTGCCATGAATCCACCTTAACAGTGCAAACTGTAAAATACTGATGCATTTCTTTTCTGAACTCAATCCTATTTTCAACATACTTTTGAGACTAGGACTACAGAACAGAAGAGACCATAGTATCCAGGTTTTGATCTTCATAATGCCATTCAAAGAAGTTATTTACTCTAATTTGTTCTTCCAAGAAATTCCCCTTTAGTGCACTCAAGAACTCTAATTTCTCTCTGTTAGGGCACCTCACATATATCTTGTACTCTGTCAATCATTGATTAAGAATCTTAAACATTTTAATTTTATAATATACCAGTTCTTTTTAAAACATGAGCTTTTGTCCATAGTTCAGAAGCACTGCCTGAATGATGCTAGATGTCTGCCTTAAACATGTAAATCACACTATGGAAATGTCTGATTGACACGATTCCCCTGGTCCCATCTTCCCGCTGATCACAAACTGAATCTAGACATCTACCTGCATAGGCAGATACCTACGTTGTGGGTGTCTAAATTTCTCAGATGAATCCCTCCCTTGATGTCTGGCCTCACATCAATCTTCATTAACATTTCAAAAAATAATCTTTCATTGGAGTTTGTCATTTGATCAATATTGAAACCTTCTGCAAGACTATGATGTTGGCAAAATCCCTGATATATTTCACAAATTCTTACCACCTCTGCCTGTTTCCTCAACTTGGCAGGCCATTGAGGAGCACAGGCTTCCAGTACATCTCTTTGAAAGTTCTCAGAAAGGGAGGATGTTAAGAGCCTTGAAATTTCCAGTTCTTAGCTTCACTTCCAGCACAGCTACAGCTGCTAATTGGATTGCAGGTTCTGAGGCAGTCAATAGTTTCTTGGAACCGGGAAGGCAGTGGCAATTAACTTTAGCTGGAAGCTTTGAAATATCTTGACTTTGTTCTGAATCAGAATAAAATTATATTACAAAGATCGAATTTTTAGTCCTCAAACATGGAACTGCTAATCACGTCAAAGCTCTATTTAAAATGCAATTTGTTCAGATGAGCTTACTTTAGTACATGTTCAAATATGCTTATATAACTAATCTACCCTCTTCTTTATATACTTCTCCTCCAATATTTATAGAAAATTTACCAGAAAATATTTTATTATTTATTTTAAAAGTATTGTTAAAAATAGTGACCTAGTTAGTTTGCAATATAAACATTAATCTGTGCATAATCATAATAGATGCTCGTAAAACACAATTATCTAAATGAAAGCTTGTGATCTATCATTAAAACAGCTTTTTTTTGTTTGTTTTAAATCCATTTATTCTAAGCTACATTGATTTTCTGTAGCAATGCTCTTGTTATCAGAATTTTCAGGCTGGACTCAGTATGATGACTTACAGAATTAATTGTATTACAGCAATACCATTCACTGCACTATGGCAAGAACTATGGAACTTAAGTTATAGTTGCAAAATTCAAATTTGTTCTTTACTCATAACTGTGATGCAGCTGGGTATCAAGGCTGTGCCTGTGTGTCCACCTTTAAGTCATTAATTCCCTGGGTGGTCAGGAAGTCCTCTGCTAGTCATTTTCATAGATGAGACAATGCACTGGCTTGAAACCAGGTGACTGAAGTCACTGAGCCCCTATCCACGTTCACAACAAAGTATTTGACTTATCAGTGCAGGAGCACTCCTTGTGGGACTTTCAGACTGTCCCGAAGATTCCCCCCAGGCAGCTCCTGCTATGCCTAAATCAACTGGTATTCTTATAAGTGTTGATTGACATCCTGGATGGAGAATCTGACCCCTATGGGGCCCTCCTCTAAGGTGCTTCCTGCTGCAAAGTGACCGGATGGTGCACAGACAAGGCATTTGTAAATGGTCAGTAGAAACTTCCTACAGATGCAGAAATTGTCACGTAGGACAGTCTCTTTTACTTTGCTAAAATAATTAAGATATTTCTTGAATGTAGATTAAGATATTCAGCAATAATGAGTTATGCGTGTTCTAGAGTAGTAGGACTACAGTCCAGCCGGATTTTAAGGCATGAGCAGAAGAGCAAGTCCTGGTTAAGTCTCACCTATTCCAGCTGAAGGTGCTGTTGTAAGGACCTTTACAGGTACTCTTGTCACCCTCCAGACAACAACCTACCATCCTGTTCAAGAGATTTGATTACCAATATGGGCCTTACCTTATTCCAAAGTACCAAAAATTATTTCTTTTAACAAATCCTCTTTCTGTGGGTGTCAGCACAAGAACATAAATAAATCTCATTAAAAAAAAAAAAATTGCTTCTCCAGATTTATTATAAATTAAAAATTCTATATATACATACATATTCATTAATATGTAGATGTATAATCATTAACATTCCATAACACTCCTTAATTACTTGCTTATTTTAGCCTTTAGCCATTACTGGCATTTTTCCAGGATTGTTGTTAAGAGTATGTGGCTCACAGTTATCCAAGTTATCACTGTTTGCCTTTTTTAGAAATAATGACATGACACACTATTTTCAAATTGGAAATTCCCCAAAATCCCTTGATTTGTAGAACATTAACTCCTAATCATTCAAAGAGCTCTACAGATACTGCTTGACTTCAGGGAACTGCCCAGAAGATGTGTGTTTGCATCACACTGTTTCTGTATCAGCCTTGGCTTCTGTATAGTACGGAATCAAGTGAAGGGTTTGTTTGGAAGGTTTGTAAGCATTTTCAGGCAAGAAACAGTGTGTTTGTTCTTTGTTTGTACCAAACAACAACAACAACAAAATAGTGGTGTCCTGCTTGATACCTGGGCTTTTTTGTATAAAAATAAGTTGCAATAATAATCACAGAATCACAGAATCACAGAATCATATAGGTTGGAAAAGACCTTTAAGATCATTGAGTCCAACCGTAAACCTAACACTGCCAAAACCACCACTACACCATGTCTCTAAGCACCTCATCCAAACGTCCTTTAAATACCTCCAGGGATGGCGACTCAACCACTTCCCTGGGCAGCCTGTTCCAATGCTTGATAACCCTTTCAGTGAAGAAAAATTTCCTAATATCCAGTCTAAACCTCCCCTGGCGCACCTTGAGGCCATTTCCTCTTGTCCTATCACTTGTTACTTGGGAGAAGAGATGGACCCCCACCTCTCTACAACCTCCTTTCAGGTAGTTGTAGAGAGCGATAAGGTCTCCCCTCAGCCTCCTTTTCTCCAGGCTAAACAGTCCCAGCTCCCTCAGCCGCTCCTCATAAGACTTCTGCTCCAGACCCTTCACCAGCTTCGTTGCCCTTCTCTGGACACGCTCCAGCACCTCAATATCCCTCTTGTAGTGGGGGGCCCAAAACTGAACACAGCATTCGAGGTGCGGCCTCACCAGTGCCGAGTACAGGGGCACAATCACTTCCCTAGTCCTGCTGGCCACGCTATTTTTGATACAAGCCAGGATGCCATTGGCCTTCTTGGCCACCTGGGCACACTGCTGGCTCATATTCAGGCGGCTGTCAACAAACACCCCCAGGTCCTTCTCTGCCAGGCAGCTTTCCAGCCACTCTTCCCTGAGCCTGTAGTGTTGCATGGGGTTGCTGTGGCCCAAGTGCAGGACCTTGCACTTGGCCTTGTTAAACCTCATACAGTTGACCTCAGCCCATCCATCCAGCCTGTCCAGGTCCCTCTGCAGAGCCTTCCTACCCTCCAGCAGATCAACACTCCCACACAACTTGGTGTCGTCTGCAAACTTACTGAGAGTACACTCGATCCCTTCGTCCAGATCATTGATAAAGATATTAAACAGAACTGGCCCCAACACCGAGCCCTGGGGAACACCGCTTGTGACCGGCCGCCAACCGGAGTAAACTCCATTCACCACCACTCTTTGGGCCCGCCCATCCAGCCAGTTCTTTACCCAGCGAAGAGTACACCCGTCCAAGCCATGAGCAGTCAGTTTCTCCAGGAGAATGCTGTGGGAGACCGTGTCAAAGGCTTTACTGAAGTCTAGATAGACAACATCCACAGCCTTTCCCTCATCCACTAGGCGGGTCACCTTGTCATAGAAGGAGATCAGGTTGGTCAAGCAGGACCTGCCTTTCCTGAACCCATGCTGGCTGGGCTTGATCCCTTGGTTATTCTCTACATGCCGTGTGATAGCACTCAGGATGATCTGCTCCATCAGCTTCCCCGGCACCGAGGTCAGGCTGACAGGCCTGTAGTTCCCCGGGTCCTCCTTCCGGCCCTTCTTGAAGATGGGTGTCACATTCGCTAATCTCCAGTCAGCAGGGACTTCCCCAGTTAGCCAGGACTGCTGGCTAATAATGAAACTATATAATGAACTAATAATGAAAACATATTTGATAATGAAAACATATAACTAATAATGAAAACATATTTGAAGAAGATTAAAAAGGAACCTCAAATCCCCACATTTTGATAGATGAATACCAGTCTAAACCCATTTCCTAAAACAAAACAAACTGTCTTGCTAAGAAAAACTTAATAAATACTTCTTAAATAATTCCTCTGAATAAAAAAAAAAGTAATAAAAGGATTTTATACTGCAGGTAAACTCAAAGTGTGAAGTATGCAATGGGTTTTTCAAGAAAAGATAAAGGGCAACCCAAAAGCTGTGAGAATCCATCAAAATAAATTCTTTTGTGGCATTCAATTATTATTAAAAAGTATTCAGCCTTCTAAATTTGAATCTCATAATCCTGAAATGAGATAAGATGCTGCTTCCTTTGAGCCTGCAGGAATAGAAGTCTGAATGAGTATGATAGAAATTAATAATCTTAAACCCAAGAAGTCATCAATGTAATCTTGATTCAAATTGGAAGTCTCACTGGAAACCAGAAAAGGTTTGCACAGGTATGGTTTCTGTATCTAGTTCCCTAAAAATCTGCTTATTACAAATAAGAAAGCTTACCAGTAAACCAGAAATACTTTCTGAATTTCCTTTTGCCCCATTGTTACTAAAACCAACAACTGTGGACTCCAGTGTTGCGAGGTTTGGTCTAAACCAAAACCATTTTCAAAAACATAAGAGGGTAGTATTGCAGCTTACTATAAAGATTAATAGTCTTAGGCCATGCTGACTACAAAGGGAATTAAAAAAAAAAAAAGTTTCAAAGCTTGTAAACTTTTCCCTAAAATCAGTCAAACCAATTACTACAATTTAGTGCTGATCAGTTTTCAACGCCAAAGAAAATTGTCTCATCAATGTGGTTTATAATGGACTTAGTGGTTTATAATGAAAATGTGACTGGCATAAGACTAAATGCATTGTCCAGAAACTGATTTCTACTTTTCTCTCTTCCACTGTACTGTAGGTGATACTAATTAATCCCAAACACTTGTAGGACTATTCCTGTGATCAATAATGACCAACAACAACTAACTCTCTCACTGGCTGTGACATGGGGTCCCATGATGCAGAGAACATATCTTGGGGCCTTCACTGATCTTCCTTTCAGTGACAACTGCATAATATGTGATAACTCCAGTGTTGGCTGTCTCCCTTCTTATAATGTATAACTGTTAAGTATGAGAACATGATAAATGATGTATAGAGTAAAATCTGTCTTAAACATCAAGTGTTCATACCTCTGACTTGTTTTGTGTATGCACAAACTTGTTTAGTATATTATCATAGTTTGTTAATTACTATCTGGGTTTCAAATTCAGGTCTCATTAAAATAGTATTTTTACATGGAGAAAAGCCATACTCCATGTCTTTGAATTTGTCTTTCTGAAAGATGTTTACCTTACCCCAGTATAGAGATGGAGAATGATGCAGTAAGGAAGGTTGCTAAGGGAGTTTAGGTAGATCTCCTAGCTATCATGACACTATAAAATAGAAATAATCTGGGAAAAAAAGAAAAAAAAAAGAAGAAGAAAAATCATTAATCGTACATTGATAACTTATTAGAGGAACTGCCCACAAGCACAGCTCTCTGTAAACAACCAACTCACAGAGGAAGAAAAAGAAGGAGGAATTGGAGGAAGCTGTGTATTTATTTCATTATAAAATTAATTATAGGGATCTAAGGTGTTTATCAGAATAAATCTATGGTGTGTGTGATGGAAATATAGAAAAGAATAAAATACAGGTTCGTCAGAATTAAATACCTACTCACCTGTGGGTCAGATGGGTTTGTTATTATGCACAATATTTTATTGTTTTTCTGGAAAAAAAAAAGTTAAATTTACTGAGTTTCAGTTCAGGCACTGCATTTATGGTTCCAAGGAGAACCTGAGTAGTCTGAATTTCACCACCCCTCAAGTCCCTTAGCTTTTCTCAGGATCAGGGAGGGTTCAGCAATGCAAACACTGAGCCCTGCAGAATGTTCTATGTCCAAAGGCTTTGATAAAATAGTTTTCATCTCATTATTTTCCCTATATGAGCAGGCAAATTTTCCCCACAATTTTCCCTTTTGAAGAACCAGCCTGAAATTAGGGTTTAGGTATTTAATACAAGTAAGCAGGAAAATTACACTTAAAAATCTATGTAATATTGAAATATTTTACAAACATAATAGAAATGCATTTTCCATTAAAACCATGCACATTGAATGTAAATATAAAGATAAGAAATCTAACAGTATATAGTGACAGCAATACTGAGTATGTAAATAGTAGTTGAGTTTTCTTTGTTAATCATTCTTTTTGAATATTAGGCTTTGAACACGTAAATTCCCAGTAACATTGCCTGACCATAGGGCATTTTATGCAAAGAAGAGACTAAATTTGAGTGCTTGCCCCTCATATGGAAAAGAGAAAAGCTTCCGTAGTTTGCTGTTTATGCTTTTAAAGAAGATTAGATATTTTTCTAATGCATTTCATTAACATGTCCTTGGAGAGAAAGATCATAGTGATCAGAACTCTAAATAAGAATCTTATTGAAAAGAATGGTGTATTAAATATCAACAAATAAGTTAAAGCCATAATAGCTGTAACGTCCTATCAGCTCTATGAAGTTAGACCTTTGATTTTTAGACAAATTTAACAAAAGAAGTGCAACCTGATGACGTCACAGTGTAAGACCACAATTTTTTTGAAATCTGAGAAAGTCTGGAGCTGCAAACTATGCAAGATATATAAACCTACTAAGATGAAGACAAACTTGGCACTGTGTATGGTTGCAGGCTTTATTTTCATTCTCAAAAACAGGAAGTGATTTTCCCAGACACTGAGAAACTGTATCAAGCAAATTTACACTCCAAGTCTCTTTAAAATGTCACTTTGTCATATATTATCTTATGCACATTTTCTGGCTGGACTGCTTGGATCTAGTGGTAAAAAAAGGACTTAAGCAGCAACCAAGACAAAAAGTAGGCCAGTTTTAATAATTAAGTGGATTAGACCTCACTCACCTCATGAAAGGAAAAAGCGTTTTTCATGAACGGGAAACAACAGCTTCTTTATTTATTCATGGGGAGCTGTGTGATATGACTGTCAGAATGTGGTGAAACTTCATAGATACTGCTGTCTTTCTGCCAAGAGAGAATCTGCCTTTGAGGGCACCTGTGACAGAGCCTGGCTCAAAAAAATTAATATTAAAAAAGATCAGCTTCAATAAAATAAATTACCTGCAGGCTAATTGCACAGGCAGCAGTTAATTTAATAGCATTTTATTTCTGATCCTGAACCACTTCCATACAGGGGTTCATACCAGTGTCACACAGCTGAATTTCAAGAAGGACACTTGCAAGACAATGAACCATCTGGTAAACCCTGAAAAACATTGAGAGACATTTTCAAGAACAGTTCAGGTGATGGTTTGTGAGTGTTTTGCTGTAGCAACTCAGACCTTGACATGACAATAGGAGTGAATGGAGGAAAGAAGTGCCTCTCTGAGTTTTTGTGATTTCAGACCCTGTTGGCAGTAAAGTTAAACATGCTTTTAAAATCTTTTCTTTATCCTGCTGATGTTGGTCAGGTTAAAAAAAATGAGTTTTTACACTGAAGGAACAGTGCGTTTCCATTTAGTGTCCTTGCTTTTTTTTAAAGAAGCACAGACAAGAGGTGTTTACACTTGGGGTAAAATAGATTTATTTATTTTTTAAATATCATAATAAAAGCCACACAAGAAACAATTAATGGGTAACTAAAGTTCTGAGCAATGGAGTTGATTTTTTTAAGCTACCATTGGGGATTGAAACATAACCTTGGACTGAACGGAAACATGAAGTGTAAATGGACATTTAAATAAACACTAAAGCTCTTCATCTTCAAAATGTAATCAGTGGGCATATTGACATTTGGGGTTAGTGGCAATATTTGCATGAATAACTAATTTCCTACATTCCATTTTGGTCACACATCTCCCAAGTTGAAGTGTTGACTACAACAACTACAGCAAAGACAATTGCATTGTTGCAGCTGCAATAATCTGTACCTAAGGCCAAGTAAGCTGAAAACCAAAACTACAAGGATGTATAACAATTGTTTCAATTTTCTAAATGTCAAGGATGAAGATATTCAACCCAGTCATTTTCATGTGATCACCCTGCAAAAACGCCATATAGCTAATATCCTGTAACCCATCCAGTAACTCTACATCCAGGAGGCCCAAATTCATAAGAAGGTCCAAGACCTTTCACACTGTTGAAAAAGATCCTGAGAGCTGGATGTACATAGGTCTGAAAGTGACAATTCACTAGATTGAATTTAGATATCTCAAGTTCCTTGAACATTAAATAGCGAGAATTTTGTGCCCCAGAATGCTCCAGAATTAGTCTGTATACTAAACAAGAAAGCCTAAAACAGTATGAAATATAAAAATGTAAGGAGTGTCTCTTCCAGAACAATTTATTATCCTGAGCTGTAAAGGTGGGCATTCAGGTCAGATTGGTGGATTGTGTTGTTTCATACTTACTCATAATAGCTGCAGGGTTATAAAGTTCATCTGGGAAGCAGAAGAACTGGTACACCCTCAGAGACGATCATAACCCATCGTTTCTACATTTTGAATATTACAGAAAACTATCAGGCTAAGAAATAGTCTGGATATTCTTTGCTGTTGGGTAGAGGCTGGGCCACTGCATAGAGAAGATGCATGGGTCCAGAGAGAGACAGCACTGAAAGGGAGGTTGTCCTCATAGCCTACTAATCAGTGACACCTTTAAGAAAAAGTAATTTTCTACTTTGAACCAAGAGTCAGAACAATGAACCAGCAGCCTGTTCCTACCTACACAACTGAATAAAAGCAGGCCAAGAAATGAGCTCAAGGGCTCGGCCTCTTACAGCCTAGGCTGCCAAAGTCTTGGCCTCCTCTCTCCCCACTTGGCAGCATTCCATTTGGCTGTGCCAGCACGTTTCCAGTTCAAACCAGTAGCTGCTGCCAAGGGATGAAACTGTGCTAGATTTGGCTCCTGTGCTAGATTTGGCTCCATCTGCAGTCTTCCAACTCTGTCACAGAAGCCTTTGCATTTGCAGCCATCCCTCCATGATCTCCATCCGTGTCCCCAAATACAATGTTTCACGTCTTAAAATAATTTCTCTCGTGTACTGCACCTAAACTCTCATAGTACATTTGGAGCTGGAAAACAGTAAACAATTATTCTGTCTTCATGTCACATGTACATCATATGGGGTCCAGAGTGGGGTGGTAGGTGATGTGGATATGGCCAGTGTGCTTTAGATACATTTATCTGCTTTTCCAACTATCTATAAGCAGTGTGGACATGAACTTAGACATGATTCATGTCGCTTGTCTCTTTTATTTAGCAATACAGATGTAGCCAAAGATCCCTTTCCTTCTTCTTTGGCAAGTTCTTTCATTGTTTATTCATTTGTTTCCTTTTTTGCTCTAATAAAAATGCAGCAGCACTACAGTTTAGTCATTTGCAATTTTTCATAATCATCCATTAAGAACAGCACATTGTACTAGCAGTAGAGCAGCTGAGTGACATACAAAATGGTCTAATTGAAAACAGAGGGACAAGAAGAAAATGAGCATTGTGGGGCAGCAGCTAACAGCAGCTGCCATGAAGGTGGAACTCTGAGGAATTCAATACATGACTGGAAGAAGTTTAAATTAGGCCTTGTAATTTTGGAAGGTTTGTGAAATCCCTAAAACAGCAAAAAATATACAGTGGGAATCATAGCCACAAATTGGAATAAGACCATTCTGGTTCAGATCAGTTCCTATTTGGACTTGGAAAAAATGTAAGATTTTCCCAGAGTGAAGAAAACAATGAAGCAAGATGCTGGAAGAAAGACGAGACAATGTTACAGTAGACTGGATTAAATGAGAAATATGCACCGGAGCAGCAGAAGCACATGAAAGAAAAAACTGTTTAAAAAGAGAAGTCTGTGTCCAAAAGGAACAGTGTGAGTGACTCATTAAGCTGGGCAAAAAATCACTGACCTAAGCATTGTTCAGCTGCTCAGCAAAACTGTTGTATTTGAACAGAAAATCATACAAAAAATTGTAGATAAATATTACAGCTATCTGAAAAGAACCAAAATACACATATGGCATGAAATTTTTGTGAATTTTTTATTCAGATTATGAAAGCATTTAAGAAATATCTAGAGCAGCACCTTGAGTGCCAGAGAAACCCTAATAAGTTAATCATTGCAGACTGTATGAAAATATTACAATAGTCCTACTGGAAGATATAAGAGGGGTCAGCCTTTTCACAGTTATATTTGTTAGCTAATTACCATCGTATTTGACCTTGGTATAAGAACAGTAGTGAGCTGTATGATTTTATCCAATTTGGCTGTTAATAGAAAGATTCTGTGAACTTTCATACTGATATAAATGAAAGCTCAGTACATGGACACACTTCACAATGAAATGTGCACTTTGAGTAACCAAGGGCAAAGGAAAGGAAGAATTTTACCATTGCTGGGTAAAGGAATTGCTAATTGATGGGTCTGGTACACGAGAAGGCACCTGGTCTGAATAAGTGGTATTTATATATCTCCTGAGAGGTGATACAGTCCTTAAATTAGTAAAAAAAGTGTCAAGCCTGCCTTTGAATAGGGAAGAAATAATTATAAAGAGGAAGTATTAATAAGAAAGATTAAATATACCTAGACTTCCTGGACAGTTCAGCTATGGCAAACAGCTACAAAATGAACATACCCCATCAAGAAAGTGCTTTTTCTAATAAGTGCAACCTGATACATAAAGTAGCCTGGGGGGAGGAATTCTCGACTGGATGACTGTCAGGAAAACATTCCCAGCAAACTAGCTAATTTGAGGGAGAGAGAGTATTTTCATTTTAAATTTCAGGTAAAAAGATCAAGATGAATTTTTCCTTCTATTTTTTTTCTTCCTCTTTGTCTTCTGTAAGTGTTTAAAATAATTTTTCTCATTTTAGGTATAAAAAAACATATTTTTTTTTTTTATTTCACCTTGGCTTTAATTGTATTAAGGTTGATTTCAAGACAAGTGGCTGGTAAGAGTTCATTCCTTGGGAGTAAGTTTTCAAAAAAACAAGGTATGGGAATACTTCAACAAATGCTGTCTTGGTTTTGGCTGGGATAGAGTTAATTTTCTTCCTAGTAGCTGGTATAGTGCTGTGTTTTGGATTTTAGTATGAGAATAATATTGATAACACAGGGATGCTTTAGTTGTTGCTAAGTAGTGTTTACACTGGTCAAGGACTTTTCAGCTTCCCATGTTATTCCAGGTGCACAAGAAGCTGGGAGGGGCCGCAGCCAGGATAGTTGATCCAAACTGACCCAAGGGCTATTCCATACCATATGACGTCATGCTCAGTATAGAAACTGGGGGCAGTTGGCTGGGGGGCAGCGATCGCTGCTCGGGGACTGGCTGGGCATTGGTCGGCGGGTGGTGAGCAGTTGTATCACTTGTTTTTTTCCTGGGCTTTGTTCCTCTCTGACTCTCTTGTTGTTTTCCTTCTCATTACAATTTATTATTATTTTCTTTTTGGTTTTGTTCCAATTATTAAACTGTTCTTATCTCAACCCACGAGTTTTCTTACTTTTGCTCTTCCGATTCTCTCCCCCATCCCACCGAGGGGGGGAGGGTGAGCGAGCGGCTGTGTGGTGCTTAATTGCCAACTGGGGCTAAACCACAACAAATGCCCAATTCATAATAGCATTCCTCAGGGTACTGCAAATACTCAGGTTGTGTCCCCCCAATGGTTGTATGGCAGTCAAGAGAAGCATCCTCTATGAGTTGGTAATAAACACAAAGGATCTCTGAAATGCTGTAAAATAGCAAGAAGCATGCCTGCAAAGGTTCCTAGAAATGCTGTAATAAAAGATTGTTGGTAAGTTCATGGTGCAAGTGGAAAGGAGCTAGGCTTGTGAGAGGTCTGGCTAATTGGGAACTTTGTTGGGAACAACAATTGAAGAGGCAATGAATTGACTTTGAAACAAGAGAAAGCCTTTGCTTCTCTTAATCAGGTAAAAGGCAATACGATCTTTTCATGTGTTAATTTCTTACATAGCAATAAGTTTATTCTCAGAGATGAGCATGTTATGAGATGATTCTTTCTTCTTTTTTTGCCTGTTTTAACACAAAAGACTTTGTCAAGGTCACATGAATAAGGGATTTGATATTTTTAACATCATTTGAACCCTAAAGATGCTGTAAACATAGAAGTGATGTATAGAGAAATACATTAATGTCGACCACATGGTAACACAAATCTTTTGTGGGACTTGTAAAACAATGTGTATTACAGCTGATTTAGCCCATAGTATAGTACGTATGAGGAATGGTTCTTCAGAATTTTTCCCAAGGTCTTGCCTTTAATAAACATTGATTGTCTTTTTCTGCCAAATGAAAGTAATTTTAAATACAAATGGAAAAGAGTTACTAAACTTCTATGAAAATTTGGCTCTGTAAGATGTTTTCTTTGGTTCCAATAATAATGCATGTTTGGTCTGCTTCTTAATTTATTTTGACTCTTAAGAATCGATTTTAGCAAAAGTGATAGCTATTAACTTGTCTCACTGGCTGATATATAAGAACATAAAAAGAAAAAAAGAGACTGAAAGTAGTATTTGTTGTTTCGTAAGAAATTTTGAAAGAAATGGATTCCTGATGAAGAACAAAAACTATTTGAAAGACTAAAAGTTTATTTTTGTCACAGTCTCAGAATAAGAAAAGTTTAACAATCTCAAAGTTTTTCAATAAGGAAGACCTTATTCTGTTTAACTCAAAAGCTAAAAATGCATGCAAAGAATTACCAGTATTTTAATAACAATTAAAAAGTCCAGATAATTTTCCATATATTCAGATTTTTAATTGAAAAAGAAAACTAATACATCTTTACTGTGTGATCAAACATATCTCTACATTAAAGAGCATATTTCTGCGTTATGTTTAAAGGATGTCATAATACTAAATTAGAGGTACCCTTCTGGTTGAACACACTGAATGATATAGCACATCGTCATATTAGAGAAGGATAAGGACAATTTCAAAGATGTGTATTTTCATTGCATTTCCTTATGACTGCAGTATTTCCAATGGAATACAGCCCGATCTTTTCTCTATTAAAAAATAAAATTAACAAAACCAGTTAGGAAAGATAATTTCTTCCACAAATTATCAAAAGAAACTAACAAAAGAAGATAATTTCTTTGTTAATTTTTATTTTTTTTCTGGAACTTATCAAAACATTCTAAAATCAGTACCTTGGGATCATCGAATCAAACTCCCAACTGAGCAATGACCAAGTCAGAGAAGACTTTTCAAACAAGAAATTAATTTTTGGCATTTTTTTTTTTTACAATTCTATTTTTACAGGCTTTAAACAACAGTTTCTCTTTTCATCAAAGCTTTTGTTTTTTTATTTTTTCTGCATCTATTCCCTTCTGGTTCTTTTACAGTATTTATCAGTAAAAAACTTCCTTTTCTTGAAGCCCCCTGAACAGGTAAAATATTGCTCTGTTTAAGCTCTCCTTGCAGAAGTCTTTCTGTTCTCATAGTTCTCATTAATTTCCTCTTTAGTCTGTATACGAGAGGTGGAACACAGTTGTTTATCACTGTTGTGCCTGCTTCCGTGACAGTGAAGGTCAAATCTGTATTGTGTCATGATTGGCACAGACTGGGCTCTCTGTCTTCTCAATATTGTGCAATTAAAGGCAAAAACTTCATGCACTTTCTGATAAAATATACTGTGTACTTATGCAGGCTTTGAGAAGAGGATTTAAGAGCTCAGGAGAAAAGGGAGAAGTTATGGGCCTACAACTTTTTCCAATCCCCCCAAATCCATTGATGCCTCATTTCTGAATCTTGATGACACAGAAGAGCAAAGAAATAGTAACACAAAAACATTGTTTTAAGAGAGATCTAATAGCATGGAAACTACATGCTTAAATTAATATCAGCTAAACTTTTAAGTATTATAACACTTAATCTGGCATTACCTAAATTGTTTTAGAACAAACACCCTTAAAGATTAACTTTGAAAGTTATCTTTGTTACCCTTTTTTCTTCAACTGTGATTTGAACTCCAGCAGTTTCCCAGTTACCGCAAGCATCAAGTTTTGTATTTTTATTTCTTTCAAAATATAGAGCACTGCTCTTCAAACTAGTTATGTATTGCATTACTAGTGTTTCTAACATCATAACTTGGTGTTTTCAGGTGTTTCTGCAATTTTCTGATCCTCTTTAAAATAATACTGCAGTAAGTCAGAGATGTGGAGGATCACAGATTGAAATTCTTTCATATATATCACATTTCACAACGCGTGTATAATACTCGAGTAGACTTCCTGGCACTCTTGTGAAGAAGTAAGGTTAGACCCATTTTACATGAAGAAATGAAACTTGAGGACACATGCAAAGAGAATCAGCGGCTGAGTGGTGGTTAAAGATTAAGAACCAGATGCTCATTGACCTCTTTGCACTGTGTTAAAGGAGCCATAAAAGTCCCAGCTGGAATCAGGAAGGATTTCCCTGATCCTGCAGTTATGGCAGTCGTGCAACAGCTTGCTGAGGACCCAGCTATGAGGTTATATGCCTGAACCAGAGAGGCATACTGAGCCCAGCTATAGCTGGAAAGGTGGTGCTTCCACGCAGAGTGCCCTGGGAGGAGCAGCAGAGCTGTGGGTGAATCCCCACTATCAGATGCAGACAATCGCACGGCAGTTCTGCCTTCACAGGGTGGCTTTGATCTGGAAACCAGGTTCAGCCTTGCCTACCCAGATCACGTTACCTCTGACAGAAAGTACATATGAAGTTTGTCCATTTCAGAGCCACAGGAAGCAAGGATGCGAAGAAGAGGTTAAAAAGTGCTGGGTTTTACAAAATCCCATTGTTTACAGATTGGGGTAAACATTATGACAATGTCAGCCCTGCTCCTGTAAATCACAGTACTAGCCCTCATCTGGAATTTTAAAGCAGGCTCCCCAGTAGACTAAACTGAACATCACTTCTAGCACTTTCCAGAGAATATAACAATGAAAGGAGAAGAATAAATGAATCTGCCAACAGTTGGCCACTTGCATCCACTGAGGTTAAAAGACTGCTTCAAGCTTAAATTTCAGGTGTACAAAGTCTCCTTTATTCTTTCTGAACTGCCCATCACTATACATTTCACAGGGTGCCTCATTAGGTCGCAGAGCTGCTCAGAGTAGCCCATGTGAAAAATACTGCTCAGACTACATTACCAAATGTGTAGGGTTATTTTCCTCCACGAGTGGCACCTGTCCCAAGGGCTCCATTATCCACTTCCCCTTGGCTGTGTGGAAATAATTAATTTCACTTGAGTGGCTTTTGTTTAGAAAAATGTTCAGCTGAAAATATTTTGGTTTCAAAGCTGAATTTCCTGGGTTTGGTTATTGCACAAAAATGGATCAACTATGTTTTAAATGGAAGATGCAGTCATAAAACTCTTCTGTCCATTAATCCCAAGTTGCTGTGCTGGCATCAATTGTGTATTGATCTACTGAAGAGATTTCAGTTTCCTGTAGTTTTCTTTTCTTTTCAAGCACCCTTGAGATCGCTATATGGTTTACTAGACAAAAACATGGTCTTATTCTATTTGTGTGTCTATCTTATTCCTCTGTTAAATATTTAGTGTGTGATAAGAGGAGAGGCAGAGAAAAAAACAGCTGGAACTAGTATTCCAATAGTTTACTGGAGAACAAAAGATTAAAGTATCAGTTAAGGGAAAAAAATCATAGACTTTTAAAATCACATACCTTTGCTTAAGTCTTTAGTAAATAATTTTGGTAAAATCAAATAATAGACCTGGGAGCATTTTAATTTTTTTTCATGCAGAATTGCTTGAGAAATAATGATATTGTTATCTTCATAGTATCCCTCTGACATAGACACCCTGAACATGTGAAAACTAACACACTGATTTTGATGTGTGTATTTTCAATCATGTATTTAATTTAATCTTAACCAAATCTAAAGATTCATTGGTCATCCTCAGCTCTTTTCAGTGAAAGGAGATGAGCAGGTCCTTTTCATTACAACATAGAATCATAGAATGGTGGGTTGGAAGGCACCTTTACAGGTCATCTAGTCCAACCCCCCTGCAATGATCAGGGACATCTTCAACTAGATCAGGTTGCTCAAAGCCCCATCCAACCTGACCTTGAATGTTTCCAGGGATGGGGCATCTACAACCTCTTTGGGAAACCTGTTCCAGTGTTTCACCACCCTCATTGTAAACTATTTCTTCCTTATATCTAGTCTGAGTATACCTTTCTTCAGTTTAAAGGCATTATCCCTTGTCGCTACAGGCTCTACTAAAAAGCCTGTCCCCATCTTTCTTATAAGCCCCCTTTAAGTACTGAAAAGCCGCAATAAGGTCTCCCCAGAGCCTTCTCTTCTCCAGGCTGAACAACTCCAATTCTCCCACCCTTTCCTCATAGGAGAGGTGTTCCATCCCTCTGATCATTTTTGTGGTCCTCCTCTGGACCTGCTCCAACAGGTCCATGTTTTTCTTGTACTGAGGACTCCAGAGCTGGATGCAGTACTACAGGTGGAGTCTCAACAGAGCAGAGTAGAGAGGGAACATGCCCTGATGTATTTTAAGATAACTACCTTGAGATGTCATCTCGATCTCAGAATCTCAAATTTAACTTTTTACAGAGCATCCCAGAGATCTGACTGGGAGAGGTCCACAGAGGGCATATTTTATCACTGAACAAGCAAACCATAAGCTCATACTGAGGTGTCTACTTTTTTGTGACTGGGCAATGAAGTATGCTGTCAAAAGAGCTGATATTTCTGTTTGTGTGTTACACAGTCTCACTTTACTTGATGAACTGGGAGAAGAAAAAGCAGTCACTTCATCACTGAAGAGAAGGAGAAGGCAGGTGTATAATGTGAACAGATTCATTAGGCGACTACATAAAAACCTGTTTTGTTACTAGAAAAAAGCCTGATCCTACTGATGTTAGCAAAAGCAGGGATCAACAGTCTGCAAAAGTAGTTGTTGAAACAGGAATGAAAGGAAGGACAAGATTTATTTTCTAAGATACTTATTATTAAATAACAGAAATGAAAAAAGGATAAGGCAAATGAACCAATAGTAAAACTTATGGTCAGTCCTTGCAGGTATGGAAACCCTGACAGATCTGAAACCGCAAGTGGCATGTGCTTTCTGCAATGCACATGATCTGCGCGTATGCAGTAGCCATTTCGAGGTGTCTAGGATAATGATATGTCAGCAACTGTAGCAGTGGGATGGTATGCTATTTCTAGAAGTCATATTTCTGCAATCTCTGATAAATATTAGAAATTGCTTGGGCATATGTTGGTGCATTTTCCTCTGCCCTTCCAAGTACATGCAGTCATCAGTTGCCTTCTCCAGGTGTCATATAGACTGTTACAGAAGAGCGCTGTCACTGTGACATCCAAGAATAAGCCTGCTGTGTTGATGTTGTATACCTGATTCTAGTCCCTTAATACTGAGAAAGTCTTACTATCTGGAGTAGATATCCAGGGCCTGGTACCACCACTCTGTGATAATCAGGAAAATTTTAAATTGAACATCCTGTAAGAAAAGAAAACAGTATTACCCATCCTTATGTCTTCAGCATCATCGTGTAAATATCACCTGTGGATATTGCCTGAGAGATTACAGAGAGCAGTTTCAAGGACTGCGTTGTTTTATGGGATAGTTCTTCTGTAGGAGAGTGGGTGAAAATTACTGTCTGTGTACCAGCTCAGGCAGAAAGTAATTGAGCTGTCTCTAGATACTACTTGGACTTGTGTGGCTTTCAGCTTTGCTAAAAGTATATGCTGAAAATCAAATTAGCTGAGAAACTTTATAGAAGTTGACTGGTGCTGTTGCTGCATCTATTGACCATGCCAATATTGCTAGACATTTCTAAAAGCTTTCTACTTCTGAATGGCTTACAGTGCAACCTCAGCACTACTTAAATCAGTATGATCTGCTAAACCCCCAGAAGACACATACTTGAGAAGTTAGCGCACTTTATTCCTTGTTACTTCTAGATGTACTTGATTGAGATTGGGTATTCCTATTTGATGTAGCTGAAGCTGTTCAAACAATGATCAGATATGCTGAAGTACCTGGGGCATATGATGCAATCCTCTTTTATGGGTCCACAAAGTCAGCTATTCGTAGCAATGCCAACAGAGAGCTAAGAGCCCTATCCCCTTGACTACTGAATTGCCTGAATTCTGGATTTCAAGATAGTTGTAGGATGTTCTTGACGCAGCATTGTATCAAGTCTCAACAAATGAACAAGGGAGGGAGGAAGTTCAGGAAAGTACCAGCTCAAACTGATAGGTCTGTGTAGCCCTGGACGGCAGCGTGCGAAGATGCTGGCAGCAGCTTAGCTGCATCAGCCTGTCAGGTGGGCTCATCATGTTGGGCTCGGTGCTACACCGGGGGCTTGTGCTGTTTCTGATTCTCTACCAGGTTTAGTCAGCAGTAGCTCAGATTTCTGCTGTGATACCAAAATGCCCAAAGAGTGTCTAAATTCATTGTTCTCTCTGTCTTGAAAAGACTGGAGGGCAAAATTTAGGAAAATCAGTCTGTGCCTAGCTGTTTTTTTTTGTTCAGGGGACATGTTTCACTACCTGCAGGACTCTGGGATTTTCAGCAAGTAGAAAATAAGTCAGCAGACTCCAACAGATGCCATGAATATGTGGGGTGAGCACCTCCCAGCAGCTCTTCTAAAGAGCTCATGTGTCTAGGTGTGATAGAGTGCCAGGAAAGAACAATTACATTTAAAACTCCCACACCACAAGTCACTTCATGTCTACCCCTTCTGCAGAGCACCCTAAGACCCATGAGATTTCCTCGAGTGAGAATGGTAATATCCTATGGACTGAGCCATAAACACGCACAAACTCTGCAGTGACTTCAGTGAGAGGGACTTCACTTTTTTCCTTCTACCTGGCAGTAATGTGGCATACACAGACCTAGAAGAAAAATGAGCAAAGTTAGGTATGCCAAGTATTGCAGTTTCTCAGTATGATCACACAGATTTCTGTAAAATCAGATGGGAAGAAAACCACAAGATTACACTGAAAGTTATGGTAGTGCTAGAAGCACCTCCATGCAGGGAAGAGGACTCTTATTAGAAATAGTACCAGGCACATACAGTGAAACTCAGAGATCTGCTAACTAGATAAATGATTAGTACCAAGCATTAGGTAAAACTGGAACATGTTGATTGACATGGTTAGCATGGAAGCCGATGAGGAAGGATTACTTCCTTTTCTTGGAAGTGAGACCTCTCTCATTTATGCTAGGAGAAAGCTAACAATGAAAGCAGCAATTTGAAATGTACATTGTAATGATTACATTGTTGCATTTTCTGATTTTCTGGTAACAGATCCCTTCGGTTTCCTTCAAAATAGATACTCTGATATGTGTTGAATATAGTGTACAGTAGGTCATCCCACGGAAATCTGTCAAAATTATTCACTGTCATAAAGTTATATAATAATATTTAAAGAATGTTTTGCTTACACATCTTTTCTTTTAAGGATATAGGATTTTCTTTGTGGCTCTGTGATGCAAGACTAAGGCAAAAATGACAAATGGTAAGAATTTTATCTGAAATTCATAACAGAGTGCATGATTTTGCTATTAATACTGCTATGGAAATTTTTCTTTTTAAGTGAAATTATGTTCATGTATTTTTTCAATCCATTAAGAAAAATGTTGCATATTGACTGCTTATATGAAGTAAATAGTACACAAAAAGCTAAAGATAGAAAAAAATATTTCAACTGAATTATTTATTGTTCTATTTACAGTCTGGGAACAAATACAATGAAAAATATTATATGTAATTTAACAGGGTTGCTAGAAGTCCTGTCCTCAAAACATTGTATTTATTAACCACATCTGCCTTTAGCTTCCTCAGGCTGCAGTAATAGTAACATATCTATCATCTACCTCAGAGAAACACTCTGATGATTCATCATTTTATTCTAGATTTCAAACAGCAGCCTACAGTTAGCTTCCAAAATTTATATTTAGGTATTCCTCAGTTTTCAGCTCCTGATAATGTTAGCCAATCTGTTAATTTTTTAAAAATAAAGTTCCTCTTAAAATTGTTTTGCTATTTGAAAAGCTATATGAGGCTGCAAGCACTGTGGGTTGTAAGTGCTTGAGGAGATTTATATTAGTTATTGATGGCTTTCTCTGCTGGGAAGAAGAGTAGATATCCATATTACTTCAGGATGTGCAGAAATACACATTTTTACTGTAAGCACAAGGAAAATCAGACATGCATTTTTGTTTTGTTAAGTGTTAATATGACTACATGAAAAAGATGTTTCCAATCTGACGAATGAATATTCAGCTTCAGACTAGACTGTTAGACTTTCCATTAATCCAGATGACTACACTTCTCTTCATTATAGCATCAGAGTACGTCTGAAGGTATAAAGAAGGTAAAGTCACTTACATTTTATTCAAAAAGTGTATTTCCACGGAGTAGACTAGAACACTAAAATATGAGCTTGCCATAATTACTTTTTTCAGGCATATTTCCACCTCATCTTCATTCATTTTTTGACATCATAGTTTGACACTTGTGGAAGAATTAGCACCAAAAGAAGCATCGTAGTCACTTGCCATCAAACAAAAGTCACTTCAACATAGAAAACTCAGGCAACTGAGGCAAAAAGTGCGAAATACCTTGCCATGAAAAATTAGTTTCTGTGAAGGACATTATACAAAACAACATTTCTATGCCCTCCACTATGGATTTTACTTTGAATAAGGTAATGAGGATTTACAAATGTGAAAGTTTCAAAGTCAATTCTACCATGTACAAATGGTGTGTTAAGGGCATGGACATTGCTATATACTTTTTCTTCCTAAAGACCTTTTCAGTTTCTGCCACTTTTATCACTCTGCATTACTGTGCATTACTGTGCAGAGTGGTAATGCGTGGAATTTGTATATATAATACAGAATGACCTATTACAAGGCAGAACTAAAATAGATACTGAGAACCTATTTAGCATCTATGATAATGAAAAACTTTGCAGATAGTATTAGGTAAAATATTTTTCATTGTGTTTTACCTTTGTTTTTCATCCCTTAGTTATCAAATTTTGTTTGATAAATAACTGTAAGGATAGCTTTCTGACATCATCCTACATATTCACCAGTGATAATTTCTGCTACATTTTCAGCTGGAAAATGCAATCAGAACCATACTTTTTTGGTGGCACTCAGCAAAGGAGGAAAGACAGTCTTACTCTAAATAGCGTGACAACTTTATCAATTAAATAATGATGCCTTCTTCTGAGAAATACTTGTGTTTGCGCTTCTTACAAGAAGATTTCTTATACAGATAAAAATATTTCAGCACGCAAATAAAATTCAGTTATTCATTTATTTGTTTTCATGCATTCCTTTCCAGCAGGTAGATTAGTACAATGATGAGAACTGACTGTTTTTTATCCGTGCTGAGGGAATCTGCAAATCCAAAGGTTAGAGGCTGTGCATGTAGATAATGAAGGATCAGGCACTATACCGACTAGATGAACATCAAAAAATAAGCTAAAGATAACTGCTTGAGAAACACACAGGTATGGAGAAAAGAGAATGAGGGAAATAATGAGGCCATATTAAGTCAACACAAAAGGCAGCAATGACAGAGCAGAGCCTCTATGTCTTGACACACTTCTGAAGATGAGCTGTATGCTACATCTACTAATCCCTTAATAGCAATAGTGAAATGATTGATTTAACTTTTGTTAAATCAATTTTTTGTGGGTTTGTTTTTACAATAGGAAAAACTATAAATGCAGTGCTAAATGCTACTAACAACGTTGACAAATCTGTTCAAGGTGGTGCCACTTCTAGCAAACACTAATGTGTTTGGGATGTTTTACAAGACACGTGTGACACCTTAAGTGAACTGAGAACAGTTTTAATCATACAGTAGTCTGAGTTCAGCCTCGGACTGGGTATGGGTAACTTTCTGA
The DNA here is from genome assembly GCF_035582795.1 of Mycteria americana. Classification (NCBI taxonomy): domain Eukaryota; kingdom Metazoa; phylum Chordata; class Aves; order Ciconiiformes; family Ciconiidae; genus Mycteria; species Mycteria americana. Next base: position 142,473,344 of record NC_134365.1, read on the forward strand.
GATCATTTCACCACACTTTCTTTGGAAGGAGGTAAAACCAGTTAATTAAGCCACTCTTCTCCTTCTGCCTCTTATCCCTCCTACAGCCATCCAACACTCTCAAGTCCCCACCTAAATCATGCTGTTTGTTAGGACACCCTGTAAAACAGATCACTAAAACTGTGATTATTTTCAAAGCTTTTCAGGAGTCTGGTAACAGGGTGGCCTCACAAGCACTTGTAAAGGAAGAAATGAAAGAGCATGGTAATGCAGAATGGTAAAAGTGGCAGAAACTGAAGATGTCTTTAGGAAGAAAAAGTATATAGCCATATATACCTGTTTGTTTTTTCTTTGGTATTCATTTTTTAAAAGGATAGTAAGGTTTAGGCACCACACATACATTTGGAGTTTATTTTTTCTGAAGGACTTAACAAACTATTATTTATATCTGATTTGCACAATTGGAAAACATTGAAATAGAGTTTGGAAGAATGTCTCCATCTTAGATAACAGATGTACCTACTTTTTACATGTTTAATATACCACAGACAGAGAAAAGTCATTGTGATTGCAATACAGTCTTCCCAAGGAAAGGTCTGTATAAAGTCAATGGAGAGAACAGACATCCCTAAGAAGATGGTTCCATTCACCTGTGGTAGGCGTCTATTTATCTTCAATCTAGTGTTTAGAGGATAAAAAAGATAGTTTAAGTGCCTGCATTCACTGATGAAGGTCAGCTAACCTACTTCTGGGGATAGACACTGATGGCGTAGAGTACCTAAAGGAGCATTTTTATTTTAAAAATGATGGCAACAATAGCTTTCCATCTGTGTTTGCATAAAAGACTAGTGTTTACCCTCTGAGGAAGTGGGAAGATCATAGTATAAGCTTTTTCCAATTCAAACTTACATCTGATAAATGCTAGCAAAGCAAAGCACTCTCTTCCAGCAGAAGTCTGCAGAGAGATTTCCCCCTTCCTCCTGTGAAAGTCAGGTCATTGTTGGGCCAGGAATGAAAGAATCATGAGGCAGCCCAGAGATCCTGACTCTCACCCATCGCAGAGGATCTTCGCTTGAACCCAGCAGTGTTTCTGGACTTTGTGTTAGGCTGTCACTGAAACAGTTCTGGTACTGAGGATCAGAAACTCCCCCGTACTTCCCAGTTGACTGCTGTAACCACCAGGCTGAAGTTAAGCCCCTCTTGCTTGGTCACTTCTGAACCGATGGTGGCCCAAGTGGCTAGGTTTGAAGAAATGAGTTGGGACATGCTTTGATGCACTGTGTTTGTGCGTCTGGCAGCTGTGATGCCCTCCTGGGACATGTTTGACCCAGACTGACAATCTCCTGTGCCAGTGCCAGGGGCTCCAGCTGGACAGCTTTCTTCCACAGCTTTAAATCAGAAGCTTCTTGGGTGGCAGTGGAGTGCTGGGTAGGAAACTTGTCCTTGTATGGCTGCAACAGGTACTTCAGCGCAGGACCAAGTGTCTTTGGACCTTGCAGGCCAATCAGGGAAACATTTAGCAAATTTAGGAACCTACAGGATAGGCAGTGCTAGAGAGTGGGCAGCCTGAATTTCAATATTGGGCTTGAGGGTTTTTTCATTATTTAATTGCAAGTTTGTGGTATATCTTCTTCCTTGGAGACACCTCTTTTTTTCTCATATGTAAAATAAAGAGACTGACCTCCTTTTTAAACTACATCAGAAATCCACTGAAGAAAAATACAATTAAAAATACATGTAGTAATGACACTTGAGATTACTTTTACACTAGTTAATGTGCTTCAGATCAAATATATATTAATCATTGAAGTGAAAACATATAAAGACTTGTACACTCAGGCAGATATATTATACATGCAGTGACTTCTTGTCTGTTGTGCATTGATTTATGGCATCTGAAATGAACCAAAATGGAGGGCTTAGGAAGTATCTTGCAGAAAAAAAGATGATGAAAAGAAAAAGACACAATGTGCAGCACAATAGAATTAGAAAAGGAAAAGTAAGAAAACTATCCAATTTGCATCAATGCAAAGTAAACTTTGTAATGGTTTCTACCAGGGATACTTATCCAAACTTCATCCATGTTGTCTGAGAAAGGGCTACATAGCATACAAATATTTTTTTCCTCATCAGTTTACATTAATACAGCATGGTTTCAAGCAAGTTCACCCTTTAGCAATACCCTCTGCTCTCAGCTCTACACATTCCTTTCAGAATAACCAAATAGAAGTCATATTTTTGCAGAAGAAAAATATCATGCATGAAACAAAAAAAGAAAACAAGAAAATGCTATGCAGAAATTAAGTGAATATGAATTCTCACATTTTGGGCAAAAATCTTTCATTTATCAAGATTTTGAAGCATATTCACTGCAAGGTGAAACTCTCCAGCTCCACAGTTGCTTCCCTCTTTCCCTACACTTTCAAAAATAAACAGCCAAAGACATCAACACAACAAGCATAAGGATTTGCTTCCCAGAGATGGTGTCATCACCATCATCCAGCTAGAGTCAGGCCACCTGGCTTATTCAGAAGGCAAGTTCAGTCTGCAGTTATGGCAAGCTGTGATACTCATTAACACATAATTTGTTGTTTGCTACTATGAAATATGTATTGATATTCTCAAAGACAGGAGGTTACATTATATGCTCTAGCCATGCACTGTAGTTAAACAGACCAGACCTCATGCACCCCTGGCATCCAGTTTTTGTGGTTGAAACACAACACTGATTGGATTTTCTAGTTACCCAGAAACTCACTATTTACTGTACAACATTTCTGCTTCTTCAGACATGCGGTTCCTGGTCTCACCACTTCCAGCTGAAATTAATGCCTTGAATAACATTTCCAGTTCTATCACTGTTAAAGATGCTTAAGATGGTAAAGCTTAAAGATGAAGCTTTCTGCATGGTTATCTGTGGTGTGTAATTTATATCAGACATGGAAGCACAGAATAAGAGGTTAAGTCAGGCAGGAAAGGACCTCAGGACGTCTCTAGTCCAACCTCCTGCCCAAATCAGGCCCAGTTCTGGGGTCAGACCAGGCTGCTCAAGACTTGCTCCAATTGGGGCTTGAATCCCTCCAAGGATGGAGAAGGCACAGCCTCTTGGGGCAACCTGCTCCACTGCCTCACTGTCCTCATAGGGAAACAGTTTTTCCTTATACCCAGTTGGAACCTGTTTCAATGTGTACCTCCTGTTTCTTGCCCTACACCCCTGTGAGGAGCCCGGCTCCATCTCCATGATGACCTCTCACAGGCTGTGGTTGTCTGTTAGATATCCCTCGAAGCCATCCCTTCTCCAAGCTGTCCCAACCCAGCTCCCCCAGCCTCTCATCATGATGCAAGTGCTCCAGCCCCATCACCATGGGGGACCTCCCCAAGATCCCTCCAGTTTGTCCAGGTGTTTCCTATGTTGGGACCTAAAACTGGACATGATATCTAGATGTGGTCTGATGAGTACCAAAGAGAGGGGGACAATCCCTTGCCTCAGTCTATGGGCTGTGCCCCTGTGCATGCAGCCCAGGAGGCTGCTGGCTGCTTTTGTTGCCAGGGCACACCGTGGGCTCACGTTCAGCTCGCTGCCCACTACCACCCCAAGGCCTTTCCCACAGGGCTGCTCCCCAGCCCCAGCGGCCTCAGCCTGTCCCATTGCAGGGCTCTGCCCTCCCTGGGGCAGCCCCTGGCATTTGCACTTGCTGGCTTTCATGGGGCTCCTATCAGCCCATTCCTGCAGGTCCCCTGGGCTCTGCCTGCAGGCACACTGAGTTGCATGGTGGCAGATCGCTATTGTGAAGAAGCCCATGGAAAAGTAATTGTACATATAAGAGTTCCCAGACTGACCTTACGAATTAATTCCAAAAGCAAAAGCTTATGAATAAACATTAGATGTAGGCACAATGCAGTCAAGCGCTTTGCCATAATAGTCTTATTGTCAAGGGCGCTGAGGAATACAGAGAATAGCTGTATTTCAAAAAACGTGAAATAATTGCAAGGTTAGAGACTAGCATACTCCCCCATCACTTCCACAGATCTGATTAAACAGCCTCTTAAAGATGAAAAAAAGGAAGGGGGAAAAAAAAGGAAGTCTAATGTTGTACTCTATTTATTTTAAAGAAAATTACTTTGGCTTCCCCCAGGAAGATAATAATTAAGGAAACAAAAGAAAAAAAAATCTGAAGATAGATGGCATCTTTTTTACATGTGTAAAGAAGAGCAAGAGAAACTTTAAACTTTTTGCCCCTTGTGACACATGCTTTGAAGGAGAAAGAGAAAGAAAGACTCTTAAGTGATGGCACCTGCCAAAGGAGCGGTGATCTTTTACTTTCACCCCCAAAGATACCCACAAAATATAGGTGTTTGCTATATTCAAACACTGTGTTGATAACTACAGATCTCTGAGCAGTAGAAGGAAAAAAAAATTGTCCACCAAGGCTGCCTGGTTTGTAGCTTTTGCCAAAATTGAAGCTGTTAATCAGCAGAGTTGTTAATGAAACAAAATGCCCACACAGATCTAGAAAAACAAGTTGGGGGCAGAAAGGCGGAATTCTGGAGCTCTGCATGCAAATGTGACAATGAAGGCAAAGAAAGAGTGAGATAAACAATTTTTTTATTCATAACCTTTCATTTGAAGTGTTTCATTTCAGTTTTGACCTTTTAAATTTTGTTTATCACATATTTTGTTTTCTGAGTAACTTTAAGTAATGCATTAAGTGATTTACTGAATGTTTTTACAAGTAATTCATTCTCTGTGGTTTAATTGCTGTGGAAGATACACAAGAATTTTTATAGAGGGTTAGATAAAGCTGCCTGACTTATATTAAAAATATATTTAAATAAAAAGTCAATGGAATGGCTGAAGCTCAGCCCTTGCGTGTACAGTCATCCTCATTTCCAAAATATTCAAATGCAGGAAGATCAGATGAGCATCCATATGTTACAGAAAATTTACACTGAAATAACCTGCAGGGAAGGATTATGGCAGTTTTATAGGGGGTTATATTTTTAGTCATTTTAAATAGTTTTACATGGCTTGACTTATAACTATGAATTGTAGTAGCTCTGTGGGCTAAGGAAAGCACTAGATGTATCATGAAATTGATTTTTATGTTCAAATATTTATAATGTCAGATTTCATGGAAAGAGTGCAGAGTAGTCTGGAAAGGAGGTGTTTCTATGGGTCTCCTTACACCTAGAGAAAAATCGTAACTTAAACATACACTCAAATAATAGGGTATCTAGAGAAGAAAACACTTTCCATCAATGACACTAGTTAATTTCACAAACAAAAAAAAAGGATGCTACAAATTGATACATTTTTATTCTGTTTTGCTATTTTCCCAATTGCAAACAGTGGAAGAGAACTGAATAAATCAAAGGCTGTTATTACAGCAATGATATATTATATGTTACTTTATATTATCAGGAGATAATGCAATAGCATTTTTGTGGATCACTACAAGTCATAATTCCTGACAACTATAAGCATCTGCCCACAAAAAAAGGTCACAGTTATGGGATACCACAGTACACTGAATAAAATGAAATGCAATGCTGTGCTGTCATAACTACTTGAGATGAAAAAGGCACTAACAATTTATTGAGTAGATTAACAATTTGAAAAAAGTCCACTGCTATAAAAGCTATTTGAATACCAGATATATTCTTACATAAGGTGGTTGGGGATAAAACCATTTGAAGTAGAGGATTACACTAGGAGAAAAGTAGCATATGGCTAAACTTATGCTGCATGGGAGATTGGACTGCAACACCATTGTGCTACAAGAAGCCAGCATCACGATGCAAATAAAATTTTGGCCGTGCAAACTTTATGGAGACTATGCAAGCCACCTCTGACCATATGAAACTACTGAGATTGTTAAATGATAAGATCTTTGCAAGTAGTCTTGGGCTGTGTGTGCACAGTCTAGCTGATAGGCAGGGAGGAGAGGGCATTATCAGAGCAGCTGTCAGTATGTAAATAATCTTCATGGCTATGCTATATTGCTTACTGAAGGGTGAAATGGTATTATACTGGTCTTCACAAAATGTTTTCCTCCTAAATTACTACTCACTACACGTTGATGTTTAAAGAATAATAATGCTGTGGGTTGAGTTATACACAACTGGTACTGACTAACACATTTACTTCCTGTTTTTAAATTTCTTTAAATTTCTTCATAGGACTAGGTATAGCTGAAATAATAATTGCCTCTAACTTGAGTTTAAGTATAAATCCTGGTAAAACACAGACACACTCCTGAGACTGCTACACAGTGTTACTTGCATGGGCAAAGGCAGCTTCTTATCTGTTTTTTGTTGAAGTGGTGTGTGAGGGTACTAATCATGTATTCATATGTAATCATGTAATCACAGAGCCAGGGTGGCTGAAGAGCTTATTACTTTGAGCTTTTCCTTTCTACTTCTGGGGGCTGTTATTGCAGAAACCGTACAAGTTCATAACTTGGTATATTGACTTAAACCAGCCATCAATTTGCATTTACATTATTATTTTCAGGCTTTAGCTGCACTAGCCGAGGGCAAGACGTACTGCCTGATGAAGCAGAGCAAATAGCTAGACCCTCAAAGCTTTGCAGTCACTGCAGCTAAATCCAACAGAGACTATAAGGCACAGCTCTGAGGAGGGTGGAGGCAAGGCAGAAGAGA